>NC_138900.1:24170851-24789987 GCF_965194825.1 Balaenoptera physalus
TGGAGCATTGTGATTACAGGGGTCATGGGGCATTGTGATGAGTGAGGTCATGGAGCATTAAGATGAAAGGAGTCATGGAGCACTGTGATTACAGGGGCCATGGCGCATTGTGATGCCAAAGGCCATGGAGCATTGTGATGACAGGTGTCATGGAACATTGAGATGAAACGGGTCATGGACCATTACGATGACAGGGGTCATGGAGAATTGTGATGACTGTGGCCATGGGGAATTTGGATGAAAGGCGTACTGGAGCATTGTGAGGAAATGTTTCATGGAGCATTGTGATGACAAGGGCCATGGAGCATCGTGATGACAGGGTTCATGGGGCATTGTGCAGAAAGCGTTCATGGAGCATTGCGATGAAAAGCACTATGGATCACTGTGATGACAAGGGCCATGGAGCATTGTGAATACAAGGGACATGGAGCCTTGTGATGACAAGGGTCATGGATCATTGTAAAAACAGGAATCATTGGGCATTGTGATGACAGGGTCATGAAGCATTTTTATGTAAGTTGCCATGGAGAATTGTGATGAAAAGGATCATGTGAATTTGTAATGACAAAGGCCATGGAGCATTGTGATGAAACAAATCTTGGAGTATTTTGATGAAAGTTGTCATGGAGCATTGCGATGAAAAGCACCAAGGAACATTGTGATGACAAGGGCCATCGAGCATTGTGATGACAAGTGTCATGGAGTATTGTGATGACAGGTGTCATGGAGCATCTTGATGACAAATGCCATGGAGAATTGTGATGAGAGGTGGCATTGGGCATTGTGATGAAAGGGGTCATGGTGTACTGTGATTACAGGGGCCATGGAGCATTGTGATGACAAGTGACATGGAGAATAGTGATGACAGGCGTCATAGAGCCTTGTGATGACAAGTGCCATTTAGCATTTTGATGACAGGGGTCATCAAGCATTGTGTTGACAGGGTCACGGAGCATTGTGATGACATGGGCCATGAAGCATTGTGAAGACAAGATTCATGGAGCCTTGTGATGACACGGCCATGAAGCATGGTGATGACAACAGACCTGGAGCATTGTGATGACAAGGATATGGAGCATGGCGATGAAACGGACATGGAGCATTATAATGACAAGTGTTCTGGAGCCTTGTGATGACAAGAGCATGGAGCATTGTGATTACAGGGGCCATGGAGCTGTGTGATGACAAAGGCTTGGAGAACTGTGATGACAAGGGCCATGGAGCATTGTGATTACAGGGGTCATGGGGCATTGTAATGAGTGAGGTCATGGAGCATTTATGTGAAACGGGTCATGGAGCACTGTGATTACAGGGGCCGTGGAACATTGCGATAACAAGTGACATGGAGAATAGTGATGACAGGTGTCATAGAGCATTGTGATGACAAGTGCTATTTAGCATTTTGATGACAGGGGTCATCAGTCATTGTGTTGACAGGGGTCACGGAGCATTGTGATTACAAGGGCAGGGAACCTTGTGGTGACCGGGGTCATGGAACATTTTGATGACAACTTTCATGGAACGTTGTGATGACAGGGGTCATGGAGCATTGTGTTGAAAGGGAACATGGAGCAGTGTGATTACAGGGTCCATGGAGCATTGTGAATACATAGGCCAGGGAACAATGTGATGACAGGGGTCATGTAGCGTTGTGATGACAGGGTCATGGAGCATTGTGATTACAGGGGTTATGGGGCACTGTGATGACGGGGGCATGGAGCATTGTGATGAAAATTGTCCTGGAGCATTGTGATGACAGCGGTCACAAAGAATTGGGATGAAAGGTATCATGCAGCATTGTGATGACAGCGATCATGGATCATTTTGATGACAGGGGTCATGGAACATTCTAATAACAAGGTTCATAAAGCATTTTGATGACAGGGGTCATGGAGCATTGTGTTGACACGGGCATGGAGCATTGTAATGATATTATATCTGGAGCATTGTGATGAAAAGGGGATGGAGCATTTTGATGACAGTCTCCAAGGAGCATTGTGCTGACAATGGCATGGAGCATTGTGATGAAAGGGGTACTGGAGCACTGTGAGGAAAGGAGTCATGGATCATTGTGTTGACACGGTCAAGGAGCATTGCGATGACAAGCATTCTGGAGCATTGTGATGAAAGAGCATGGAGCATTGTGATGAAAGGTGACAAGGAGCATTGTGATGATATGGGCAGAGAACTTTGTGATGACATGGGTCATGGAGCATTGTGGTGAAAAGTGTCATGGAACATTGTACTGACAGGGATCATGGAGCTTTTTGGTAAGAGAGGCCTTGGAGATTTGTGATGGCAGGCGTCATGGGGCATTGTGATGACAGCGGTCTTGGAGCATTGTGATGAAAGGGGTCATGGAGCTCTATGATTAGAGGGGCCATGGAGCATTGTGAATACAAAGCCTATGGAGCATTGAGATGACAGGTTTCATGGAGCCTTTTGATGAAAGTGATCATGGATCATTGTGATGACAAGTGTCCTGGAACCTTGTGATGAAACGGTTCATGGAGCATTTTGATGACAGGGACCATGGCAAATTGTGATGACATCTGTCATGGGGCATTGTGATGACAGTGGTCCTCTAGAATTGTGATGAATGGTATCATGGAGCACTGTGATGACAGGGGCCATGGAACATTGTGATGACAAATGACGTGGAGGATTGTGATGACAAGTGTCATGGGGCATTTTGATGACATTGGCATGGAGCATTATGATGACAAGTGTTCTGGAGCATTTTGATGACAAGCACATGGAGCATTGTGATGACAGGGCCCATGGAACATTGTGATGAAAAGGACAGGGAACATTGTGATGACTGGGTTAATGGAGCATTGTGATGAAGGGGCCATGGAGCATTGAGATGACAGGCGTCATGAGGCATGGTGATGACAGTGGTCATGGAGCATTGTGATGAAAGTGTTCATGGAGAAATATGATAACAGGGGCCATGGAGCATTGTGATGACAGGTGTATTGGAGCATTGTGATGAAAGTCGTCGTAGATCATTGTGATGACATGTGCCCTGGAACACTGTGATGACACGGTTCATCGAGTATTGTGATGACAAGGGTCATAGCAAATTGTGATGACAGGTGTCATGGGGCATTGTGATGACATTGATCATCTAGGAATTGTGATGAAAGGTATCATGGAGCACTGTGATGACTGGGGGCATGAAGCATTGTTATGAAAATTGTCCTGGATTATTGTGGTGACAGCAGTCATGGAGAATTGTGATGACAGGGATTATGCAGCATTGTGTTGACAAGGGTATGGACTATTGTGATGACAATGGTCGTGGAGCAATGTGATGAAAGTTTTCATGGATCATCGTGATGAAAAATGCCTGGGAGCATTGTGACGATAAAGGCCATGGAGCATTGTGATGACAAGTGTCATGGAGCATTGTAATGAAAGGTTTCATTGTGCACTGTGATGACAAGGGGGATGGAGTATTGTGATGAAACTGGTCCTGGAGCATTGTGATAACAAACTCCATGGAGCATTGTGATGACAGGCATCATGGAGCATTGTGAAGAAAGGGGCCATGGGGAATTGTAATGACAATAGAGAAATGTGATAAAAATTGTCAGCGATCATAGTGATTAAAGTGGTCATTGAGAATTGTGATGAAAAGCGACATAGAGCATTGTGATGACAAAGGTCATGGAGAATTGTGATGAGCAGGGTCATGTAGGATTGTGATGCCACGGTCATGGAACATTGTGTTGAAAAGAATTCTGCAGCATTGTGAGGAAAAAGGCATGGAGCATTGTGATTATAGGGGACATGGAGCATTGTGATGACATGCGCAGGGAACACTGTGATGACAGGTGCTATGGAGCAATGTGATGACAAGTGTCATGGAGCATTGTGATGAGAGGTGCCTTGGAGAATTGTGATGACAGGCCTCATGGGGCATTGAGATGACAGTCGTCATGGAGCGTTATGATGAAAGGTGTTATGGAGCACTGTGATTACAGGGGCCAGGGAGCACTGTGAACACAAAGGCCATGGAGCATTGAGATGACAGTGGTCATGGAGCATTGTGATGAAAGTGGTCATGGATCATTGTGATGACAAGTGTCCTGGGACCCTGTGATGACATGGTTCATGGAGCATTGTGATGACAATGGTAATGGCGAATTGTGATGACAATGTCATGAGGCATTGTGATGGCAGTGGTCATCTAGAAATGTGGTTAAAGTTATTATGGAGCCCAGTAATGAGAGGGGCCATGGAGCATTGTGATGACAAGTGTCATGGAGCATGGTGATGAAACGGACATGGAGCATTATAATGACAAGAGTTCTGGAGCATTGTGATTACAGGGGTCATGGAGCAGTGTGATGACAAAGGCTTGGAGCACTGTGATGACAAGGGCCATGGAGCATTGTGATTACAGGGGTCATGGGGCATTGTGATGAGTGAGGTCATGGAGCATTAAGATGAAAGGAGTCATGGAGCACTGTGATTACAGGGGCCATGGCGCATTGTGATGCCAAAGGCCATGGAGCATTGTGATGACAGGTGTCATGGAACATTGAGATGAAACGGGTCATGGACCATTACGATGACAGGGGTCATGGAGAATTGTGATGACTGTGGCCATGGGGAATTTGGATGAAAGGCGTACTGGAGCATTGTGAGGAAATGTTTCATGGAGCATTGTGATGACAAGGGCCATGGAGCATCGTGATGACAGGGTTCACGGGGCATTGTGCAGAAAGCGTTCATGGAGCATTGCGATGAAAAGCACTATGGATCATTGTGATGACAAGGGCCATGGAGCATTGTGAATACAAGGGACATGGAGCCTTGTGATGACAAGGGTCATGGATCATTGTAAAAACAGGAATCATTGGGCATTGTGATGACAGGGTCATGAAGCATTTTTATGTAAGTTGCCATGGAGAATTGTGATGAAAAGGATCATGTGAATTTGTAATGACAAGGGCCATGGAGCATTGTGATGAAACAAATCTTGGAGTATTTTGATGAAAGTTGTCATGGAGCATTGCGATGAAAAGCACCAAGGAACATTGTGATGACAAGGGCCATCGAGCATTGTGATGACAAGTGTCATGGAGTATTGTGATGACAGGTGTCATGGAGCATCTTGATGACAAATGCCATGGAGAATTGTGATGAGAGGTGGCATTGGGCATTGTGATGAAAGGGGTCATGGTGTACTGTGATTACAGGGGCCATGGAGCATTGTGATGACAAGTGACATGGAGAATAGTGATGACAGGCGTCATAGAGCATTGTGATGACAAGTGCCATTTAGCATTTTGATGACAGGGGTCATCAAGCATTGTGTTGACAGGGTCACGGAGCATTGTGATGACAAAGGCCATAGAGCATTGTGATGACAGGGGTCATGGAGCATTGTGATGACATGGGCCATGAAGCATTGTGAAGACAAGATTCATGGAGCATTGTGATGACACGGGCATGAAGCATGGTGATGGCAACAGACCTGGAGCATTGTGATGACAAGGGCATGGAGCATGGTAATGAAACGGACATGGAGCATTATAATGAAAAGAGTTCTGGAGCCTTGTGATGACAAGGGCATGGAGCATTGTGATTACAGGGACCATGGAGCAGTGTGATGACAAAGGCTTGGGGCACTGTGATGACAAGGGCCATGGAGCATTGTGAGTACAGGGGTCATGGGGTATTGTGATGAGTGAGGTCATGGAGCATTAAGATGAAACGAGTCATGGAGCACTGTGATTACAGGGGCCATGGCGCATTGTGATGCCAAAGGCCATGGAGCATTGTGATGACAGGTGTCCTGGAGCATTGAGATGAAACGGGTCATGGACCATTACGATGACAGGGTTCATGGAGAATTGTGATGACTGTGGCCATGGGGAATTTGGATGAAAGGCGTACTGGAGCATTGTGAGGAATATGTTTCATGGAGCATTGTGATGACAAGGGCCATGGAGCATCGTGATGACAGGGGTCATGGGGTATTGTGCTGAAAGCGGTCATGGAGCATTGTGATGAAAAACGCTATGGAGCACTGTGATGAGAAGGGCCATGGATCATTGTGAATACAAGGGACATGGAGCCTTGTGATGACAAGGGTCATGGATCATTGTAAAAACAGGTATCATTGGACATTGTGATGACAGTGGCATGGAACATTTTTATGTAAGTTGCCATGGAGAATTGTGATGAAAGGGATCATGTGAATTTGCAATGACAAGGGCCATGGAGCATTGTAATGAAACAAATCTTGGAGTATTTTGATGAAAGTTGTCATGGAGCATTGCGATGAAAAGCACCAAGGAACATTGTGATGACAAGGGCCATCGAGCATTGTGATGACAAGTGTCATGGAGTATTGTGATGACAGGTGTCATGGAGCATCTTGATGACAAATGCCATGGAGAATTGTGATGAGAGGTGGCATTGGGCATTGTGATGAAAGGGGTCATGGAGTACTGTGATTACAGGGGCCTTGGAGCATTGTGATGACAAGTGACATGGAGAATAGTGATGACAGGCGTCATAGAGCATTGTGATGACAAGTGCCATTTAGCATTTTGATGACAGGGGTCATCAAGCATTGTGTTGACAGGGTCACGGAGCATTGTGATGACATGGGCCATGAAGCATTGTGAAGACAAGATTCATGGAGCCTTGTGATGACACGGCCATGAAGCATGGTGATGACAACAGACCTGGAGCATTGTGATGACAAGGATATGGAGCATGGCGATGAAACGGACATGAAGCATTATAATGACAAGTGTTCTGGAGCCTTGTGATGACAAGAGCATGGAGCATTGTGATTACAGGGGCCATGGAGCTGTGTGATGACAAAGGCTTGGAGAACTGTGATAACAAGGGCCATGGAGCATTGTGATTACAGGGGTCATGGGGCATTGTGATGAGTGAGGTCATGGAGCATTTATGTGAAACGGGTCATGGAGCACTGTGATTACAGGGGCCGTGGAACATTGCGATAACAAGTGACATGGAGAATAGTGATGACAGGTGTCATAGAGCATTGTGATGACAAGTGCTATTTAGCATTTTGATGACAGGGGTCATCAGTCATTGTGTTGACAGGGGTCACTGAGCATTGTGATTACAAGGGCAGGGAACCTTGTGGTGACCGGGGTCATGGAACATTTTGATGACAACTTTCATGGAACGTTGTGATGACAGGGGTCATGGAGCATTGTGTTGAAAGGGAACATGGAGCAGTGTGATTACATTGTCCATGGAGCATTGTGAATACATAGGCCAGGGAACAATGTGATGACAGGGGTCATGTAGCGTTGTGATGACAGGGTCATGGAGCATTGTGATTACAGGGGTTATGGGGCACTGTGATGACGGGGGCATGGAGCATTGTGATGAAAATTGTCCTGGAGCATTGTGATGACAGCGGTCACAAAGAATTGGGATGAAAGGTATCATGCAGCATTGTGATGACAACGGTCATGGATCATTTTGATGACAGGGGTCATGGAACATTCTAATAACAAGGTTCATAAAGCATTTTGATGACAGGGGTCATGGAGCATTGTGTTGACACGGGCATGGAGCATTGTAATGATATTATATCTGGAGCATTGTGATGAAAAGGGGATGGAGCATTTTGATGACAGTCTCCAAGGAGCATTGTGCTGACAATGGCATGGAGCATTGTGATGAAAGGGGTACTGGAGCACTGTGAGGAAAGGAGTCATGGATCATTGTGTTGACACGGTCAAGGAACATTGCGATGACAAGCATTCTGGAGCATTGTGATGAAAGAGCATGGAGCATTGTGATGAAAGGTGACAAGGAGCATTGTGATGATATGGGCAGAGAACTTTGTGATGACATGGGTCATGGAGCATTGTGGTGAAAAGTGTCATGGAACATTGTACTGACAGGGATCATGGAGCTTTTTGGTAAGAGAGGCCTTGGAGATTTGTGATGGCAGGCGTCATGGGGCATTGTGATGACAGCGGTCTTGGAGCATTGTGATGAAAGGGGTCATGGAGCTCTATGATTAGAGGGGCCATGGAGCATTGTGAATACAAAGCCTATGGAGCATTGAGATGACAGGTTTCATGGAGCCTTTTGATGAAAGTGATCATGGATCATTGTGATGACAAGTGTCCTGGAACCTTGTGATGAAACGGTTCATGGAGCATTTTGATGACAGGGACCATGGCAAATTGTGATGACATCTGTCATGGGGCATTGTGATGACAGTGGTCCTCTAGAATTGTGATGAATGGTATCATGGAGCACTGTGATGACAGGGGCCATGGAACATTGTGATGACAAATGACGTGGAGGATTGTGATGACAAGTGTCATGGGGCATTGTGATGACATTGGCATGGAGCATTATGATGACAAGAGTTCTGGAGCATTTTGATGACAAGCACATGGAGCATTGTGATGACAGGGCCCATGGAACATTGTGATGAAAAGGACAGGGAACATTGTGATGACTGGGTTAATGGAGCATTGTGATGAAGGGGCCATGGAGCATTGAGATGACAGGCGTCATGAGGCATGGTGATGACAGTGGTCATGGAGCATTGTGATGAAAGTGATCATGGAGCAATATGATAACAGGGGCCATGGAGCATTGTGATGACAGGTGTATTGGAGCATTGTGATGAAAGTCGTCGTGGATCATTGTGATGACATGTGCCCTGGAACACTGTGATGACACGGTTCATCGAGTATTGTGATGACAAGGGTCATAGCAAATTGTGATGACAGGTGTCATGGGGCATTGTGTTGACATTGATCATCTAGGAATTGTGATGAAAGGTATCATGGAGCACTGTGATGACTGGGGGCATGAAGCATTGTTATGAAAATTGTCCTGGATTATTGTGGTGACAGCAGTCATGGAGAATTGTGATGACAGGGATTATGCAGCATTGTGTTGACAAGGGTATGGACTATTGTGATGACAATGGTCGTGGAGCAATGTGATGAAAGTTTTCATGGAACATCGTGATGAAAAATGCCTGGGAGCATTGTGACGATAAAGGCCATGGAGCATTGTGATGACAAGTGTCATGGAGCACTGTAATGAAAGGTTTCATTGTGCACTGTGATGACAAGGGGGATGGAGTATTGTGATGAAACTGGTCCTGGACCATTGTGATAACAAACTCCATGGAGCATTGTGATGACAGGCATCATGGAGCATTGTGAAGAAAGGGGCCATGGGGAATTGTAATGACAATAGAGAAATGTGATAAAAATTGTCAGCGATCATAGTGATTAAAGTGGTCATTGAGAATTGTGATGAAAAGCGACATAGAGCATTGTGATGACAAAGGTCATGGAGCATTGTGATGAGCAGGGTCATGGAACATTGTGTTGAAAAGAATTCTGCAGCATTGTGAGGAAAAAGGCATGGAGCATTGTGATTATAGGGGACATGGAGCATTGTGATGACATGGGCAGGGAACACTGTGATGACAGGTGCTATGGAGCAATGTGATGACAAGTGTCATGGAGCATTGTGATGAGAGGTGCCTTGGAGAATTGTGATGACAGGCCTCATGGGGCATTGAGATGACAGTCGTCATGGAGCGTTATGATGAAAGGTGTTATGGAGCACTGTGATTACAGGGGCCAGGGAGCACTGTGAACACAAAGGCCATGGAGCATTGAGATGACAGTGGTCATGGAGCATTGTGATGAAAGTGGTCATGGATCATTGTGATGACAAGTGTCCTGGGACCCTGTGATGACATGGTTCATGGAGCATTGTGATGACAATGGTAATGGCGAATTGTGATGACAATGTCATGAGGCATTGTGATGGCAGTGGTCATCTAGAAATGTGGTTAAAGTTATTATGGAGCCCAGTAATGAGAGGGGCCATGGAGCATTGTGATGACAAGTGTCATGGAGCATGGTGATGAAACGGACATGGAGCATTATAATGACAAGAGTTCTGGAGCATTGTGATTACAGGGGTCATGGAGCAGTGTGATGACAAAGGCTTGGAGCACTGTGATGACAAGGTCCATGGAGCATTGTGATTACAGGGGTCATGGGGCATTGTGATGAGTGAGGTCATGGAGCATTAAGATGAAAGGAGTCATGGAGCACTGTGATTACAGGGGCCATGGCGCATTGTGATGCCAAAGGCCATGGAGCATTGTGATGACAGGTGTCATGGAACATTGAGATGAAACGGGTCATGGACCATTACGATGACAGGGGTCATGGAGAATTGTGATGACTGTGGCCATGGGGAATTTGGATGAAAGGCGTACTGGAGCATTGTGAGGAAATGTTTCATGGAGCATTGTGATGACAAGGGCCATGGAGCATCGTGATGACAGGGTTCATGGGGCATTGTGCAGAAAGCGTTCATGGAGCATTGCGATGAAAAGCACTATGGATCACTGTGATGACAAGGGCCATGGAGCATTGTGAATACAAGGGACATGGAGCCTTGTGATGACAAGGGTCATGGATCATTGTAAAAACAGGAATCATTGGGCATTGTGATGACAGGGTCATGAAGCATTTTTATGTAAGTTGCCATGGAGAATTGTGATGAAAAGGATCATGTGAATTTGTAATGACAAAGGCCATGGAGCATTGTGATGAAACAAATCTTGGAGTATTTTGATGAAAGTTGTCATGGAGCATTGCGATGAAAAGCACCAAGGAACATTGTGATGACAAGGGCCATCGAGCATTGTGATGACAAGTGTCATGGAGTATTGTGATGACAGGTGTCATGGAGCATCTTGATGACAAATGCCATGGAGAATTGTGATGAGAGGTGGCATTGGGCATTGTGATGAAAGGGGTCATGGTGTACTGTGATTACAGGGGCCATGGAGCATTGTGATGACAAGTGACATGGAGAATAGTGATGACAGGCGTCATAGAGCATTGTGATGACAAGTGCCATTTAGCATTTTGATGACAGGGGTCATCAAGCATTGTGTTGACAGGGTCACGGAGCATTGTGATGACATGGGCCATGAAGCATTGTGAAGACAAGATTCATGGAGCCTTGTGATGACACGGCCATGAAGCATGGTGATGACAACAGACCTGGAGCATTGTGATGACAAGGATATGGAGCATGGCGATGAAACGGACATGGAGCATTATAATGACAAGTGTTCTGGAGCCTTGTGATGACAAGAGCATGGAGCATTGTGATTACAGGGGCCATGGAGCTGTGTGATGACAAAGGCTTGGAGAACTGTGATGACAAGGGCCATGGAGCATTGTGATTACAGGGGTCATGGGGCATTGTAATGAGTGAGGTCATGGAGCATTTATGTGAAACGGGTCATGGAGCACTGTGATTACAGGGGCCGTGGAACATTGCGATAACAAGTGACATGGAGAATAGTGATGACAGGTGTCATAGAGCATTGTGATGACAAGTGCTATTTAGCATTTTGATGACAGGGGTCATCAGTCATTGTGTTGACAGGGGTCACGGAGCATTGTGATTACAAGGGCAGGGAACCGTGTGGTGACCGGGGTCATGGAACATTTTGATGACAACTTTCATGGAACGTTGTGATGACAGGGGTCATGGAGCATTGTGTTGAAAGGGAACATGGAGCAGTGTGATTACAGGGTCCATGGAGCATTGTGAATACATAGGCCAGGGAACAATGTGATGACAGGGGTCATGTAGCGTTGTGATGACAGGGTCATGGAGCATTGTGATTACAGGGGTTATGGGGCACTGTGATGACGGGGGCATGGAGCATTGTGATGAAAATTGTCCTGGAGCATTGTGATGACAGCGGTCACAAAGAATTGGGATGAAAGGTATCATGCAGCATTGTGATGACAACGATCATGGATCATTTTGATGACAGGGGTCATGGAACATTCTAATAACAAGGTTCATAAAGCATTTTGATGACAGGGGTCATGGAGCATTGTGTTGACACGGGCATGGAGCATTGTAATGATATTATATCTGGAGCATTGTGATGAAAAGGGGATGGAGCATTTTGATGACAGTCTCCAAGGAGCATTGTGCTGACAATGGCATGGAGCATTGTGATGAAAGGGGTACTGGAGCACTGTGAGGAAAGGAGTCATGGATCATTGTGTTGACACGGTCAAGGAGCATTGCGATGACAAGCATTCTGGAGCATTGTGATGAAAGAGCATGGAGCATTGTGATGAAAGGTGACAAGGAGCATTGTGATGATATGGGCAGAGAACTTTGTGATGACATGGGTCATGGAGCATTGTGGTGAAAAGTGTCATGGAACATTGTACTGACAGGGATCATGGAGCTTTTTGGTAAGAGAGGCCTTGGAGATTTGTGATGGCAGGCGTCATGGGGCATTGTGATGACAGCGGTCTTGGAGCATTGTGATGAAAGGGGTCATGGAGCTCTATGATTAGAGGGGCCATGGAGCATTGTGAATACAAAGCCTATGGAGCATTGAGATGACAGGTTTCATGGAGCCTTTGGATGAAAGTGATCATGGATCATTGTGATGACAAGTGTCCTGGAACCTTGTGATGAAACGGTTCATGGAGCATTTTGATGACAGGGACCATGGCAAATTGTGATGACATCTGTCATGGGGCATTGTGATGACAGTGGTCCTCTAGAATTGTGATGACTGGTATCATGGAGCACTGTGATGACAGGGGCCATGGAACATTGTGATGACAAATGACGTGGAGGATTGTGATGACAAGTGTCATGGGGCATTGTGATGACATTGGCATGGAGCATTATGATGACAAGAGTTCTGGAGCATTTTGATGACAAGCACATGGAGCATTGTGATGACAGGGCCCATGGAACATTGTGATGAAAAGGACAGGGAACATTGTGATGACTGGGTTAATGGAGCATTGTGATGAAGGGGCCATGGAGCATTGAGATGACAGGCGTCATGAGGCATGGTGATGACAGTGGTCATGGAGCATTGTGATGAAAGTGATCATGGAGCAATATGATAACAGGGGCCATGGAGCATTGTGATGACAGGTGTATTGGAGCATTGTGATGAAAGTCGTCGTGGATCATTGTGATGACATGTGCCCTGGAACACTGTGATGACACGGTTCATCGAGTATTGTGATGACAAGGGTCATAGCAAATTGTGATGACAGGTGTCATGGGGCATTGTGATGACATTGATCATCTAGGAATTGTGATGAAAGGTATCATGGAGCACTGTGATGACTGGGGGCATGAAGCATTGTTATGAAAATTGTCCTGGATTATTGTGGTGACAGCAGTCATGGAGAATTGTGATGACAGGGATTATGCAGCATTGTGTTGACAAGGGTATGGACTATTGTGATGACAATGGTCGTGGAGCAATGTGATGAAAGTTTTCATGGAACATCGTGATGAAAAATGCCTGGGAGCATTGTGACGATAAAGGCCATGGAGCATTGTGATGACAAGTGTCATGGAGCACTGTAATGAAAGGTTTCATTGTGCACTGTGATGACAAGGGGGATGGAGTATTGTGATGAAACTGGTCCTGGAGCATTGTGATAACAAACTCCATGGAGCATTGTGATGACAGGCATCATGGAGCATTGTGAAGAAAGGGGCCATGGGGAATTGTAATGACAATAGAGAAATGTGATAAAAATTGTCAGCGATCATAGTGATTAAAGTGGTCATTGAGAATTGTGATGAAAAGCGACATAGAGCATTGTGATGACAAAGGTCATGGAGCATTGTGATGAGCAGGGTCATGTAGGATTGTGATGCCACGGTCATGGAACATTGTGTTGAAAAGAATTCTGCAGCATTGTGAGGAAAAAGGCATGGAGCATTGTGATTATAGGGGACATGGAGCATTGTGATGACATGGGCAGGGAACACTGTGATGACAGGTGCTATGGAGCAATGTGATGACAAGTGTCATGGAGCATTGTGATGAGAGGTTCCTTGGAGAATTGTGATGACAGGCCTCATGGGGCATTGAGATGACAGTCGTCATGGAGCGTTATGATGAAAGGTGTTATGGAGCACTGTGATTACAGGGGCCAGGGAGCACTGTGAACACAAAGGCCATGGAGCATTGAGATGACAGTGGTCATGGAGCATTGTGATGAAAGTGGTCATGGATCATTGTGATGACAAGTGTCCTGGGACCCTGTGATGACATGGTTCATGGAGCATTGTGATGACAATGGTAATGGCGAATTGTGATGACAATGTCATGAGGCATTGTGATGGCAGTGGTCATCTAGAAATGTGGTTAAAGTTATTATGGAGCCCAGTAATGAGAGGGGCCATGGAGCATTGTGATGACAAGTGTCATGGAGCATGGTGATGAAACGGACATGGAGCATTATAATGACAAGAGTTCTGGAGCATTGTGATTACAGGGGTCATGGAGCAGTGTGATGACAAAGGCTTGGAGCACTGTGATGACAAGGTCCATGGAGCATTGTGATTACAGGGGTCATGGGGCATTGTGATGAGTGAGGTCATGGAGCATTAAGATGAAAGGAGTCATGGAGCACTGTGATTACAGGGGCCATGGCGCATTGTGATGCCAAAGGCCATGGAGCATTGTGATGACAGGTGTCATGGAACATTGAGATGAAACGGGACATGGACCATTACGATGACAGGGGTCATGGAGAATTGTGATGACTGTGGCCATGGGGAATTTGGATGAAAGGCGTACTGGAGCATTGTGAGGAAATGTTTCATGGAGCATTGTGATGACAAGGGCCATGGAGCATCGTGATGACAGGGTTCATGGGGCATTGTGCAGAAAGCGTTCATGGAGCATTGCGATGAAAAGCACTATGGATCACTGTGATGACAAGGGCCATGGAGCATTGTGAATACAAGGGACATGGAGCCTTGTGATGACAAGGGTCATGGATCATTGTAAAAACAGGAATCATTGGGCATTGTGATGACAGGGTCATGAAGCATTTTTATGTAAGTTGCCATGGAGAATTGTGATGAAAAGGATCATGTGAATTTGTAATGACAAGGGCCATGGAGCATTGTGATGAAACAAATCTTGGAGTATTTTGATGAAAGTTGTCATGGAGCATTGGGATGAAAAGCACCAAGGAACATTGTGATGACAAGGGCCATCGAGCATTGTGATGACAAGTGTCATGGAGTATTGTGATGACAGGTGTCATGGAGCATCTTGATGACAAATGCCATGGAGAATTGTGATGAGAGGTGGCATTGGGCATTGTGATGAAAGGGGTCATGGTGTACTGTGATTACAGGGGCCATGGAGCATTGTGATGACAAGTGACATGGAGAATAGTGATGACAGGCGTCATAGAGCATTGTGATGACAAGTGCCATTTAGCATTTTGATGACAGGGGTCATCAAGCATTGTGTTGACAGGGTCACGGAGCATTGTGATGACAAAGGCCATAGAGCATTGTGATGACAGGGGTCATGGAGCATTGTGATGACATGGGCCATGAAGCATTGTGAAGACAAGATTCATGGAGCATTGTGATGACACGGGCATGAAGCATGGTGATGGCAACAGACCTAGAGCATTGTGATGACAAGGGCATGGAGCATGGTGATGAAACGGACATGGAGCATTATAATGAAAAGTGTTCTGGAGCCTTGTGATGACAAGGGCATGGAGCATTGTGATTACAGGGACCATGGAGCAGTGTGATGACAAAAGCTTGGGGCACTGTGATGACAAGGGCCATGGAGCATTGTGATTACAGGGGTCATGGGGCATTGTGATGAGTGAGGTCATGGAGCATTAAGATGAAACGAGTCATGGAGCACTGTGATTACAGGGGCCATGGCGCATTGTGATGCCAAAGGCCATGGAGCATTGTGATGACAGGTGTCATGGAACATTGAGATGAAACGGGTCATGGACCATTACGATGACAGGGGTCATGGAGAATTGTGATGACTGTGGCCATGGGGAATTTGGATTAAAGGCGTACTGGAGCATTGTGAGGAATATGTTTCATGGAGCATTGTGATGACAAGGGCCATGGAGCATCGTGATGACAGGGGTCATGGGGTATTGTGCTGAAAGCGGTCATGGAGCATTGTGATGAAAAGCGCTATGGAGCACTGTGATGAGAAGGGCCATGGATCATTGTGAATACAAGGGACATGGAGCCTTGTGATGACAAGGGTCATGGATCATTGTAAAAACAGGTATCATTGGACATTGTGATGACAGGGGCATGGAACATTTTTATGTAAGTTGCCATGGAGAATTGTGATGAAAGGGATCATGTGAATTTGTAATGACATTACCATGGAGCATTGTGATGAAACAAATCTTGGAGTATTTTGATGAAAGTTGTCATGGAGCATTGCGATGAAAAGCACCAAGGAACATTGTGATGACAAGGGCCATCGAGCATTGTGATGACAAGTGTCATGGAGTATTGTGATGACAGGTGTCATGGAGCATCTTGATGACAAATGCCATGGAGAATTGTGATGAGAGGTGGCATTGGGCATTGTGATGAAAGGGGTCATGGAGTACTGTGATTACAGGGGCCTTGGAGCATTGTGATGACAAGTGACATGGAGAATAGTGATGACAGGCATCATAGAGCATTGTGATGACAAGTGCCATTTAGCATTTTGATGACAGGGGTCATCAAGCATTGTGTTGACAGGGTCACGGAGCATTGTGATGACATGGGCCATGAAGCATTGTGAAGACAAGATTCATGGAGCCTTGTGATGACACGGCCATGAAGCATGGTGATGACAACAGACCTGGAGCATTGTGATGACAAGGATATGGAGCATGGCGATGAAACGGACATGGAGCATTATAATGACAAGTGTTCTGGAGCCTTGTGATGACAAGAGCATGGAGCATTGTGATTACAGGGGCCATGGAGCTGTGTGATGACAAAGGCTTGGAGAACTGTGATGACAAGGGCCATGGAGCATTGTGATTACAGGGGTCATGGGGCATTGTAATGAGTGAGGTCATGGAGCATTTATGTGAAACGGGTCATGGAGCACTGTGATTACAGGGGCCGTGGAACATTGCGATAACAAGTGACATGGAGAATAGTGATGACAGGTGTCATAGAGCATTGTGATGACAAGTGCTATTTAGCATTTTGATGACAGGGGTCATCAGTCATTGTGTTGACAGGGGTCACGGAGCATTGTGATTACAAGGGCAGGGAACCTTGTGGTGACCGGGGTCATGGAACATTTTGATGACAACTTTCATGGAACGTTGTGATGACAGGGGTCATGGAGCATTGTGTTGAAAGGGAACATGGAGCAGTGTGATTACAGGGTCCATGGAGCATTGTGAATACATAGGCCAGGGAACAATGTGATGACAGGGGTCATGTAGCGTTGTGATGACAGGGTCATGGAGCATTGTGATTACAGGGGTTATGGGGCACTGTGATGACGGGGGCATGGAGCATTGTGATGAAAATTGTCCTGGAGCATTGTGATGACAGCGGTCACAAAGAATTGGGATGAAAGGTATCATGCAGCATTGTGATGACAACGATCATGGATCATTTTGATGACAGGGGTCATGGAACATTCTAATAACAAGGTTCATAAAGCATTTTGATGACAGGGGTCATGGAGCATTGTGTTGACACGGGCATGGAGCATTGTAATGATATTATATCTGGAGCATTGTGATGAAAAGGGGATGGAGCATTTTGATGACAGTCTCCAAGGAGCATTGTGCTGACAATGGCATGGAGCATTGTGATGAAAGGGGTACTGGAGCACTGTGAGGAAAGGAGTCATGGATCATTGTGTTGACACGGTCAAGGAGCATTGCGATGACAAGCATTCTGGAGCATTGTGATGAAAGAGCATGGAGCATTGTGATGAAAGGTGACAAGGAGCATTGTGATGATATGGGCAGAGAACTTTGTGATGACATGGGTCATGGAGCATTGTGGTGAAAAGTGTCATGGAACATTGTACTGACAGGGATCATGGAGCTTTTTGGTAAGAGAGGCCTTGGAGATTTGTGATGGCAGGCGTCATGGGGCATTGTGATGACAGCGGTCTTGGAGCATTGTGATGAAAGGGGTCATGGAGCTCTATGATTAGAGGGGCCATGGAGCATTGTGAATACAAAGCCTATGGAGCATTGAGATGACAGGTTTCATGGAGCCTTTGGATGAAAGTGATCATGGATCATTGTGATGACAAGTGTCCTGGAACCTTGTGATGAAACGGTTCATGGAGCATTTTGATGACAGGGACCATGGCAAATTGTGATGACATCTGTCATGGGGCATTGTGATGACAGTGGTCCTCTAGATTTGTGATGAATGGTATCATGGAGCACTGTGATGACAGGGGCCATGGAACATTGTGATGACAAATGACGTGGAGGATTGTGATGACAAGTGTCATGGGGCATTGTGATGACATTGGCATGGAGCATTATGATGACAAGAGTTCTGGAGCATTTTGATGACAAGCACATGGAGCATTGTGATGACAGGGCCCATGGAACATTGTGATGAAAAGGACAGGGAACATTGTGATGACTGGGTTAATGGAGCATTGTGATGAAGGGGCCATGGAGCATTGAGATGACAGGCGTCATGAGGCATGGTGATGACAGTGGTCATGGAGCATTGTGATGAAAGTGTTCATGGAGAAATATGATAACAGGGGCCATGGAGCATTGTGATGACAGGTGTATTGGAGCATTGTGATGAAAGTCGTCGTAGATCATTGTGATGACATGTGCCCTGGAACACTGTGATGACACGGTTCATCGAGTATTGTGATGACAAGGGTCATAGCAAATTGTGATGACAGGTGTCATGGGGCATTGTGATGACATTGATCATCTAGGAATTGTGATGAAAGGTATCATGGAGCACTGTGATGACTGGGGGCATGAAGCATTGTTATGAAAATTGTCCTGGATTATTGTGGTGACAGCAGTCATGGAGAATTGTGATGACAGGGATTATGCAGCATTGTGTTGACACGGGTATGGACTATTGTGATGACAATGGTCGTGGAGCAATGTGATGAAAGTTTTCATGGATCATCGTGATGAAAAATGCCTGGGAGCATTGTGACGATAAAGGCCATGGAGCATTGTGATGACAAGTGTCATGGAGCATTGTAATGAAAGGTTTCATTGTGCACTGTGATGACAAGGGGGATGGAGTATTGTGATGAAACTGGTCCTGGAGCATTGTGATAACAAACTCCATGGAGCATTGTGATGACAGGCATCATGGAGCATTGTGAAGAAAGGGGCCATGGGGAATTGTAATGACAATAGAGAAATGTGATAAAAATTGTCAGCGATCATAGTGATTAAAGTGGTCATTGAGAATTGTGATGAAAAGCGACATAGAGCATTGTGATGACAAAGGTCATGGAGAATTGTGATGAGCAGGGTCATGTAGGATTGTGATGCCACGGTCATGGAACATTGTGTTGAAAAGAATTCTGCAGCATTGTGAGGAAAAAGGCATGGAGCATTGTGATTATAGGGGACATGGAGCATTGTGATGACATGGGCAGAGAACACTGTGATGACAGGTGCTATGGAGCAATGTGATGACAAGTGTCATGGAGCATTGTGATGAGAGGTGCCTTGGAGAATTGTGATGACAGGCCTCATGGGGCATTGAGATGACAGTCGTCATGGAGCGTTATGATGAAAGGTGTTATGGAGCACTGTGATTACAGGGGCCAGGGAGCACTGTGAACACAAAGGCCATGGAGCATTGAGATGACAGTGGTCATGGAGCATTGTGATGAAAGTGGTCATGGATCATTGTGATGACAAGTGTCCTGGGACCCTGTGATGACATGGTTCATGGAGCATTGTGATGACAATGGTAATGGCGAATTGTGATGACAATGTCATGAGGCATTGTGATGGCAGTGGTCATCTAGAAATGTGGTTAAAGTTATTATGGAGCCCAGTAATGAGAGGGGCCATGGAGCATTGTGATGACAAGTGTCATGGAGCATGGTGATGAAACGGACATGGAGCATTATAATGACAAGAGTTCTGGAGCATTGTGATTACAGAGGTCATGGAGCAGTGTGATGACAAAGGCTTGGAGCACTGTGATGACAAGGGCCATGGAGCATTGTGATTACAGGGGTCATGGGGCATTGTGATGAGTGAGGTCATGGAGCATTAAGATGAAAGGAGTCATGGAGCACTGTGATTACAGGGGCCATGGCGCATTGTGATGCCAAAGGCCATGGAGCATTGTGATGACAGGTGTCATGGAACATTGAGATGAAACGGGTCATGGACCATTACGATGACAGGGGTCATGGAGAATTGTGATGACTGTGGCCATGGGGAATTTGGATGAAAGGCGTACTGGAGCATTGTGAGGAAATGTTTCATGGAGCATTGTGATGACAAGGGCCATGGAGCATCGTGATGACAGGGTTCACGGGGCATTGTGCAGAAAGCGTTCATGGAGCATTGCGATGAAAAGCACTATGGATCATTGTGATGACAAGGGCCATGGAGCATTGTGAATACAAGGGACATGGAGCCTTGTGATGACAAGGGTCATGGATCATTGTAAAAACAGGAATCATTGGGCATTGTGATGACAGGGTCATGAAGCATTTTTATGTAAGTTGCCATGGAGAATTGTGATGAAAAGGATCATGTGAATTTGTAATGACAAGGGCCATGGAGCATTGTGATGAAACAAATCTTGGAGTATTTTGATGAAAGGTGTCATGGAGCATTGCGATGAAAAGCACCAAGGAACATTGTGATGACAAGGGCCATCGAGCATTGTGATGACAAGTGTCATGGAGTATTGTGATGACAGGTGTCATGGAGCATCTTGATGACAAATGCCATGGAGAATTGTGATGAGAGGTGGCATTGGGCATTGTGATGAAAGGGGTCATGGTGTACTGTGATTACAGGGGCCATGGAGCATTGTGATGACAAGTGACATGGAGAATAGTGATGACAGGCGTCATAGAGCATTGTGATGACAAGTGCCATTTAGCATTTTGATGACAGGGGTCATCAAGCATTGTGTTGACAGGGTCACGGAGCATTGTGATGACAAAGGCCATAGAGCATTGTGATGACAGGGATCATGGAGCATTGTGATGACATGGGCCATGAAGCATTGTGAAGACAAGATTCATGGAGCATTGTGATGACACGGGCATGAAGCATGGTGATGGCAACAGACCTAGAGCATTGTGATGACAAGGGCATGGAGCATGGTGATGAAACGGACATGGAGCATTATAATGAAAAGAGTTCTGGAGCCTTGTGATGACAAGGGCATGGAGCATTGTGATTACAGGGACCATGGAGCAGTGTGATGACAAAAGCTTGGGGCACTGTGATGACAAGGGCCATGGAGCATTGTGATTACAGGGGTCATGGGGCATTGTGATGAGTGAGGTCATGGAGCATTAAGATGAAACGAGTCATGGAGCACTGTGATTACAGGGGCCATGGCGCATTGTGATGCCAAAGGCCATGGAGCATTGTGATGACAGGTGTCATGGAACATTGAGATGAAACGGGTCATGGACCATTACGATGACAGGGGTCATGGAGAATTGTGATGACTGTGGCAATGGGGAATTTGGATGAAAGGCGTACTGGAGCATTGTGAGGAAATGTTTCATGGAGCATTGTGATGACAAGGGCCATGGAGCATCGTGATGACAGGGTTCATGGGGCATTATGCAGAAAGCGTTCATGGAGCATTGCGATGAAAAGCACTATGGATCATTGTGATGACAAGGGCCATGGAGCATTGTGAATACAAGGGACATGGAGCCTTGTGATGACAAGGGTCATGGATCATTGTAAAAACAGGAATCATTGGGCATTGTGATGACAGGGTCATGAAGCATTTTTATGTAAGTTGCCATGGAGAATTGTGATGAAAAGGATCATGTGAATTTGTAATGACAAGGGCCATGGAGCATTGTGATGAAACAAATCTTGGAGTATTTTGATGAAAGTTGTCATGGAGCATTGGGATGAAAAGCACCAAGGAACATTGTGATGACAAGGGCCATCGAGCATTGTGATGACAAGTGTCATGGAGTATTGTGATGACAGGTGTCATGGAGCATCTTGATGACAAATGCCATGGAGAATTGTGATGAGAGGTGGCATTGGGCATTGTGATGAAAGGGGTCTGGTGTACTGTGATTACAGGGGCCATGGAGCATTGTGATGACAAGTGACATGGAGAATAGTGATGACAGGCGTCATAGAGCATTGTGATGACAAGTGCCATTTAGCATTTTGATGACAGGGGTCATCAAGCATTGTTTTGACAGGGTCACGGAGCATTGTGATGACAAAGGCCATAGAGCATTGTGATGACTGGGGTCATGGAGCATTGTGATGACATGGGCCATGAAGCATTGTGAAGACAAGATTCATGGAGCATTGTGATGACACGTGCATGAAGCATGGTGATGGAAACAGACCTGGAGCATTGTGATGACAAGGGCATGGAGCATGGTGATGAAACGGACATGGAGCATTATAATGAAAAGAGTTCTGGAGCCTTGTGATGACAAGGGCATGGAGCATTGTGATTACAGGGACCATGGAGCAGTGTGATGACAAAGGCTTGGGGCACTGTGATGACAAGGGCCATGGAGCATTGTGATTACAGGGGTCATGGGGCATTGTGATGAGTGAGGTCATGGAGCATTAAGATGAAACGAGTCATGGAGCACTGTGATTACAGGGGCCATGGCGCATTGTGATGCCAAAGGCCATGGAGCATTTTGATGACAGGTGTCCTGGAGCATTGAGATGAAACGGGTCATGGACCATTACGATGACAGGGTTCATGGAGAATTGTGATGACTGTGGCCATGGGGAATTTGGATGAAAGGCGTACTGGAGCATTGTGAGGAATATGTTTCATGGAGCATTGTGATGACAAGGGCCATGGAGCATCGTGATGACAGGGGTCATGGGGTATTGTGCTGAAAGCGGTCATGGAGCATTGTGATGAAAAGCTCTATGGAGCACTGTGATGAGAAGGGCCATGGATCATTGTGAATACAAGGGACATGGAGCCTTGTGATGACAAGGGTCATGGATCATTGTAAAAACAGGTATCATTGGACATTGTGATGACAGGGGCATGGAACATTTTTATGTAAGTTGCCATGGAGAATTGTGATGAAAGGGATCATGTGAATTTGTAATGACAAGGGCCATGGAGCATTGTGATGAAACAAATCTTGGAGTATTTTGATGAAAGTTGTCATGGAGCATTGCGATGAAAAGCACCAAGGAACATTGTGATGACAAGGGCCATCGAGCATTGTGATGACAAGTGTCATGGAGTATTGTGATGACAGGTGTCATGGAGCATCTTGATGACAAATGCCATGGAGAATTGTGATGAGAGGTGGCATTGGGCATTGTGATGAAAGGGGTCATGGTGTACTGTGATTACAGGGGCCTTGGAGTATTGTGATGACAAGTGACATGGAGAATAGTGATGACAGGCGTCATAGAGCATTGTGATGACAAGTGCCATTTAGCATTTTGATGACAGGGGTCATCAAGCATTGTGTTGACAGGGTCACGGAGCATTGTGATGACATGGGCCATGAAGCATTGTGAAGACAAGATTCATGGAGCCTTGTGATGACACGGCCATGAAGCATGGTGATGACAACAGACCTGGAGCATTGTGATGACAAGGATATGGAGCATGGCGATGAAACGGACATGGAGCATTATAATGACAAGTGTTCTGGAGCCTTGTGATGACAAGAGCATGGAGCATTGTGATTACAGGGGCCATGGAGCTGTGTGATGACAAAGGCTTGGAGAACTGTGATGACAAGGGCCATGGAGCATTGTGATTACAGGGGTCATGGGGCATTGTAATGAGTGAGGTCATGGAGCATTTATGTGAAACGGGTCATGGAGCACTGTGATTACAGGGGCCGTGGAACATTGCGATAACAAGTGACATGGAGAATAGTGATGACAGGTGTCATAGAGCATTGTGATGACAAGTGCTATTTAGCATTTTGATGACAGGGGTCATCAGTCATTGTGTTGACAGGGGTCACGGAGCATTGTGATTACAAGGGCAGGGAACCTTGTGGTGACCGGGGTCATGGAACATTTTGATGACAACTTTCATGGAACGTTGTGATGACAGGGGTCATGGAGCATTGTGTTGAAAGGGAACATGGAGCAGTGTGATTACAGGGTCCATGGAGCATTGTGAATACATAGGCCAGGGAACAATGTGATGACAGGGGTCATGTAGCGTTGTGATGACAGGGTCATGGAGCATTGTGATTACAGGGGTTATGGGGCACTGTGATGACGGGGGCATGGAGCATTGTGATGAAAATTGTCCTGGAGCATTGTGATGACAGCGGTCACAAAGAATTGGGATGAAAGGTATCATGCAGCATTGTGATGACAACGATCATGGATCATTTTGATGACAGGGGTCATGGAACATTCTAATAACAAGGTTCATAAAGCATTTTGATGACAGGGGTCATGGAGCATTGTGTTGACACGGGCATGGAGCATTGTAATGATATTATATCTGGAGCATTGTGATGAAAAGGGGATGGAGCATTTTGATGACAGTCTCCAAGGAGCATTGTGCTGACAATGGCATGGAGCATTGTGATGAAAGGGGTACTGGAGCACTGTGAGGAAAGGAGTCATGGATCATTGTGTTGACACGGTCAAGGAGCATTGCGATGACAAGCATTCTGGAGCATTGTGATGAAAGAGCATGGAGCATTGTGATGAAAGGTGACAAGGAGCATTGTGATGATATGGGCAGAGAACTTTGTGATGACATGGGTCATGGAGCATTGTGGTGAAAAGTGTCATGGAACATTGTACTGACAGGGATCATGGAGCTTTTTGGTAAGAGAGGCCTTGGAGATTTGTGATGGCAGGCGTCATGGGGCATTGTGATGACAGAGGTCTTGGAGCATTGTGATGAAAGGGGTCATGGAGCTCTATGATTAGAGGGGCCATGGAGCATTGTGAATACAAAGCCTATGGAGCATTAAGATGACAGGTTTCATGGAGCCTTTGGATGAAAGTGATCATGGATCATTGTGATGACAAGTGTCCTGGAACCTTGTGATGAAACGGTTCATGGAGCATTTTGATGACAGGGACCATGGCAAATTGTGATGACATCTGTCATGGGGCATTGTGATGACAGTGGTCCTCTAGAATTGTGATGAATGGTATCATGGAGCACTGTGATGACAGGGGCCATGGAACATTGTGATGACAAATGACGTGGAGGATTGTGATGACAAGTGTCATGGGGCATTTTGATGACATTGGCATGGAGCATTATGATGACAAGTGTTCTGGAGCATTTTGATGACAAGCACATGGAGCATTGTGATGACAGGCCCCATGGAACATTGTGATGAAAAGGACAGGGAACATTGTGATGACTGGGTTAATGGAGCATTGTGATGAAGGGGCCATGGAGCATTGAGATGACAGGCGTCATGAGGCATGGTGATGACAGTGGTCATGGAGCATTGTGATGAAAGTGTTCATGGAGAAATATGATAACAGGGGCCATGGAGCATTGTGATGACAGGTGTATTGGAGCATTGTGATGAAAGTCGTCGTAGATCATTGTGATGACATGTGCCCTGGAACACTGTGATGACACGGTTCATCGAGGATTGTGATGACAAGGGTCATAGCAAATTGTGATGACAGGTGTCATGGGGCATTGTGATGACATTGATCATCTAGGAATTGTGATGAAAGGTATCATGGAGCACTGTGATGACTGGGGGCATGAAGCATTGTTATGAAAATTGTCCTGGATTATTGTGGTGACAGCAGTCATGGAGAATTGTGATGACAGGGATTATGCAGCATTGTGTTGACAAGGGTATGGACTATTGTGATGACAATGGTCGTGGAGCAATGTGATGAAAGTTTTCATGGATCATCGTGATGAAAAATGCCTGGGAGCATTGTGACGATAAAGGCCATGGAGCATTGTGATGACAAGTGTCATGGAGCATTGTAATGAAAGGTTTCATTGTGCACTGTGATGACAAGGGGGATGGAGTATTGTGATGAAACTGGTCCTGGAGCATTGTGATAACAAACTCCATGGAGCATTGTGATGACAGGCATCATGGAGCATTGTGAAGAAAGGGGCCATGGGGAATTGTAATGACAATAGAGAAATGTGATAAAAATTGTCAGCGATCATAGTGATTAAAGTGGTCATTGAGAATTGTGATGAAAAGCGACATAGAGCATTGTGATGACAAAGGTCATGGAGAATTGTGATGAGCAGGGTCATGTAGGATTGTGATGCCACGGTCATGGAACATTGTGTTGAAAAGAATTCTGCAGCATTGTGAGGAAAAAGGCATGGAGCATTGTGATTATAGGGGACATGGAGCATTGTGATGACATGGGCAGGGAACACTGTGATGACAGGTGCTATGGAGCAATGTGATGACAAGTGTCATGGAGCATTGTGATGAGAGGTGCCTTGGAGAATTGTGATGACAGGCCTCATGGGGCATTGAGATGACAGCCGTCATGGAGCGTTATGATGAAAGGTGTTATGGAGCACTGTGATTACAGGGGCCAGGGAGCATTGTGAACACAAAGGCCATGGAGCATTGAGATGACAGTGGTCATGGAGCATTGTGATGAAAGTGGTCATGGATCATTGTGATGACAAGTGTCCTGGGACCCTGTGATGACATGGTTCATGGAGCATTGTGATGACAATGGTAATGGCAAATTGTGATGACAATGTCATGAGGCATTGTGATGGCAGTGGTCATCTAGAAATGTGGTTAAAGTTATTATGGAGCCCAGTAATGAGAGGGGCCATGGAGCATTGTGATGACAAGTGTCATGGAGCATGGTGATGAAACGGACATGGAGCATTATAATGACAAGAGTTCTGGAGCATTGTGATTACAGGGGTCATGGAGCAGTGTGATGACAAAGGCTTGGAGCACTGTGATGACAAGGTCCATGGAGCATTGTGATTACAGGGGTCATGGGGCATTGTGATGAGTGAGGTCATGGAGCATTAAGATGAAAGGAGTCATGGAGCACTGTGATTACAGGGGCCATGGCGCATTGTGATGCCAAAGGCCATGGAGCATTGTGATGACAGGTGTCATGGAACATTGAGATGAAACGGGTCATGGACCATTACGATGACAGGGGTCATGGAGAATTGTGATGACTGTGGCCATGGGGAATTTGGATGAAAGGCGTACTGGAGCATTGTGAGGAAATGTTTCATGGAGCATTGTGATGACAAGGGCCATGGAGCATCGTGATGACAGGGTTCATGGGGCATTGTGCAGAAAGCGTTCATGGAGCATTGCGATGAAAAGCACTATGGATCATTGTGATGACAAGGGCCATGGAGCATTGTGAATACAAGGGACATGGAGCCTTGTGATGACAAGGGTCATGGATCATTGTAAAAACAGGAATCATTGGGCATTGTGATGACAGGGTCATGAAGCATTTTTATGTAAGTTGCCATGGAGAATTGTGATGAAAAGGATCATGTGAATTTGTAATGACAAGGGCCATGGAGCATTGTGATGAAACAAATCTTGGAGTATTTTGATGAAAGTTGTCATGGAGCATTGCGATGAAAAGCACCAAGGAACATTGTGATGACAAGGGCCATCGAGCATTGTGATGACAAGTGTCATGGAGTATTGTGATGACAGGTGTCATGGAGCATCTTGATGACAAATGCCATGGAGAATTGTGATGAGAGGTGGCATTGGGCATTGTGATGAAAGGGGTCATGGTGTACTGTGATTACAGGGGCCATGGAGCATTGTGATGACAAGTGACATGGAGAATAGTGATGACAGGCGTCATAGAGCATTGTGATGACAAGTGCCATTTAGCATTTTGATGACAGGGGTCATCAAGCATTGTGTTGACAGGGTCACGGAGCATTGTGATGACAAAGGCCATAGAGCATTGTGATGACAGGGGTCATGGAGCATTGTGATGACATGGGCCATGAAGCATTGTGAAGACAAGATTCATGGAGCATTGTGATGACACGGGGATGAAGCATGGTGATGGCAACAGACCTGGAGCATTGTGATGACAAGGGCATGGAGCATGGTGATGAAACGGACATGGAGCATTATAATGAAAAGAGTTCTGGAGCCTTGTGATGACAAGGGCATGGAGCATTGTGATTACAGGGACCATGGAGCAGTGTGATGACAAAGGCTTGGGGCACTGTGATGACAAGGGCCATGGAGCATTGTGATTACAGGGGTCATGGGGCATTGTGATGAGTGAGGTCATGGAGCATTAAGATGAAACGAGTCATGGAGCACTGTGATTACAGGGGCCATGGCGCATTGTGATGCCAAAGGCCATGGAGCATTGTGATGACAGGTGTCATGGAACATTGAGATGAAACGGGTCATGGACCATTACGATGACAGGGTTCATGGAGAATTGTGATGACTGTGGCCATGGGGAATTTGGATGAAAGGCGTACTGGAGCTTTGTGAGGAATATGTTTCATGGAGCATTGTGATGACAAGGTCCATGGAGCATCATGATGACAGGGGTCATGGGGTATTGTGCTGAAAGCGGTCATGGAGCATTGTGATGAAAAGCGCTATGGAGCACTGTGATGAGAAGGGCCATGGATCATTGTGAATACAAGGGACATGGAGCCTTGTGATGACAAGGGTCATGGATCATTGTAAAAACAGGTATCATTGGACATTGTGATGACAGGGGCATGGAACATTTTTATGTAAGTTGCCATGGAGAATTGTGATGGAAGGGATCATGTGAATTTGTAATGACAAGGGCCATGGAGCATTGTGATGAAACAAATCTTGGAGTATTTTGATGAAAGTTGTCATGGAGCATTGCGATGAAAAGCACCAAGGAACATTGTGATGACAAGGGCCATCGAGCATTGTGATGACAAGTGTCATGGAGTATTGTGATGACAGGTGTCATGGAGCATCTTGATGACAAATGCCATGGAGAATTGTGATGAGAGGTGGCATTGGGCATTGTGATGAAAGGGGTCATGGAGTACTGTGATTACAGGGGCCTTGGAGCATTGTGATGACAAGTGACATGGAGAATAGTGATGACAGGCGTCATAGAGCATTGTGATGACAAGTGCCATTTAGCATTTTGATGACAGGGGTCATCAAGCATTGTGTTGACACGGTCACGGAGCATTGTGATGACATGGGCCATGAAGCATTGTTAAGACAAGATTCATGGAGCCTTGTGATGACACGGCCATGAAGCATGGTGATGACAACAGACCTGGAGCATTGTGATGACAAGGATATGGTGCATGGCGATGAAACGGACATGGAGCATTATAATGACAAGTGTTCTGGAGCCTTGTGATGACAAGAGCATGGAGCATTGTGATTACAGGGGTCATGGGGCATTGTGATGAGTGAGGTCATGGAGCATTTATGTGAAACGGGTCATGGAGCACTGTGATTACAGGGGCCGTGGAACATTGCGATAACAAGTGACATGGAGAATAGTGATGACAGGTGTCATAGAGCATTGTGATGACAAGTGCTATTTAGCATTTTGATGACAGGGGTCATCAGTCATTGTGTTGACAGGGGTCACGGAGCATTGTGATTACAAGGGCAGGGAACCTTGTGGTGACCGGGGTCATGGAACATTTTGATGACAACTTTCATGGAACGTTGTGATGACAGGGGTCATGGAGCATTGTGTTGAAAGGGAACATGGAGCAGTGTGATTACAGGGTCCATGGAGCATTGTGAATACATAGGCCAGGGAACAATGTGATGACAGGGGTCATGTAGCGTTGTGATGACAGGGTCATGGAGCATTGTGATTACAGGGGTTATGGGGCACTGTGATGACGGGGGCATGGAGCATTGTGATGAAAATTGTCCTGGAGCATTGTGATGACAGCGGTCACAAAGAATTGGGATGAAAGGTATCATGCAGCATTGTGATGACAACGATCATGGATCATTTTGATGACAGGGGTCATGGAACATTCTAATAACAAGGTTCATAAAGCATTTTGATGACAGGGGTCATGGAGCATTGTGTTGACACGGGCATGGAGCATTGTAATGATATTATATCTGGAGCATTGTGATGAAAAGGGGATGGAGCATTTTGATGACAGTCTCCAAGGAGCATTGTGCTGACAATGGCATGGAGCATTGTGATGAAAGGGGTACTGGAGCACTGTGAGGAAAGGAGTCATGGATCATTGTGTTGACACGGTCAAGGAGCATTGCGATGACAAGCATTCTGGAGCATTGTGATGAAAGAGCATGGAGCATTGTGATGAAAGGTGACAAGGAGCATTGTGATGATATGGGCAGAGAACTTTGTGATGACATGGGTCATGGAGCATTGTGGTGAAAAGTGTCATGGAACATTGTACTGACAGGGATCATGGAGCTTTTTGGTAAGAGAGGCCTTGGAGATTTGTGATGGCAGGCGTCATGGGGCATTGTGATGACAGCGGTCTTGGAGCATTGTGATGAAAGGGGTCATGGAGCTCTATGATTAGAGGGGCCATGGAGCATTGTGAATACAAAGCCTATGGAGCATTGAGATGACAGGTTTCATGGAGCCTTTTGATGAAAGTGATCATGGATCATTGTGATGACAAGTGTCCTGGAACCTTGTGATGAAACGGTTCATGGAGCATTTTGATGACAGGGACCATGGCAAATTGTGATGACATCTGTCATGGGGCATTGTGATGACAGTGGTCCTCTAGAATTGTGATGAATGGTATCATGGAGCACTGTGATGACAGGGGCCATGGAACATTGTGATGACAAATGATGTGGAGGATTGTGATGACAAGTGTCATGGGGCATTGTGATGACATTGGCATGGAGCATTATGATGACAAGAGTTCTGGAGCATTTTGATGACAAGCACATGGAGCATTGTGATGACAGGGCCCATGGAACATTGTGATGAAAAGGACAGGGAACATTGTGATGACTGGGTTAATGGAGCATTGTGATGAAGGGGCCATGGAGCATTGAGATGACAGGCGTCCTGAGGCATGGTGATGACAGTGGTCATGGAGCATTGTGATGAAAGTGATCATGGAGCAATATGATAACAGGGGCCATGGAGCATTGTGATGACAGGTGTATTGGAGCATTGTGATGAAAGTCGTCGTGGATCATTGTGATGACATGTGCCCTGGAACACTGTGATGACACGGTTCATCGAGTATTGTGATGACAAGGGTCATAGCAAATTGTAATGACAGGTGTCATGGGGCATTGTGTTGACATTGATCATCTAGGAATTGTGATGAAAGGTATCATGGAGCACTGTGATGACTGGGGGCATGAAGCATTGTTATGAAAATTGTCCTGGATTATTGTGGTGACAGCAGTCATGGAGAATTGTGATGACAGGGATTATGCAGCATTGTGTTGACAAGGGTATGGACTATTGTGATGACAATGGTCGTGGAGCAATGTGATGAAAGTTTTCATGGAACATCGTGATGAAAAATGCCTGGGAGCATTGTGACGTTAAAGGCCATGGAGCATTGTGATGACAAGTGTCATGGAGCATTGTAATGAAAGGTTTCATTGTGCACTGTGATGACAAGGGGGATGGAGTATTGTGATGAAACTGGTCCTGGAGCATTGTGATAACAAACTCCATGGAGCATTGTGATGACAGGCATCATGGAGCATTGTGAAGAAAGGGGCCATGGGGAATTGTAATGACAATAGAGAAATGTGATAAAAATTGTCAGCGATCATAGTGATTAAAGTGGTCATTGAGAATTGTGATGAAAAGCGACATAGAGCATTGTGATGACAAAGGTCATGGAGAATTGTGATGAGCAGGGTCATGTAGGATTGTGATGCCACGGTCATGGAACATTGTGTTGAAAAGAATTCTGCAGCATTGTGAGGAAAAAGGCATGGAGCATTGTGATTATAGGGGACATGGAGCATTGTGATGACATGGGCAGGGAACACTGTGATGACAGGTGCTATGGAGCAATGTGATGACAAGTGTCATGGAGCATTGTGATGAGAGGTGCCTTGGAGAATTGTGATGACAGGCCTCATGGGGCATTGAGATGACAGTCGTCATGGAGCGTTATGATGAAAGGTGTTATGGAGCACTGTGATTACAGGGGCCAGGGAGCACTGTGAACACAAAGGCCATGGAGCATTGAGATGACAGTGGTCATGGAGCATTGTGATGAAAGTGGTCATGGATCATTGTGATGACAAGTGTCCTGGGACCCTGTGATGACATGGTTCATGGAGCATTGTGATGACAATGGTAATGGCGAATTGTGATGACAATGTCATGAGGCATTGTGATGGCAGTGGTCATCTAGAAATGTGGTTAAAGTTATTATGGAGCCCAGTAATGAGAGGGGCCATGGAGCATTGTGATGACAAGTGTCATGGAGCATGGTGATGAAACGGACATGGAGCATTATAATGACAAGAGTTCTGGAGCATTGTGATTACAGGGGTCATGGAGCAGTGTGATGACAAAGGCTTGGAGCACTGTGATGACAAGGTCCATGGAGCATTGTGATTAAAGGGGTCATGGGGCTTTGTGATGAGTGAGGTCATGGGGCATTAAGATGAAAGGAGTCATGGAGCACTGTGATTACAGGGGCCATGGCGCATTGTGATGCCAAAGGCCATGGAGCATTGTGATGACAGGTGTCATGGAACATTGAGATGAAACGGGTCATGGACAATTACGATGACAGGGGTCATGGAGAATTGTGATGACTGTGGCCATGGGGAATTTGGATGAAAGGCGTACTGGAGCATTGTGAGGAAATGTTTCATGGAGCATTGTGATGACAAGGGCCATGGAGCATCGTGATGACAGGGTTCATGGGGCATTGTGCAGAAAGCGTTCATGGAGCATTGCGATGAAAAGCACTATGGATCACTGTGATGACAAGGGACATGGAGCATTGTGAATACAAGGGACATGGAGCCTTGTGATGACAAGGGTCATGGATCATTGTAAAAACAGGAATCATTGGGCATTGTGATGACAGGGTCATGAAGCATTTTTATGTAAGTTGCCATGGAGAATTGTGATGAAAAGGATCATGTGAATTTGTAATGACAAGGGCCATGGAGCATTGTGATGAAACAAATCTTGGAGTATTTTGATGAAAGTTGTCATGGGGCATTGCGATGAAAAGCACCAAGGAACATTGTGATGACAAGGGCCATCGAGCATTGTGATGACAGGGGTCCTGGAGCATTGAGATGAAATGGGTCATGGACCATTACGATGACAGGGTTCATGGAGAATTGTGATGACTGTGGCCATGGGGAATTTGGATGAAAGGCGTACTGGAGCATTGTGAGGAATATGTTTCATGGAGCATTGTGATGACAAGGGCCATGGAGCATCGTGATGACAGGGGTCATGGGGTATTGTGCTGAAAGCGGTCATGGAGCATTGTGATGAAAAGCGCTATGGAGCACTGTGATGAGAAGTGCCATGGATCATTGTGAATACAAGGGACATGGAGCCTTGTGATGACAAGGGTCATGGATCATTGTAAAAACAGGTATCATTGGACATTGTGATGACAGGGGCATGGAACATTTTTATGTAAGTTGCCATGGAGAATTGTGATGAAAGGGATCATGTGAATTTGTAATGACAAGGGCCATGGAGCATTGTGATGAAACAAATCTTGGAGTATTTTGATGAAAGTTGTCATGGAGCATTGCGATGAAAAGCACCAAGGAACATTGTGATGACAAGGGCCATCGAGCATTGTGATGACAAGTGTCATGGAGTATTGTGATGACAGGTGTCATGGAGCATCTTGATGACAAATGCCATGGAGAATTGTGATGAGAGGTGGCATTGGGCATTGTGATGAAAGGGGTCATGGAGTACTGTGATTATAGGGGCCTTGGAGCATTGTGATGACAAGTGACATGGAGAATAGTGATGACAGGCGTCATAGAGCATTGTGATGACAAGTGCCATTTAGCATTTTGATGACAGGGGTCATCAAGCATTGTGTTGACAGGGTCACGGAGCATTGTGATGACATGGGCCATGAAGCATTGTGAAGACAAGATTCATGGAGCCTTGTGATGACACGGCCATGAAGCATGGTGATGACAACAGACCTGGAGCATTGTGATGAGAAGGATATGGAGCACGGCGATGAAACGGACATGGAGCATTATAATGACAAGTGTTCTGGAGCCTTGTGATGACAAGAGCATGGAGCATTGTGATTACAGTGGCCATGGAGCTGTGTGATGACAAAGGCTTGGAGAACTGTGATGACAAGGGCCATGGAGCATTGTGATTACAGGGGTCATGGGGCATTGTGATGAGTGAGGTCATGGAGCATTTATGTGAAACGGGTCATGGAGCACTGTGATTACAGGGGCCGTGGAACATTGCGATAACAAGTGACATGGAGAATAGTGATGACAGGTGTCATAGAGCATTGTGATGGCAAGTGCTATTTAGCATTTTGATGACAGGGGTCATCAGTCATTGTGTTGACAGGGGTCACGGAGCATTGTGATTACAAGGGCAGGGAACCTTGTGGTGACCGGGGTCATGGAACATTTTGATGACAACTTTCATGGAACGTTGTGATGACAGGGGTCATGGAGCATTGTGTTGAAAGGGAACATGGAGCAGTGTGATTACAGGGTCCATGGAGCATTGTGAATACATAGGCCAGGGAACAATGTGATGACAGGGGTCATGTAGCGTTGTGATGACAGGGTCATGGAGCATTGTGATTACAGGTGTTATGGGGCACTGTGATGACGGGGGCATGGAGCATTGTGATGAAAATTGTCCTGGAGCATTGTGATGACAGCGGTCACAAAGAATTGGGATGAAAGGTATCATACAGCATTGTGATGACAACGGTCATGGATCATTTTGATGACAGGGGTCATGGAACATTCTAATAACAAGGTTCATAAAGCATTTTGATGACAGGGGTCATGGAGCATTGTGTTGACACGGGCATGGAGCATTGTAATGATATTATATCTGGAGCATTGTGATGAAAAGGGGATGGAGCATTTTGATGACAGTCTCCAAGGAGCATTGTGCTGACAATGGCATGGAGCATTGTGATGAAAGGGGTACTGGAGCACTGTGAGGAAAGGAGTCATGGATCATTGTGTTGACACGGTCAAGGAACATTGCGATGACAAGCATTCTGGAGCATTGTGATGAAAGAGCATGGAGCATTGTGATGAAAGGTGACAAGGAGCATTGTGATGATATGGGCAGAGAACTTTGTGATGACATGGGTCATGGAGCATTGTGGTGAAAAGTGTCATGGAACATTGTACTGACAGGGATCATGGAGCTTTTTGGTAAGAGAGGCTTTGGAGATTTGTGATGGCAGGCGTCATGGGGCATTGTGATGACAGCGGTCTTGGAGCATTGTGATGAAAGGGGTCATGGAGCTCTATGATTAGAGGGGCCATGGAGCATTGTGAATACAAAGCCTATGGAGCATTGAGATGACAGGTTTCATGGAGCCTTTTGATGAAAGTGATCATGGATCATTGTGATGACAAGTGTCCTGGAACCTTGTGATGAAACGGTTCATGGAGCATTTTGATGACAGGGACCATGGCAAATTGTGATGACATCTGTCATGGGGCATTGTGATGACAGTGGTCCTCTAGAATTGTGATGAATGGTATCATGGAGCACTGTGATGACAGGGGCCATGGAACATTGTGATGACAAATGACGTGGAGGTTTGTGATGAAAAGTGTCATGGGGCATTGTGATGACATTGACATGGAGCATTATGATGACAAGAGTTCTGGAGCATTTTGATGACAAGCACATGGAGCATTGTGATGACAGGGCCCATGGAACATTGTGATGAAAAGGACAGGGAACATTGTGATGACTGGGTTAATGGAGCATTGTGATGAAGGGGCCATGGAGCATTGAGATGACAGGCGTCATGAGGCATGGTGATGACAGTGGTCATGGAGCATTGTGATGAAAGTGATCATGGAGCAATATGATAACAGGGGCCATGGAGCATTGTGATGACAGGTGTATTGGAGCATTGTGATGAAAGTCGTCGTGGATCATTGTGATGACATGTGCCCTGGAACACTGTGATGACACGGTTCATCGAGTATTGTGATGACAAGGGTCATAGCAAATTGTGATGACAGGTGTCATGGGGCATTGTGTTGACATTGATCATCTAGGAATTGTGATGAAAGGTATCATGGAGCACTGTGATGACTGGGGGCATGAAGCATTGTTATGAAAATTGTCCTGGATTATTGTGGTGACAGCAGTCATGGAGAATTGTGATGACAGGGATTATGCAGCATTGTGTTGACAAGGGTATGGACTATTGTGATGACAATGGTCGTGGAGCAATGTGATGAAAGTTTTCATGGAACATCGTGATGAAAAATGCCTGGGAGCATTGTGACGATAAAGGCCATGGAGCATTGTGATGACAAGTGTCATGGAGCATTGTAATGAAAGGTTTCATTGTGCACTGTGATGACAAGGGGGATGGAGTATTGTGATGAAACTGGTCCTGGAGCATTGTGATAACAAACTCCATGGAGCATTGTGATGACAGGCATCATGGAGCATTGTGAAGAAAGGGGCCATGGGGAATTGTAATGACAATAGAGAAATGTGATAAAAATTGTCAGCGATCATAGTGATTAAAGTGGTCATTGAGAATTGTGATGAAAAGCGACATAGAGCATTGTGATGACAAAGGTCATGGAGAATTGTGATGAGCAGGGTCATGTAGGATTGTGATGCCACGGTCATGGAACATTGTGTTGAAAAGAATTCTGCAGCATTGTGAGGAAAAAGGCATGGAGCATTGTGATTATAGGGGACATGGAGCATTGTGATGACATGGGCAGGGAACACTGTGATGACAGGTGCTATGGAGCAATGTGATGACAAGTGTCATGGAGCATTGTGATGAGAGGTGCCTTGGAGAATTATGATGACAGGCCTCATGGGGCATTGAGATGACAGTCGTCATGGAGCGTTATGATGAAAGGTGTTATGGAGCACTGTGATTACAGGGGCCAGGGAGCACTGTGAACACAAAGGCCATGGAGCATTGAGATGACAGTGGTCATGGAGCATTGTGATGAAAGTGGTCATGGATCATTGTGATGACAAGTGTCCTGGGACCCTGTGATGACATGGTTCATGGAGCATTGTGATGACAATGGTAATGGCGAATTGTGATGACAATGTCATGAGGCATTGTGATGGCAGTGGTCATCTAGAAATGTGGTTAAAGTTATTATGGAGCCCAGTAATGAGAGGGGCCATGGAGCATTGTGATGACAAGTGTCATGGAGCATGGTGATGAAACGGACATGGAGCATTATAATGACAAGAGTTCTGGAGCATTGTGATTACAGGGGTCATGGAGCAGTGTGATGACAATGGCTTGGAGCACTGTGATGACAAGGTCCATGGAGCATTGTGATTAAAGGGGTCATGGGGCATTGTGATGAGTGAGGTCATGGAGCATTAAGATGAAACGAGTCATGGAGCACTGTGATTACAGGGGCCATGGCGCATTGTGATGCCAAAGGCCATGGAGCATTGTGATGACAGGTGTCATGGAACATTGAGATGAAACGGGTCATGGACAATTACGATGACAGGGGTCATGGAGAATTGTGATGACTGTGGCCATGGGGAATTTGGATGAAAGGCGTACTGGAGCATTGTGAGGAAATGTTTCATGGAGCATTGTGATGACAAGGGCCATGGAGCATCGTGATGACAGGGTTCATGGGGCATTGTGCAGAAAGCGTTCATGGAGCATTGCGATGAAAAGCGCTATGGATCACTGTGATGACAAGGGACATGGAGCATTGTGAATACAAGGGACATGGAGCCTTGTGATGACAAGGGTCATGGATCATTGTAAAAACAGGAATCATTGGGCATTGTGATGACAGGGTCATGAAGCATTTTTATGTAAGTTGCCATGGAGAATTGTGATGAAAAGGATCATGTGAATTTGTAATGACAAGGGCCATGGAGCATTGTGATGAAACAAATCTTGGAGTATTTTGATGAAAGTTGTCATGGAGCATTGCGATGAAAAGCACCAAGGAACATTGTGATGACAAGGGCCATCGAGCATTGTGATGACAAGTGTCATGGAGTATTGTGATGACAGGTGTCATGGAGCATCTTGATGACAAATGCCATGGAGAATTGTGATGAGAGGTGGCATTGGGCATTGTGATGAAAGGGGTCATGGTGTACTGTGATTACAGGGGCCATGGCGCATTGTGATGACAAGTGACATGGAGAATAGTGATGGCAGGCGTCATAGAGCATTGTGATGACAAGTGCCATTTAGCATTTTGATGACAGGGGTCATCAAGCATTGTGTTGACAGGGTCACGGAGCATTGTGATGACAAAGGCCATAGAGCATTGTGATGACAGGGGTCATGGAGCATTGTGATGACATGGGCCATGAAGCATTGTGAAGACAAGATTCATGGAGCATTGTGATGACACGGGGATGAAGCATGGTGATGGCAACAGACCTGGAGCATTGTGATGACAAGGGCATGGAGCATGGTGATGAAACGGACATGGAGCATTATAATGAAAAGAGTTCTGGAGCCTTGTGATGACAAGGGCATGGAGCATTGTGATTACAGGGACCATGGAGCAGTGTGATGACAAAAGCTTGGGGCACTGTGATGACAAGGGCCATGGAGCATTGTGATTACAGGGGTCATGGGGCATTGTGATGAGTGAGGTCATGGAGCATTAAGATGAAACGAGTCATGGAGCACTGTGATTACAGGGGCCATGGCGCATTGTGATGCCAAAGGCCATGGAGCATTGTGATGACAGGTGTCATGGAACATTGAGATGAAACGGGTCATGGACCATTATGATGACAGGAGTCATGGAGAATTGTGATGACTGTGGCCATGGGGAATTTGGATGAAAGGCGTACTGGAGCATTGTGAGGAAATGTTTCATGGAGCATTGTGATGACAAGGGCCATGGAGCATCGTGATGACAGGGTTCATGGGGCATTGTGCAGAAAGCGTTCATGGAGCATTGCGATGAAAAGCACTATGGATCATTGTGATGACAAGGGCCATGGAGCATTGTGAATACAAGGGACATGGAGCCTTGTGATGACAAGGGTCATGGATCATTGTAAAAACAGGAATCATTGGGCATTGTGATGACAGGGTCATGAAGCATTTTTATGTAAGTTGCCATGGAGAATTGTGATGAAAAGGATCATGTGAATTTGTAATGACAAGGGCCATGGAGCATTGTGATGAAACAAATCTTGGAGTATTTTGATGAAAGTTGTCATGGAGCATTGCGATGAAAAGCACCAAGGAACATTGTGATGACAAGTGCCATCGAGCATTGTGATGACAAGTGTCATGGAGCATGGTGATGAAACGGACATGGAGCATTATAATGACAAGAGTTCTGGAGCATTGTGATTACAGGGGTCATGGAGCAGTGTGATGACAAAGGCTTGGAGAACTGTGATGACAAGGTCCATGGAGCATTGTGATTACAGGGGTCATGGGGCATTGTGATGAGTGAGGTCATGGAGCATTAAGATGAGAGGAGTCATGGAGCACTGTGATTACAGGGGCCATGGCGCATTGTGATGCCAAAGGCCATGGAGCATTGTGATGACAGGTGTCATGGAACATTGAGATGAAACGGGTCATGGACCATTACGATGACAGGGGTCATGGAGAATTGTGATGACTGTGGCCATGGGGAATTTGGATGAAAGGCGTACTGGAGCATTGTGAGGAAATGTTTCATGGAGCATTGTGATGACAAAGGCCATAGAGCATTTTGATGACAGGGGTCATGGAGCATTGTGATGAAACAAATCTTGGAGTATTTTGATGAAAGTTGTCATGGAGCATTGCGATGAAAAGCACCAAGGAACATTGTGATGACAAGGGCCATCGAGCATTGTGATGACAAGTGTCATGGAGTATTGTGATGACAGGTGTCATGGAGCATCTTGATGACAAATGCCATGGAGAATTGTGATGAGAGGTGGCATTGGGCATTGTGATGAAAGGGGTCATGGTGTACTGTGATTACAGGGGCCATGGAGCATTGTGATGCCAAGTGACATGGAGAATAGTGATGACAGGCGTCATAGAGCATTGTGATGACAAGTGCCATTTAGCATTTTGATGACAGGGGTCATCAAGCATTGTGTTGACAGGGTCACGGAGCATTGTGATGACAAAGGCCATAGAGCATTTTGATGACAGGGGTCATGGAGCATTGTGATGACATGGGCCATGAAGCATTGTGAAGACAAGATTCATGGAGCATTGTGATGACACGGGGATGAAGCATGGTGATGGCAACAGACCTGGAGCATTGTGATGACAAGGGCATGGAGCATGGTGATGAAACGGACATGGAGCATTATAATGAAAAGAGTTCTGGAGCCTTGTGATTACAGGGACCATGGAGCAGTGTGATGACAAAGGCTTGGGGCACTGTGATGACAAGGGCCATGGAGCATTGTGATTACAGGGGTCATGGGGCGTTGTGATGAGTGAGGTCATGGAGCATTAAGATGAAACGAGTCATGGAACACTGTGATTACAGGGTCCATGGCGCATTGTGATGCCAAAGGCCATGGAGCATTGTGATGACAGGTGTCCTGGAGCATTGAGATGAAACGGGTCATGGACCATTACGATGACAGGGTTCATGGAGAATTGTGATGACTGTGGCCATGGGGAATTTGGATGAAAGGCGTACTGGAGCATTGTGAGGAATATGTTTCATGGAGCATTGTGATGACAAGGGCCATGGAGCATCGTGATGACAGGGGTCATGGGGTATTGTGCTGAAAGCGGTCATGGAGCATTGTGATGAAAAGCGCTATGGAGCACTGTGATGAGAAGGGCCATGGATCATTGTGAATACAAGGGACATGGTGCCTTGTGATGACAAGGGTCATGGATCATTGTAAAAACAGGTATCATTGGACATTGTGATGACAGGGGCATGGAACATATTTATGTAAGTTGCCATGGAGAATTGTGAAGAAAGGGATCATGTGAATTTGTAATGACAAGGGCCATGGAGCATTGTGATGAAACAAATCTTGGAGTATTTTGATGAAAGTTGTCATGGAGCATTGCGATGAAAAGCACCAAGGAACATTGTGATGACAAGGGCCATCGAGCATTGTGATGACAAGTGTCATGGAGTATTGTGATGACAGGTGTCATGGAGCATCTTGATGACAAATGCCATGGAGAATTGTGATGAGAGGTGGCATTGGGCATTGTGATGAAAGGGGTCATGGAGTACTGTGATTACAGGGGCCTTGGAGCATTGTGATGACAAGTGACATGGAGAATAGTGATGACAGGCGTCATAGAGCATTGTGATGACAAGTGCCATTTAGCATTTTGATGACAGGGGTCATCAAGCATTGTGTTGACAGGGTCACGGAGCATTGTGATGACATGGGCCATGAAGCATTGTGAAGACAAGATTCATGGAGCCTTCTGATGACACGGCCATGAAGCATGGTGATGACAACAGACCTGGAGCATTGTGATGACAAGGATATGGAGCATGGCGATGAAACGGACATGGAGCATTATAATGACAAGTGTTCTGGAGCCTTGTGATGACAAGAGCATGGAGCATTGTGATTACAGGGGCCATGGAGCTGTGTGATGACAAAGGCTTGGAGAACTGTGATGACAAGGGCCATGGAGCATTGTGATTACAGGGGTCATGGGGCATTGTGATGAGTGAGGTCATGGAGCATTTATGTGAAACGGGTCATGGAGCACTGTGATTACAGGGGCCGTGGAACATTGCGATAACAAGTGACATGGAGAATAGTGATGACAGGTGTCATAGAGCATTGTGATGACAAGTGCTATTTAGCATTTTGATGACAGGGGTCATCAGTCATTGTGTTGACAGGGGTCACGGAGCATTGTGATTACAAGGGCAGGGAACCTTGTGGTGACCGGGGTCATGGAACATTTTGATGACAACTTTCATGGAACGTTGTGATGACAGGGGTCATGGAGCATTGTGTTGAAAGGGAACATGGAGCAGTGTGATTACAGGGTCCATGGAGCATTGTGAATACATAGGCCAGGGAACAATGTGATGACAGGGGTCATGTAGCGTTGTGATGACAGGGTCATGGAGCATTGTGATTACAGGGGTTATGGGGCACTGTGATGACGGGGGCATGGAGCATTGTGATGAAAATTGTCCTGGAGCATTGTGATGACAGCGGTCACAAAGAATTGGGATGAAAGGTATCATGCAGCATTGTGATGACAACGATCATGGATCATTTTGATGACAGGGGTCATGGAACATTCTAATAACAAGGTTCATAAAGCATTTTGATGACAGGGGTCATGGAGCATTGTGTTGACACGGGCATGGAGCATTGTAATGATATTATATCTGGAGCATTGTGATGAAAAGGGGATGGAGCATTTTGATGACAGTCTCCAAGGAGCATTGTGCTGACAATGGCATGGAGCATTGTGATGAAAGGGGTACTGGAGCACTGTGAGGAAAGGAGTCATGGATCATTGTGTTGACACGGTCAAGGAGCATTGCGATGACAAGCATTCTGGAGCATTGTGATGAAAGAGCATGGAGCATTGTGATGAAAGGTGACAAGGAGCATTGTGATGATATGGGCAGAGAACTTTGTGATGACATGGGTCATGGAGCATTGTGGTGAAAAGTGTCATGGAACATTGTACTGACAGGGATCATGGAGCTTTTTGGTAAGAGAGGCCTTGGAGATTTGTGATGGCAGGCGTCATGGGGCATTGTGATGACAGCGGTCTTGGAGCATTGTGATGAAAGGGGTCATGGAGCTCTATGATTAGAGGGGCCATGGAGCATTGTGAATACAAAGCCTATGGAGCATTGAGATGACAGGTTTCATGGAGCCTTTTGATGAAAGTGATCATGGATCATTGTGATGACAAGTGTCCTGGAACCTTGTGATGAAACGGTTCATGGAGCATTTTGATGACAGGGACCATGGCAAATTGTGATGACATCTGTCATGGGGCATTGTGATGACAGTGGTCCTCTAGAATTGTGATGAATGGTATCATGGAGCACTGTGATGACAGGGGCCATGGAACATTGTGATGACAAATGACGTGGAGGATTGTGATGAGAGGTGGCATTGGGCATTGTGATGAAAGGGGTCATGGTGTACTGTGATTACAGGGGCCATGGAGCATTGTGATGCCAAGTGACATGGAGAATAGTGATGACAGGCGTCATAGAGCATTGTGATGACAAGTGCCATTTAGCATTTTGATGACAGGGGTCATCAAGCATTGTGTTGACAGGGTCACGGAGCATTGTGATGACAAAGGCCATAGAGCATTGTGATGACAGGGGTCATGGAGCATTGTGATGACATGGGCCATGAAGCATTGTGAAGACAAGATTCATGGAGCATTGTGATGACACGGGGATGAAGCATGGTGATGGCAACAGACCTGGAGCATTGTGATGACAAGGGCATGGAGCATGGTGATGAAACGGACATGGAGCATTATAATGAAAAGAGTTCTGGAGCCTTGTGATGACAAGGGCATGGAGCATTGTGATTACAGGGACCATGGAGCAGTGTGATGACAAAGGCTTGGGGCACTGTGATGACAAGGGCCATGGAGCATTGTGATTACAGGGGTCATGGGGCGTTGTGATGAGTGAGGTCATGGAGCATTAAGATGAAACGAGTCATGGAGCACTGTGATTACAGGGTCCATGGCGCATTGTGATGCCAAAGGCCATGGAGCATTGTGATGACAGGTGTCATGGAACATTGAGATGAAACGGGTCATGGACCATTATGATGACAGGAGTCATGGAGAATTGTGATGACTGTGGCCATGGGGAATTTGGATGAAAGGCGTACTGGAGCATTGTGAGGAAATGTTTCATGGAGCATTGTGATGACAAGGGCCATGGAGCATCGTGATGACAGGGTTCATGGGGCATTGTGCAGAAAGCGTTCATGGAGCATTGCGATGAAAAGCACTATGGATCATTGTGATGACAAGGGCCATGGAGCATTGTGAATACAAGGGACATGGAGCCTTGTGATGACAAGGGTCATGGATCATTGTAAAAACAGGAATCATTGGGCATTGTGATGACAGGGTCATGAAGCATTTTTATGTAAGTTGCCATGGAGAATTGTGATGAAAAGGATCATGTGAATTTGTAATGACAAGGGCCATGGAGCATTGTGATGAAACAAATCTTGGAGTATTTTGATGAAAGTTGTCATGGAGCATTGCGATGAAAAGCACCAAGGAACATTGTGATGACAAGTGCCATCGAGCATTGTGATGACAAGTGTCATGGAGCATGGTGATGAAACGGACATGGAGCATTATAATGACAAGAGTTCTGGAGCATTGTGATTACAGGGGTCATGGAGCAGTGTGATGACAAAGGCTTGGAGAACTGTGATGACAAGGTCCATGGAGCATTGTGATTACAGGGGTCATGGGGCATTGTGATGAGTGAGGTCATGGAGCATTAAGATGAGAGGAGTCATGGAGCACTGTGATTACAGGGGCCAGGGCGCATTGTGATGCCAAAGGCCATGGAGCATTGTGATGACAGGTGTCATGGAACATTGAGATGAAACGGGTCATGGACCATTACGATGACAGGGGTCATGGAGAATTGTGATGACTGTGGCCATGGGGAATTTGGATGAAAGGCGTACTGGAGCATTGTGAGGAAATGTTTCATGGAGCATTGTGATGACAAAGGCCATAGAGCATTTTGATGACAGGGGTCATGGAGCATTGTGATGAAACAAATCTTGGAGTATTTTGATGAAAGTTGTCATGGAGCATTGCGATGAAAAGCACCAAGGAACATTGTGATGACAAGGGCCATCGAGCATTGTGATGACAAGTGTCATGGAGTATTGTGATGACAGGTGTCATGGAGCATCTTGATGACAAATGCCATGGAGAATTGTGATGAGAGGTGGCATTGGGCATTGTGATGAAAGGGGTCATGGTGTACTGTGATTACAGGGGCCATGGAGCATTGTGATGCCAAGTGACATGGAGAATAGTGATGACAGGCGTCATAGAGCATTGTGATGACAAGTGCCATTTAGCATTTTGATGACAGGGGTCATCAAGCATTGTGTTGACAGGGTCACGGAGCATTGTGATGACAAAGGCCATAGAGCATTTTGATGACAGGGGTCATGGAGCATTGTGATGACATGGGCCATGAAGCATTGTGAAGACAAGATTCATGGAGCATTGTGATGACACGGGGATGAAGCATGGTGATGGCAACAGACCTGGAGCATTGTGATGACAAGGGCATGGAGCATGGTGATGAAACGGACATGGAGCATTATAGTGAAAAGAGTTCTGGAGCCTTGTGATGACAAGGGCATGGAGCATTGTGATTACAGGGACCATGGAGCAGTGTGATGACAAAGGCTTGGGGCACTGTGAATACAAGGGCCATGGAGCATTGTGATTACAGGGGTCATGGTGCGTTGTGATGAGTGAGGTCATGGAGCATTAAGATGAAACGAGTCATGGAGCACTGTGATTACAGGGTCCATGGCGCATTGTGATGCCAAAGGCCATGGAGCATTGTGATGACAGGTGTCCTGGAGCATTGAGATGAAACGGGTCATGGACCATTACGATGACAGGGTTCATGGAGAATTGTGATGACTGTGGCCATGGGGAATTTGGATGAAAGGCGTACTGGAGCATTGTGAGGAATATGTTTCATGGAGCATTGTGATGACAAGGGCCATGGAGCATCGTGATGACAGGGGTCATGGGGTATTGTGCTGAAAGCGGTCATGGAGCATTGTGATGAAAAGCGCTATGGAGCACTGTGATGAGAAGGGCCATGGATCATTGTGAATACAAGGGACATGGTGCCTTGTGATGACAAGGGTCATGGATCATTGTAAAAACAGGTATCATTGGACATTGTGATGACAGGGGCATGGAACATATTTATGTAAGTTGCCATGGAGAATTGTGAAGAAAGGGATCATGTGAATTTGTAATGACAAGGGCCATGGAGCATTGTGATGAAACAAATCTTGGAGTATTTTGATGAAAGTTGTCATGGAGCATTGCGATGAAAAGCACCAAGGAACATTGTGATGACAAGGGCCATCGAGCATTGTGATGACAAGTGTCATGGAGTATTGTGATGACAGGTGTCATGGAGCATCTTGATGACAAATGCCATGGAGAATTGTGATGAGAGGTGGCATTGGGCATTGTGATGAAAGGGGTCATGGAGTACTGTGATTACAGGGGCCTTGGAGCATTGTGATGACAAGTGACATGGAGAATAGTGATGACAGGCGTCATAGAGCATTGTGATGACAAGTGCCATTTAGCATTTTGATGACAGGGGTCATCAAGCATTGTGTTGACAGGGTCACGGAGCATTGTGATGACATGGGCCATGAAGCATTGTGAAGACAAGATTCATGGAGCCTTGTGATGACACGGCCATGAAGCATGGTGATGACAACAGACCTGGAGCATTGTGATGACAAGGATATGGAGCATGGCGATGAAACGGACATGGAGCATTATAATGACAAGTGTTCTGGAGCCTTGTGATGACAAGAGCATGGAGCATTGTGATTACAGGGGCCATGGAGCTGTGTGATGACAAAGGCTTGGAGAACTGTGATGACAAGGGCCATGGAGCATTGTGATTACAGGGGTCATGGGGCATTGTGATGAGTGAGGTCATGGAGCATTTATGTGAAACGGGTCATGGAGCACTGTGATTACAGGGGCCGTGGAACATTGCGATAACAAGTGACATGGAGAATAGTGATGACAGGTGTCATAGAGCATTGTGATGACAAGTGCTATTTAGCATTTTGATGACAGGGGTCATCAGTCATTGTGTTGACAGGGGTCACGGAGCATTGTGATTACAAGGGCAGGGAACCTTGTGGTGACCGGGGTCATGGAACATTTTGATGACAACTTTCATGGAACGTTGTGATGACAGGGGTCATGGAGCATTGTGTTGAAAGGGAACATGGAGCAGTGTGATTACAGGGTCCATGGAGCATTGTGAATACATAGGCCAGGGAACAATGTGATGACAGGGGTCATGTAGCGTTGTGATGACAGGGTCATGGAGCATTGTGATTACAGGGGTTATGGGGCACTGTGATGACGGGGGCATGGAGCATTGTGATGAAAATTGTCCTGGAGCATTGTGATGACAGCGGTCACAAAGAATTGGGATGAAAGGTATCATGCAGCATTGTGATGACAACGATCATGGATCATTTTGATGACAGGGGTCATGGAACATTCTAATAACAAGGTTCATAAAGCATTTTGATGACAGGGGTCATGGAGCATTGTGTTGACACGGGCATGGAGCATTGTAATGATATTATATCTGGAGCATTGTGATGAAAAGGGGATGGAGCATTTTGATGACAGTCTCCAAGGAGCATTGTGCTGACAATGGCATGGAGCATTGTGATGAAAGGGGTACTGGAGCACTGTGAGGAAAGGAGTCATGGATCATTGTGTTGACACGGTCAAGGAGCATTGCGATGACAAGCATTCTGGAGCATTGTGATGAAAGAGCATGGAGCATTGTGATGAAAGGTGACAAGGAGCATTGTGATGATATGGGCAGAGAACTTTGTGATGACATGGGTCATGGAGCATTGTGGTGAAAAGTGTCATGGAACATTGTACTGACAGGGATCATGGAGCTTTTTGGTAAGAGAGGCCTTGGAGATTTGTGATGGCAGGCGTCATGGGGCATTGTGATGACAGCGGTCTTGGAGCATTGTGATGAAAGGGGTCATGGAGCTCTATGATTAGAGGGGCCATGGAGCATTGTGAATACAAAGCCTATGGAGCATTGAGATGACAGGTTTCATGGAGCCTTTGGATGAAAGTGATCATGGATCATTGTGATGACAAGTGTCCTGGAACCTTGTGATGAAACGGTTCATGGAGCATTTTGATGACAGGGACCATGGCAAATTGTGATGACATCTGTCATGGGGCATTGTGATGACAGTGGTCCTCTAGAATTGTGATGAATGGTATCATGGAGCACTGTGATGACAGGGGCCATGGAACATTGTGATGACAAATGACGTGGAGGATTGTGATGACAAGTGTCATGGGGCATTTTGATGACTTTGGCATGGAGCATTATGATGACAAGTGTTCTGGAGCATTTTGATGACAAGCACATGGAGCATTGTGATGACAGGGCCCATGGAACATTGTGATGAAAAGGACAGGGAACATTGTGATGACTGGGTTAATGGAGCATTGTGATGAAGGGGCCATGGAGCATTGAGATGACAGGCGTCATGAGGCATGGTGATGACAGTGGTCATGGAGCATTGTGATGAAAGTGTTCATGGAGAAATATGATAACAGGGGCCATGGAGCATTGTGATGACAGGTGTATTGGAGCATTGTGATGAAAGTCGTCGTAGATCATTGTGATGACATGTGCCCTGGAACACTGTGATGACACGGTTCATCGAGTATTGTGATGACAAGGGTCATAGCAAATTGTGATGACAGGTGTCATGGGGCATTGTGATGACATTGATCATCTAGGAATTGTGATGAAAGGTATCATGGAGCACTGTGATGACTGGGGGCATGAAGCATTGTTATGAAAATTGTCCTGGATTATTGTGGTGACAGCAGTCATGGAGAATTGTGATGACAGGGATTATGCAGCATTGTGTTGACAAGGGTATGGAGTATTGTGATGACAATGGTCGTGGAGCAATGTGATGAAAGTTTTCATGGATCATCGTGATGAAAAATGCCTGGGAGCATTGTGACGATAAAGGCCATGGAGCATTGTGATGACAAGTGTCATGGAGCATTGTAATGAAAGGTTTCATTGTGCACTGTGATGACAAGGGGGATGGAGTATTGTGATGAAACTGGTCCTGGAGCATTGTGATAACAAACTCCATGGAGCATTGTGATGACAGGCATCATGGAGCATTGTGAAGAAAGGGGCCATGGGGAATTGTAATGACAATAGAGAAATGTGATAAAAATTGTCAGCGATCATAGTGATTAAAGTGGTCATTGAGAATTGTGATGAAAAGCGACATAGAGCATTGTGATGACAAAGGTCATGGAGAATTGTGATGAGCAGGGTCATGTAGGATTGTGATGCCACGGTCATGGAACATTGTGTTGAAAAGAATTCTGCAGCATTGTGAGGAAAAAGGCATGGAGCATTGTGATTATAGGGGACATGGAGCATTGTGATGACATGGGCAGGGAACACTGTGATGACAGGTGCTATGGAGCAATGTGATGACAAGTGTCATGGAGCATTGTGATGAGAGGTGCCTTGGAGAATTGTGATGACAGGCCTCATGGGGCATTGAGATGACAGTCGTCATGGAGCGTTATGATGAAAGGTGTTATGGAGCACTGTGATTACAGGGGCCAGGGAGCACTGTGAACACAAAGGCCATGGAGCATTGAGATGACAGTGGTCATGGAGCATTGTGATGAAAGTGGTCATGGATCATTGTGATGACAAGTGTCCTGGGACCCTGTGATGACATGGTTCATGGAGCATTGTGATGACAATGGTAATGGCGAATTGTGATGACAATGTCATGAGGCATTGTGATGGCAGTGGTCATCTAGAAATGTGGTTAAAGTTATTATGGAGCCCAGTAATGAGAGGGGCCATGGAGCATTGTGATGACAAGTGTCATGGAGCATGTTGATGAAACGGACATGGAGCATTATAATGACAAGAGTTCTGGAGCATTGTGATTACAGGGGTCATGGAGCAGTGTGATGACAAAAGCTTGGGGCACTGTGATGACAAGGGCCATGGAGCATTGTGATTACAGGGGTCATGGGGCATTGTGATGAGTGAGGTCATGGAGCATTAAGATGAAACGAGTCATGGAGCACTGTGATTACAGGGGCCATGGCGCATTGTGATGCCAAAGGCCATGGAGCATTGTGATGACAGGTGTCATGGAACATTGAGATGAAACGGGTCATGGACCATTACGATGACAGGGGTCATGGAGAATTGTGATGACTGTGGCCATGGGGAATTTGGATGAAAGGCGTACTGGAGCATTGTGAGGAATATGTTTCATGGAGCATTGTGATGACAAGGGCCATGGAGCATCGTGATGACAGGGGTCATGGGGTATTGTGCTGAAAGCGGTCATGGAGCATTGTGATGAAAAGCGCTATGGAGCACTGTGATGAGAAGGGCCATGGATCATTGTGAATACAAGGGACATGGAGCCTTGTGATGACAAGGGTCATGGATCATTGTAAAAACAGGTATCATTGGACATTGTGATGACAGTGGCATGGAACATTTTTATGTAATTTGCCATGGAGAATTGTGATGAAAGGGATCATGTGAATTTGTAATGACAAGGGCCATGGAGCATTGTGATGAAACAAATCTTGGATTATTTTGATGAAAGTTGTCATGGAGCATTGCGATGAAAAGCACCAAGGAACATTGTGATGACAAGGGCCATCGAGCATTGTGATGACATGTGTCATGGAGTATTGTGATGACAGGTGTCATGGAGCATCTTGATGACAAATGCCATGGAGAATTGTGATGAGAGGTGGCATTGGGCATTGTGATGAAAGGGGTTATGGAGTACTGTGATTACAGGGGCCTTGGAGCATTGTGATGACAAGTGACATGGAGAATAGTGATGACAGGCGTCATAGAGCATTGTGATGACAAGTGCCATTTAGCATTTTGATGACAGGGGTCATCAAGCATTGTGTTGACAGGGTCACGGAGCATTGTGATGACATGGGCCATGAAGCATTGTGAAGACAAGATTCATGGAGCCTTGTGATGACACGGCCATGAAGCATGGTGATGACAACAGACCTGGAGCATTGTGATGACAAGGATATGGAGCATGGCGATGAAACGGACATGGAGCATTATAATGACAAGTGTTCTGGAGCCTTGTGATGACAAGAGCATGGAGCATTGTGATTACAGGGGCCATGGAGCTGTGTGATGACAAAGGCTTGGAGAACTGTGATGACAAGGGCCATGGAGCATTGTGATTACAGGGGTCATGGGGCATTGTGATGAGTGAGGTCATGGAGCATTTATGTGAAACGGGTCATGGAGCACTGTGATTACAGGGGCCGTGGAACATTGCGATAACAAGTGACATGGAGAATAGTGATGACAGGTGTCATAGAGCATTGTGATGACAAGTGCTATTTAGCATTTTGATGACAGGGGTCATCAGTCATTGTGTTGACAGGGGTCACGGAGCATTGTGATTACAAGGGCAGGGAACCTTGTGGTGACCGGGGTCATGGAACATTTTGATGACAACTTTCATGGAACGTTGTGATGACAGGGGTCATGGAGCATTGTGTTGAAAGGGAACATGGAGCAGTGTGATTACAGGGTCCATGGAGCATTGTGAATACATAGGCCAGGGAACAATGTGATGACAGGGGTCATGTAGCGTTGTGATGACAGGGTCATGGAGCATTGTGATTACAGGGGTTATGGGGCACTGTGATGACGGGGGCATGGAGCATTGTGATGAAAATTGTCCTGGAGCATTGTGATGACAGCGGTCACAAAGAATTGGGATGAAAGGTATCATGCAGCATTGTGATGACAACGATCATGGATCATTTTGATGACAGGGGTCATGGAACATTCTAATAACAAGGTTCATAAAGCATTTTGATGACAGGGGTCATGGAGCATTGTGTTGACACGGGCATGGAGCATTGTAATGATATTATATCTGGAGCATTGTGATGAAAAGGGGATGGAGCATTTTGATGACAGTCTCCAAGGAGCATTGTGCTGACAATGGCATGGAGCATTGTGATGAAAGGGGTACTGGAGCACTGTGAGGAAAGGAGTCATGGATCATTGTGTTGACACGGTCAAGGAGCATTGCGATGACAAGCATTCTGGAGCATTGTGATGAAAGAGCATGGAGCATTGTGATGAAAGGTGACAAGGAGCATTGTGATGATATGGGCAGAGAACTTTGTGATGACATGGGTCATGGAGCATTGTGGTGAAAAGTGTCATGGAACATTGTACTGACAGGGATCATGGAGCTTTTTGGTAAGAGAGGCCTTGGAGATTTGTGATGGCAGGCGTCATGGGGCATTGTGATGACAGCGGTCTTGGAGCATTGTGATGAAAGGGGTCATGGAGCTCTATGATTAGAGGGGCCATGGAGCATTGTGAATACAAAGCCTATGGAGCATTGAGATGACAGGTTTCATGGAGCCTTTGGATGAAAGTGATCATGGATCATTGTGATGACAAGTGTCCTGGAACCTTGTGATGAAACGGTTCATGGAACATTTTGATGACAGGGACCATGGCAAATTGTGATGACATCTGTCATGGGGCATTGTGATGACAGTGGTCCTCTAGAATTGTGATGAATGGTATCATGGAGCACTGTGATGACAGGGGCCATGGAACATTGTGATGACAAATGACGTGGAGGATTGTGATGACAAGTGTCATGGGGCATTTTGATGACATTGGCATGGAGCATTATGATGACAAGTGTTCTGGAGCATTTTGATGACAAGCACATGGAGCATTGTGATGACAGGGCCCATGGAACATTGTGATGAAAAGGACAGGGAACATTGTGATGACTGGGTTAATGGAGCATTGTGATGAAGGGGCCATGGAGCATTGAGATGACAGGCGTCATGAGGCATGGTGATGACAGTGGTCATGGAGCATTGTGATGAAAGTGTTCATGGAGAAATATGATAACAGGGGCCATGGAGCATTGTGATGACAGGTGTATTGGAGCATTGTGATGAAAGTCGTCGTAGATCATTGTGATGACATGTGCCCTGGAACACTGTGATGACACGGTTCATCGAGTATTGTGATGACAAGGGTCATAGCAAATTGTGATGACAGGTGTCATGGGGCATTGTGATGACATTGATCATCTAGGAATTGTGATGAAAGGTATCATGGAGCACTGTGATGACTGGGGGCATGAAGCATTGTTATGAAAATTGTCCTGGATTATTGTGGTGACAGCAGTCATGGAGAATTGTGATGACAGGGATTATGCAGCATTGTGTTGACAAGGGTATGGACTATTGTGATGACAATGGTCGTGGAGCAATGTGATGAAAGTTTTCATGGATCATCGTGATGAAAAATGCCTGGGAGCATTGTGACGATAAAGGCCATGGAGCATTGTGATGACAAGTGTCATGGAGCATTGTAATGAAAGGTTTCATTGTGCACTGTGATGACAAGGGGGATGGAGTATTGTGATGAAACTGGTCCTGGAGCATTGTGATAACAAACTCCATGGAGCATTGTGATGACAGGCATCATGGAGCATTGTGAAGAAAGGGGCCATGGGGAATTGTAATGACAATAGAGAAATGTGATAAAAATTGTCAGCGATCATAGTGATTAAAGTGGTCATTGAGAATTGTGATGAAAAGCGACATAGAGCATTGTGATGACAAAGGTCATGGAGAATTGTGATGAGCAGGGTCATGTAGGATTGTGATGCCACGGTCATGGAACATTGTGTTGAAAAGAATTCTGCAGCATTGTGAGGAAAAAGGCATGGAGCATTGTGATTATAGGGGACATGGAGCATTGTGTTGACATGGGCAGGGAACACTGTGATGACAGGTGCTATGGAGCAATGTGATGACAAGTGTCATGGAGCATTGTGATGAGAGGTGCCTTTGGAGAATTGTGATGACAGGCCTCATGGGGCATTGAGATGACAGTCGTCATGGAGCGTTATGATGAAAGGTGTTATGGAGCACTGTGATTACAGGGGCCAGGGAGCACTGTGAACACAAAGGCCATGGAGCATTGAGATGACAGTGGTTATGGAGCATTGTGATGAAAGTGGTCATGGATCATTGTGATGACAAGTGTCCTGGGACCCTGTGATGACATGGTTCATGGAGCATTGTGATGACAATGGTAATGGCGAATTGTGATGACAATGTCATGAGGCATTGTGATGGCAGTGGTCATTTAGAAATGTGGTTAAAGTTATTATGGAGCCCAGTAATGAGAGGGGCCATGGAGCATTGTGATGACAAGTGTCATGGAGCATGGTGATGAAACGGACATGGAGCATTATAATGACAAGAGTTCTGGAGCATTGTGATTACAGGGGTCATGGAGCAGTGTGATGACAAAGGCTTGGAGCACTGTGATGACAAGGTCCATGGAGCATTGTGATTAAAGGGGTCATGGGGCATTGTGATGAGTGAGGTCATGGAGCATTAAGATGAAAGGAGTCATGGAGCACTGTGATTACAGGGGCCATGGCGCATTGTGATGCCAAAGGCCATGGAGCATTGTGATGACAGGTGTCATGGAACATTGAGATGAAACGGGTCATGGACAATTACGATGACAGGGGTCATGGAGAATTGTGATGACTGTGGCCATGGGGAATTTGGATGAAAGGCGTACTGGAGCATTGTGAGGAAATGTTTCATGGAGCATTGTGATGACAAGGGCCATGGAGCATCGTGATGACAGGGTTCATGGGGCATTGTGCAGAAAGCGTTCATGGAGCATTGCGATGAAAAGCAGTATGGATCATTGTGATGACAAGGGCCATGGAGCATTGTGAATACAAGGGACATGGAGCGTTGTGATGACAAGTGTCATGGATCATTGTTAAAACAGGAATCATTGGGCATTGTGATGACAGGGTCATGAAGCATTTTTATGTAAGTTGCCATGGAGAATTGTGATGAAAAGGATCATGTGAATTTGTAATGACAAGGGCCATGGAGCATTGTGATGAAACAAATCTTGGAGTATTTTGATGAAAGTTGTCATGGAGCATTGCGATGAAAAGCACCAAGGAACATTGTGATGACAAGGGCCATCGAGCATTGTGATGACAAGTGTCATGGAGTATTGTGATGACAGGTGTCATGGAGCATCTTGATTACAAATGCCATGGAGAATTGTGATGAGAGGTGGCATTGGGCATTGTGATGAAAGGGGTCATGGTGTACTGTGATTACAGGGGCCATGGCGCATTGTGATGACAAGTGACATGGAGAATAGTGATGACAGGCGTCATAGAGCATTGTGATGACAAGTGCCATTTAGCATTTTGATGACAGGGGTCATCAAGCATTGTGTTGACAGGGTCACGGAGCATTGTGATGACAAAGGCCATAGAGCATTGTGATGACAGGGGTCATGGAGCATTGTGATGACATGGGCCATGAAGCATTGTGAAGACAAGATTCATGGAGCATTGTGATGACACGGGGATGAAGCATGGTGATGGCAACAGACCTGGAGCATTGTGATGACAAAGGCATGGAGCATGGTGATGAAACGGACATGGAGCATTATAATGAAAAGAGTTCTGGAGCCTTGTGATGACAAGGGCATGGAGCATTGTGATTACAGGGACCATGGAGCAGTGTGATGACAAAAGCTTGGGGCACTGTGATGACAAGGGCCATGGAGCATTGTGATTACAGGGGTCATGGGGCATTGTGATGAGTGAGGTCATGGAGCATTAAGATGAAACGAGTCATGGAGCACTGTGATTACAGGGGCCATGGCGCATTGTGATGCCAAAGGCCATGGAGCATTGTGATGACAGGTGTCATGGAACATTGAGATGAAACGGGTCATGGACCATTACGATGACAGGGGTCATGGAGAATTGTGATGACTGTGGCCATGGGGAATTTGGATGAAAGGCTTACTGGAGCATTGTGAGGTAATGTTTCATGGAGCATTGTGATGACAAGGGCCATGGAGCATCGTGATGACAGGGTTCATGGGGCATTGTGCAGAAAGCGTTCATGGAGCATTGCGATGAAAAGCACTATGGATCATTGTGATGACAAGGGCCATCGAGCATTGTGATGACAAGTGTCATGGAGTATTGTGATGACAGGTGTCATGGAGCATCTTGATGACAAATGCCATGGAGAATTGTGATGAGAGGTGGCATTGGGCATTGTGATGAAAGGGGTCATGGAGTACTGTGATTACAGGGGCCTTGTAGCATTGTGATGACAAGTGACATGGAGAATAGTGATGACAGGCGTCATAGAGCATTGTGATGACAAGTGCCATTTAGCATTTTGATGACAGGGGTCATCAAGCATTGTGTTGACAGGGTCACGGAGCATTGTGATGACATGGGCCATGAAGCATTGTGAAGACAAGATTCATGGAGCCTTGTGATGACACGGCCATGAAGCATGGTGATGACAACAGACCTGGAGCATTGTGATGACAAGGATATGGAGCATGGCGATGAAACGGACATGGAGCATTATAATGACAAGTGTTCTGGAGCCTTGTGATGACAAGAGCATGGAGCATTGTGATTACAGGGGCCATGGAGCTGTGTGATGACAAAGGCTTGGAGAACTGTGATGACAAGGGCCATGGAGCATTGTGATTACAGGGGTCATGGGGCATTGTGATGAGTGAGGTCATGGAGCATTTATGTGAAACGGGTCATGGAGCACTGTGATTACAGGGGCCGTGGAACATTGCGATAACAAGTGACATGGAGAATAGTGATGACAGGTGTCATAGAGCATTGTGATGACAAGTGCTATTTAGCATTTTGATGACAGGGGTCATCAGTCATTGTGTTGACAGGGGTCACGGAGCATTGTGATTACAAGGGCAGGGAACCTTGTGGTGACCGGGGTCATGGAACATTTTGATGACAACTTTCATGGAACGTTGTGATGACAGGGGTCATGGAGCATTGTGTTGAAAGGGAACATGGAGCAGTGTGATTACAGGGTCCATGGAGCATTGTGAATACATAGGCCAGGGAACAATGTGATGACAGGGGTCATGTAGCGTTGTGATGACAGGGTCATGGAGCATTGTGATTACAGGGGTTATGGGGCACTGTGATGACGGGGGCATGGAGCATTGTGATGAAAATTGTCCTGGAGCATTGTGATGACAGCGGTCACAAAGAATTGGGATGAAAGGTATCATGCAGCATTGTGATGACAACGATCATGGATCATTTTGATGACAGGGGTCATGGAACATTCTAATAACAAGGTTCATAAAGCATTTTGATGACAGGGGTCATGGAGCATTGTGTTGACACGGGCATGGAGCATTGTAATGATATTATATCTGGAGCATTGTGATGAAAAGGGGATGGAGCATTTTGATGACAGTCTCCAAGGAGCATTGTGCTGACAATGGCATGGAGCATTGTGATGAAAGGGGTACTGGAGCACTGTGAGGAAAGGAGTCATGGATCATTGTGTTGACACGGTCAAGGAGCATTGCGATGACAAGCATTCTGGAGCATTGTGATGAAAGAGCATGGAGCATTGTGATGAAAGGTGACAAGGAGCATTGTGATGATATGGGCAGAGAACTTTGTGATGACATGGGTCATGGAGCATTGTGGTGAAAAGTGTCATGGAACATTGTACTGACAGGGATCATGGAGTTTTTTGGTAAGAGAGGCCTTGGAGATTTGTGATGGCAGGCGTCATGGGGCATTGTGATGACAGCGGTCTTGGAGCATTGTGATGAAAGGGGTCATGGAGCTCTATGATTAGAGGGGCCATGGAGCATTGTGAATACAAAGCCTATGGAGCATTGAGATGACAGGTTTCATGGAGCCTTTGGATGAAAGTGATCATGGATCATTGTGATGACAAGTGTCCTGGAACCTTGTGATGAAACGGTTCATGGAGCATTTTGATGACAGGGACCATGGCAAATTGTGATGACATCTGTCATGGGGCATTGTGATGACAGTGGTCCTCTAGAATTGTGATGAATGGTATCATGGAGCACTGTGATGACAGGGGCCATGGAACATTGTGATGACAAATGACGTGGAGGATTGTGATGACAAGTGTCATGGGGCATTTTGATGACATTGGCATGGAGCATTATGATGACAAGAGTTCTGGAGCATTTTGATGACAAGCACATGGAGCATTGTGATGACAGGGCCCATGGAACATTGTGATGAAAAGGACAGGGAACATTGTGATGACTGGGTTCATGGAGCATTGTGATGAAGGGGCCATGGAGCATTGAGATGACAGGCGTCATGAGGCATGGGGATGACAGTGGTCATGGAGCATTGTGATGAAAGTGATCATGGAGCAATATGATAACAGGGGCCATGGAGCATTGTGATGACAGGTGTATTGGAGCATTGTGATGAAAGTCGTCATGGATCATTGTGATGACATGTGCCCTGGAACACTGTGATGACACGGTTCATCGAGTATTGTGATGACAAGGGTCATAGCGAATTGTGATGACAGGTGTCATGGGGCATTGTGATGACATTGATCATCTAGGAATTGTGATGAAAGGTATCATGGAGCACTGTGATGACTGGGGGCATGAAGCATGGTTATGAAAATTGTCCTGGATTATTGTGGTGACAGCAGTCATGGAGAATCGTGATGACAGGGATTATGCAGCATTGTGTTGACAAGGGTATGGACTATTGTGATGACAATGGTCGTGGAGCAATGTGATGAAAGTTTTCATGGAACATCGTGATGAAAAGTGCCTGGGAGCATTGCGACGATAAAGGCCATGGAGCATTGTGATGACAAGTGTCATGGAGCATTGTAATGAAAGGTTTCATTGTGCACTGTGATGACAAGGGGGATGGAGTATTGTGATGAAACTGGTCCTGGAGCATTGTGATAACAAACTCCATGGAGCATTGTGATGACAGGCATCATGGAGCATTGTGAAGAAAGGGGCCATGGGGAATTGTAATGACAATAGAGAAATGTGATAAAAATTGTCAGCGATCATAGTGATTAAAGTGGTCATTGAGAATTGTGATGAAAAGCGACATAGAGCATTGTGATGACAAAGGTCATGGAGAATTGTGATGAGCAGGGTCATGTAGGATTGTGATGCCACGGTCATGGAACATTGTGTTGAAAAGAATTCTGCAGCATTGTGAGGAAAAAGGCATGGAGCATTGTGATTATAGGGGACATGGAGCATTGTGATGACATGGGCAGGGAACACTGTGATGACAGGTGCTATGGAGCAATGTGATGACAAGTGTCATGGAGCATTGTGATGAGAGGTGCCTTGGAGAATTGTGATGACAGGCCTCATGGGGCATTGAGATGACAGTCGTCATGGAGCGTTATGATGAAAGGTGTTATGGAGCACTGTGATTACAGGGGCCAGGGAGCACTGTGAACACAAAGGCCATGGAGCATTGAGATGACAGTGGTCATGGAGCATTGTGATGAAAGTGGTCATGGATCATTGTGATGACAAGTGTCCTGGGACCCTGTGATGACATGGTTCATGGAGCATTGTGATGACAATGGTAATGGCGAATTGTGATGACAATGTCATGAGGCATTGTGATGGCAGTGGTCATCTAGAAATGTGGTTAAAGTTATTATGGAGCCCAGTAATGAGAGGGGCCATGGAGCATTGTGATGACAAGTGTCATGGAGCATGGTGATGAAACGGACATGGAGCATTATAATGACAAGAGTTCTGGAGCATTGTGATTACAAGGGTCATGGAGCAGTGTGATGACAAAGGCTTGGAGCACTGTGATGACAAGGTCCATGGAGCATTGTGATTACAGGGGTCATGGGGCATTGTGATGAGTGAGGTCATGGAGCATTAAGATGAAAGGAGTCATGGAGCACTGTGATTACAGGGGCCATGGCGCATTGTGATGCCAAAGGCCATGGAGCATTGTGATGACAGGTGTCATGGAACATTGAGATGAAACGGGTCATGGACCATTACGATGACAGGGGTCATGGAGAATTGTGATGACTGTGCCCATGGGGAATTTGGATGAAAGGCGTACTGGAGCATTGTGAGGAAATGTTTCATGGAGCATTGTGATGACAAGGGCCATGGAGCATCGTGATGACAGGGTTCATGGGGCATTGTGCAGAAAGCGTTCATGGAGCATTGCGATGAAAAGCACTATGGATCACTGTGATGACAAGGGCCATGGAGCATTGTGAATACAAGGGACATGGAGCCTTGTGATGACAAGGGTCATGGATCATTGTAAAAACAGGAATCATTGGGCATTGTGATGACAGGGTCATGAAGCATTTTTATGTAAGTTGCCATGGAGAATTGTGATGAAAAGGATCATGTGAATTTGTAATGACAAGGGCCATGGAACATTGTGATGAAACAAATCTTGGAGTATTTTGATGAAAGTTGTCATGGAGCATTGCGATGAAAAGCACCAAGGAACATTGTGATGACAAGGGCCATCGAGCATTGTGATGACAAGTGTCATGGAGTATTGTGATGACAGGTGTCATGGAGCATCTTGATGACAAATGCCATGGAGAATTGTGATGAGAGGTGGCATTGGGCATTGTGATGAAAGGGGTCATGGTGTACTGTGATTACAGGGGCCATGGAGCATTGTGATGACAAGTGACATGGAGAATAGTGATGACAGGCGTCATAGAGCATTGTGATGACAAGTGCCATTTAGCATTTTGATGACAGGGGTCATCAAGCATTGTGTTGACAGGGTCACGGAGCATTGTGATGACAAAGGCCATAGAGCATTGTGATGACAGGGGTCATGGAGCATTGTGATGACATGGGCCATGAAGCATTGTGAAGACAAGATTCATGGAGCATTGTGATGACACGGGCATGAAGCATGGTGATGGCAACAGACCTGGAGCATTGTGATGACAAGGGCATGGAGCATGGTGATGAAACGGACATGGAGCATTATAATGAAAAGAGTTCTGGAGCCTTGTGATGACAAGGGCATGGAGCATTGTGATTACAGGGACCATGGAGCAGTGTGATGACAAAGGCTTGGGGCACTGTGATGACAAGGGCCATGGAGCATTGTGATTACAGGGGTCATGGGGCATTGTGATGAGTGAGGTCATGGAGCATTAAGATGAAACGAGTCATGGAGCACTGTGATTACAGGGGCCATGGCGCATTGTGATGCCAAAGGCCATGGAGCATTGTGATGACAGGTGTCCTGGAGCATTGAGATGAAACGGGTCATGGACCATTACGATGACAGGGTTCATGGAGAATTGTGATGACTGTGGCCATGGGGAATTTGGATGAAAGGCGTACTGGAGCATTGTGAGGAATATGTTTCATGGAGCATTGTGATGACAAGGGCCATGGAGCATCGTGATGACAGGGGTCATGGGGTATTGTGCTGAAAGCGGTCATGGATCATTGTGATGAAAAGCGCTATGGAGCACTGTGATGAGAAGGGCCATGGATCATTGTGAATACAAGGGACATGGAGCCTTGTGATGACAAGGGTCATGGATCATTGTAAAAAAAGGTATCATTGGACATTGTGATGACAGGGGCATGGAACATTTTTATGTAAGTTGCCATGGAGAATTGTGATGAAAGGGATCATGTGAATTTGTAATGACAAGGGCCATGGAGCATTGTGATGAAACAAATCTTGGAGTATTTTGATGAAAGTTGTCATGGAGCATTGCGATGAAAAGCACCAAGGAACATTGTGATGACAAGGGCCATCGAGCATTGTGATGACAAGTGTCATGGAGTATTGTGATGACAGGTGTCATGGAGCATCTTGATGACAAATGCCAATGAGAATTGTGATGAGAGGTGGCATTGGGCATTGTGATGAAAGGGGTCATGGAGTACTGTGATTACAGGGGCCTTGGAGCATTGTGATGACAAGTGACATGGAGAATAGTGATGACAGGCGTCATAGAGCATTGTGATGACAAGTGCCATTTAGCATTTTGATGACAGGGGTCATCAAGCATTGTGTTGACAGGGTCACGGAGCATTGTGATGACATGGGCCATGAAGCATTGTGAAGACAAGATTCATGGAGCCTTGTGATGACACGGCCATGAAGCATGGTGATGACAACAGACCTGGAGCATTGTGATGACAAGGATATGGAGCACGGCGATGAAACGGACATGGAGCATTATAATGACAAGTGTTCTGGAGCCTTGTGATGACAAGAGCATGGAGCATTGTGATTACAGGGGCCATGGAGCTGTGTGATGACAAAGGCTTGGAGAACTGTGATGACAAGGGCCATGGAGCATTGTGATTACAGGGGTCATGGGGCATTGTGATGAGTGAGGTCATGGAGCATTTATGTGAAACGGGTCATGGAGCACTGTGATTACAGGGGCCGTGGAACATTGCGATAACAAGTGACATGGAGAATAGTGATGACAGGTGTCATAGAGCATTGTGATGGCAAGTGCTATTTAGCATTTTGATGACAGGGGTCATCAGTCATTGTGTTGACAGGGGTCACGGAGCATTGTGATTACAAGGGCAGGGAACCTTGTGGTGACCGGGGTCATGGAACATTTTGATGACAACTTTCATGGAACGTTGTGATGACAGGGGTCATGGAGCATTGTGTTGAAAGGGAACATGGAGCAGTGTGATTACAGGGTCCATGGAGCATTGTGAATACATAGGCCAGGGAACAATGTGATGACAGGGGTCATGTAGCGTTGTGATGACAGGGTCATGGAGCATTGTGATTACAGGGGTTATGGGGCACTGTGATGACGGGGGCATGGAGCATTGTGATGAAAATTGTCCTGGAGCATTGTGATGACAGCGGTCACAAAGAATTGGGATGAAAGGTATCATACAGCATTGTGATGACAACGGTCATGGATCATTTTGATGACAGGGGTCATGGAACATTCTAATAACAAGGTTCATAAAGCATTTTGATGACAGGGGTCATGGAGCATTGTGTTGACACGGGCATGGAGCATTGTAATGATATTATATCTGGAGCATTGTGATGAAAAGGGGATGGAGCATTTTGATGACAGTCTCCAAGGAGCATTGTGCTGACAATGGCATGGAGCATTGTGATGAAAGGGGTACTGGAGCACTGTGAGGAAAGGAGTCATGGATCATTGTGTTGACACGGTCAAGGAACATTGCGATGACAAGCATTCTGGAGCATTGTGATGAAAGAGCATGGAGCATTGTGATGAAAGGTGACAAGGAGCATTGTGATGATATGGGCAGAGAACTTTGTGATGACATGGGTCATGGAGCATTGTGGTGAAAAGTGTCATGGAACATTGTACTGACAGGGATCATGGAGCTTTTTGGTAAGAGAGGCTTTGGAGATTTGTGATGGCAGGCGTCATGGGGCATTGTGATGACAGCGGTCTTGGAGCATTGTGATGAAAGGGGTCATGGAGTTCTATGATTAGAGGGGCCATGGAGCATTGTGAATACAAAGCCTATGGAGCATTGAGATGACAGGTTTCATGGAGCCTTTTGATGAAAGTGATCATGGATCATTGTGATGACAAGTGTCCTGGAACCTTGTGATGAAACGGTTCATGGAGCATTTTGATGACAGGGACCATGGCAACTTGTGATGACATCTGTCATGGGGCATTGTGATGACAGTGGTCCTCTAGAATTGTGATGAATGGTATCATGGAGCACTGTGATGACAGGGGCCATGGAACATTGTGATGACAAATGACGTGGAGGATTGTGATGAAAAGTGTCATGGGGCATTGTGATGACATTGACATGGAGCATTATGATGACAAGAGTTCTGGAGCATTTTGATGACAAGCACATGGAGCATTGTGATGACAGGGCCCATGGAACATTGTGATGAAAAGGACAGGGAACATTGTGATGACTGGGTTAATGGAGCATTGTGATGAAGGGGCCATGGAGCATTGAGATGACAGGCGTCATGAGGCATGGTGATGACAGTGGTCATGGAGCATTGTGATGAAAGTGATCATGGAGCAATATGATAACAGGGGCCATGGAGCATTGTGATGACAGGTGTATTGGAGCACTGTGATGAAAGTCGTCGTGGATCATTGTGATGACATGTGCCCTGGAACACTGTGATGACACGGTTCATCGAGTATTGTGATGACAAGGGTCATAGCAAATTGTGATGACAGGTGTCATGGGGCATTGTGATGACATTGATCATCTAGGAATTGTGATGAAAGGTATCATGGAGCACTGTGATGACTGGGGGCATGAAGCATTGTTATGAAAATTGTCCTGGATTATTGTGGTGACAGCAGTCATGGAGATTGTGATGACAGGGATTATGCAGCATTGTGTTGACAAGGGTATGGACTATTGTGATGACAATGGTCGTGGAGCAATGTGATGAAAGTTTTCATGGAACATCGTGATGAAAAATGCCTGGGAGCATTGTGACGATAAAGGCCATGGAGCATTGTGATGACAAGTGTCATGGAGCATTGTAATGAAAGGTTTCATTGTGCACTGTGATGACAAGGGGGATGGAGTATTGTGATGAAACTGGTCCTGGAGCATTGTGATAACAAACTCCATGGAGCATTGTGATGACAGGCATCATGGAGCATTGTGAAGAAAGGGGCCATGGGGAATTGTAATGACAATAGAGAAATGTGATAAAAATTGTCAGCGATCATAGTGATTAAAGTGGTCATTGAGAATTGTGATGAAAAGCGACATAGAGCATTTTGATGACAAAGGTCATGGAGAATTGTGATGAGCAGGGTCATGTAGGATTGTGATGCCACGGTCATGGAACATTGTGTTGAAAAGAATTCTGCAGCATTGTGAGGAAAAAGGCATGGAGCATTGTGATTATAGGGGACATGGAGCATTGTGATGACATGGGCAGGGAACACTGTGATGACAGGTGCTATGGAGCAATGTGATGACAAGTGTCATGGAGCATTGTGATGAGAGGTGCCTTGGAGAATTGTGATGACAGGCCTCATGGGGCATTGAGATGACAGTCGTCATGGAGCGTTATGATGAAAGGTGTTATGGAGCACTGTGATTACAGGGGCCAGGGAGCACTGTGAACACAAAGGCCATGGAGCATTGAGATGACAGTGGTCATGGAGCATTGTGATGAAAGTGGTCATGGATCATTGTGATGACAAGTGTCCTGGGATCCTGTGATGACATGGTTCATGGAGCATTGTGATGACAATGGTAATGGCGAATTGTGATGACAATGTCATGAGGCATTGTGATGGCAGTGGTCATCTAGAAATGTGGTTAAAGTTATTATGGAGCCCAGTAATGAGAGGGGCCATGGAGCATTGTGATGACAAGTGTCATGGAGCATGGTGATGAAACGGACATGGAGCATTATAATGACAAGAGTTCTGGAGCATTGTGATTACAGGGGTCATGGAGCAGTGTGATGACAAAGGCTTGGAGCACTGTGATGACAAGGTCCATGGAGCATTGTGATTAAAGGGGTCATGGGGCATTGTGATGAGTGAGGTCATGGAGCATTAAGATGAAAGGAGTCATGGAGCACTGTGATTACAGGGGCCATGGCGCATTGTGATGCCAAAGGCCATGGAGCATTGTGATGACAGGTGTCATGGAACATTGAGATGAAACGGGTCATGGACCATTACGATGACAGGGGTCATGGAGAATTGTGATGACTGTGGCCATGGGGAATTTGGATGAAAGGCGTACTGGAACATTGTGAGGAAATGTTTCATGGAGCATTGTGATGACAAGGGCCATGGAGCATCGTGATGACAGGGTTCATGGGGCATTGTGCAGAAAGCGTTCATGGAGCATTGCGATGAAAAGCACTATGGATCACTGTGATGACAAGGGCCATGGAGCATTGTGAATACAAGGGACATGGAGCCTTGTGATGACAAGGGTCATGGATCATTGTAAAAACAGGAATCATTGGGCATTGTGATGACAGGGTCATGAAGCATTTTTATGTAAGTTGCCATGGAGAATTGTGATGAAAAGGATCATGTGAATTTGTAATGACAAGGGCCATGGAGCATTGTGATGAAACAAATCTTGGAGTATTTTGATGAAAGTTGTCATGGAGCATTGCGATGAAAAGCACCAAGGAACATTGTGATGACAAGGGCAATCGAGCATTGTGATGAAAAGTGTCATGGAGTATTGTGATGACAGGTGTCATGGAGCATCTTGATGACAAATGCCATGGAGAATTGTGAAGAGATGTGGCATTGGGCATTGTGATGAAAGGGGTCATGGTGTACTGTGATTACAGGGGCCATGGAGCATTGTGATGACAAGTGACATGGAGAATAGTGATGACAGGCGTCATAGAGCATTGTGATGACAAGTGCCATTTAGCATTTTGATGACAGGGGTCATCAAGCATTGTGTTGACAGGGTCACGGAGCATTGTGATGACAAAGGCCATAGAGCATTGTGATGACAGGGGTCATGGAGCATTGTGATGACATGGGCCATGAAGCATTGTGAAGACAAGATTCATGGAGCATTGTGATGACACGGGCATGAAGCATGGTGATGGCAACAGACCTGGAGCATTGTGATGACAAGGGCATGGAGCATGTTGATGAAACTGACATGGAGCATTATAATGAAAAGAGTCCTGGAGCCTTGTGATGACAAGGGCATGGAGCATTGTGATTACAGGGACCATGGAGCAGTGTGATGACAAAAGCTTGGGGCACTGTGATGACAAGGGCCATGGAGCATTGTGATTACAGGGGTCATGGGGCATTGTAAAAACAGGAATCATTGGGCATTGTGATGACAGGGTCTTGAAGCATTTTTATGTAAGTTGCCATGGAGAATTGTGATGAAAAGGATCATGTGAATTTGTAATGACAAGAGCCATGGAGCATTGTGATGAAACAAATCTTGGAGTATTTTGGTGAAAATTGTCATGGAGCATTGCGATGAAAAGCACCAGGGAACATTGTGATGACAAGGGCCATCGAGCATTGTGATGACAAGTGTCATGGAGTATTGTGATGACAGGTGTCATGGAGCATTTTGATGACAAATGCCATGGAGAATTGTGATGAGAGGTGGCATTGGGCATTGTGATGAAAGGGGTCTGGTGTACTCTGATTACAGGGGCCATGGAGCATTGTGATGACAAGTGACATGGAGAATAGTGATGACAGGCGTCATAGAGCATTGTGATGACAAGTGCCATTTAGCATTTTGATGACAGGGGTCATCAAGCATTGTGTTGACAGGGTCACGGAGCATTGTGATGACAAAGGCCATAGAGCATTGTGATGACAGGGGTCATGGAGCATTGTGATGACATGGGCCATGAAGCATTGTGAAGACAAGATTCATGGAGCATTGTGATGACACGGGCATGAAGCATGGTGATGGCAACAGACCTGGAGCATTGTGATGACAAGGGCATGGAGCATGGTGATGAAACGGACATGGAGCATTATAATGAAAAGAGTTCTGGAGCCTTGTGATGACAAGGGCATGGAGCATTGTGATTACAGGGACCATGGAGCAGTGTGATGACAAAGGCTTGGGGCACTGTGATGACAAGGGCCATGGAGCATTGTGATTACAGGGGTCATGGGGCATTGTGATGAGTGAGGTCATGGAGCATTAAGATGAAACGAGTCATGGAGCACTGTGATTACAGGGGCCATGGCGCATTGTGATGCCAAAGGCCATGGAGCATTGTGATGACAGGTGTCCTGGAGCATTGAGATGAAACGGGTCATGGACCATTACGATGACAGGGTTCATGGAGAATTGTGATGACTGTGGCCATGGGGAATTTGGATGAAAGGCGTACTGGAGCATTGTGAGGAATATGTTTCATGGAGCATTGTGATGACAAGGGCCATGGAGCATCGTGATGACAGGGGTCATGGGGTATTGTGCTGAAAGCGGTCATGGAGCATTGTGATGAAAAGCGCTATGGAGCACTGTGATGAGAAGGGCCATGGATCATTGTGAATACAAGGGACATGGAGCCTTGTGATGACAAGGGTCATGGATCATTGTAAAAAAAGGTATCATTGGACATTGTGATGACAGGGGCATGGAACATTTTTATGTAAGTTGCCATGGAGAATTGTGATGAAAGGGATCATGTGAATTTGTAATGACAAGGGCCATGGAGCATTGTGATGAAACAAATCTTGGAGTATTTTGATGAAAGTTGTCATGGAGCATTGCGATGAAAAGCACCAAGGAACATTGTGATGACAAGGGCCATCGAGCATTGTGATGACAAGTGTCATGGAGTATTGTGATGACAGGTGTCATGGAGCATCTTGATGACAAATGCCATGGAGAATTGTGATGAGAGGTGGCATTGGGCATTGTGATGAAAGGGGTCATGGAGTACTGTGATTACAGGGGCCTTGGAGCATTGTGATGACAAGTGACATGGAGAATAGTGATGACAGGCGTCATAGAGCATTGTGATGACAAGTGCCATTTAGCATTTTGATGACAGGGGTCATCAAGCATTGTGTTGACAGGGTCACGGAGCATTGTGATGACATGGGCCATGAAGCATTGTGAAGACAAGATTCATGGAGCCTTGTGATGACACGGCCATGAAGCATGGTGATGACAACAGACCTGGAGCATTTTGATGACAAGCACATGGAGCATTGTGATGAGAGGCCCCATGGAACATTGTGATGAAAAGGACAGGGAACATTGTGATGACTGGGTTAATGGAGCATTGTGATGAAGGGGCCATGGAGCATTGAGATGACAGGCGTCATGAGGCATGGTGATGACAGTGGTCATGGAGCATTGTGATGAAAGTGATCATGGAGCAATATGATAACAGGGGCCATGGAGCATTGTGATGACAGGTGTATTGGAGCATTGTGATGAAAGTCGTCATGGATCATTGTGATGACATGTGCCCTGGAACACTGTGATGACACGGTTCATCGAGTATTGTGATGACAAGGGCCATAGCGAATTGTGATGACAGGTGTCATGGGGCATTGTGATGACATTGATCATCTAGGAACTGTGATGAAAGGTATCATGGAGCACTGTGATGACTGGGGGCATGAAGCATTGTTATGAAAATTGTCCTGGATTATTGTGGTGACAGCAGTCATGGAGAATTGTGATGACAGGGATTATGCAGCATTGTGTTGACAAGGGTATGGACTATTGTGATGAAAATGGTCGTGGAGCAATGTGATGAAAGTTTTCATGGAACATCGTGATGAAAAGTGCCTGGGAGCATTTTGACGATAAAGGCCATGGAGCATTGTGATGACAAGTGTCATGGAGCATTGTAATGAAAGGTTTCATTGTGCACTGTGATGACAAGGGGGATGGAGTATTGTGATGAAACTGGTCCTGGAGCATTGTGATAACAAACTCCATGGAGCATTGTGATGACAGGCATCATGGAGCATTGTGAAGAAAGGGGCCATGGGGAATTGTAATGACAATAGAGAAATGTGATAAAAAATGTCAGCGATCATAGTGATTAAGGTGGTCATTGAGAATTGTGATGAAAAGCGACATAGAGCATTGTGATGACAAAGGTCATGGAGAATTGTGATGAGCAGGGTCATGTAGGATTGTGATGCCACGGTCATGGAACATTGTGTTGAAAAGAATTCTGCAGCATTGTGAGGAAAAAGGCATGGAGCATTGTGATTATAGGGGACATGGAGCATTGTGATGACATGGGCAGGGAACACTGTGATGACAGGTGCTATGGAGCAATGTGATGACAAGTGTCATGGAGCATTGTGATGAGAGGTGCCTTGGAGAATTGTGATGACAGGCCTCATGGGGCATTGAGATGACAGCCGTCATGGAGCGTTATGAGGAAAGGTGTTATGGAGCACTGTGATTACAGGGGCCAGGGAGCATTGTGAACACAAAGGCCATGGAGCATTGAGATGACAGTGGTCATGGAACATTGTGATGAAAGTGGTCATGGATCATTGTGATGAAAAGTGTCCTGGGACCCTGTGATGACATGGTTCATGGAGCATTGTGATGACAATGGTAATGGCGAATTGTGATGACAATGTCATGAGGCATTGTGATGGCAGTGGTCATCTAGAAATGTGGTTAAAGTTATTATGGAGCCCAGTAATGAGAGGGGCCATGGAGCATTGTGATGACAAGTGTCATGGAGCATGGTGATGAAACGGATATGGAGCATTATAATGACAAGAGTTCTGGAGCATTGTGATGACAGGGGTCATGGAGCAGTGTGATGACAAAGGCTTGGAGCACTGTGATGACAAGGTCCATGGAGCATTGTGATTACTGGGGTCATGGGGCATTGTGATGAGTGAGGTCATGGAGCATTAAGATGAAAGGAGTCATGGAGCACTGTGATTACAGGGGCCATGGCGCATTGTGATGCCAAAGGCCATGGAGCATTGTGATGACAGGTGTCATGGAACATTGAGATGAAACGGGTCATGGACCATTACGATGACAGGGGTCATGGAGAATTGTGATGACTGTGGCCATGGGGAATTTGGATGAAAGGCGTACTGGAACATTGTGAGGAAATGTTTCATGGAGCATTGTGATGACAAGGGCCATGGAGCATCGTGATGACAGGGTTCATGGGGCATTGTGCAGAAAGCGTTCATGGAGCATTGCGATGAAAAGAACTATGGATCACTGTGATGACAAGGGCCATGGAGCATTGTGAATACAAGGGACATGGAGCCTTGTGATGACAAGGGTCATGGATCATTGTAAAAACAGGAATCATTGGGCATTGTGATGACAGGGTCATGAAGCATTTTTATGTAAGTTGCCATGGAGAATTGTGATGAAAAGGATCATGTGAATTTGTAATGACAAGGGCCATGGAGCATTGTGATGAAACAAATCTTGGAGTATTTTGATGAAAGTTGTCATGGAGCATTGCGATGAAAAGCACCAAGGAACATTGTGATGACAAGGGCAATCGAGCATTGTGATGAAAAGTGTCATGGAGTATTGTGATGACAGGTGTCATGGAGCATCTTGATGACAAATGCCATGGAGAATTGTGAAGAGATGTGGCATTGGGCATTGTGATGAAAGGGGTCATGGTGTACTGTGATTACAGGGGCCATGGAGCATTGTGATGACAAGTGACATGGAGAATAGTGATGACAGGCGTCATAGAGCATTGTGATGACAAGTGCCATTTAGCATTTTGATGACAGGGGTCATCAAGCATTGTGTTGACAGGGTCACGGAGCATTGTGATGACAAAGGCCATAGAGCATTGTGATGACAGGGGTCATGGAGCATTGTGATGACATGGGCCATGAAGCATTGTGAAGACAAGATTCATGGAGCATTGTGATGACACGGGCATGAAGCATGGTGATGGCAACAGACCTGGAGCATTGTGATGACAAGGGCATGGAGCATGTTGATGAAACTGACATGGAGCATTATAATGAAAAGAGTCCTGGAGCCTTGTGATGACAAGGGCATGGAGCATTGTGATTACAGGGACCATGGAGCAGTGTGATGACAAAAGCTTGGGGCACTGTGATGACAAGGGCCATGGAGCATTGTGATTACAGGGGTCATGGGGCATTGTAAAAACAGGAATCATTGGGCATTGTGATGACAGGGTCTTGAAGCATTTTTATGTAAGTTGCCATGGAGAATTGTGATGAAAAGGATCATGTGAATTTGTAATGACAAGGGCCATGGAGCATTGTGATGAAACAAATCTTGGAGTATTTTGGTGAAAATTGTCATGGAGCATTGCGATGAAAAGCACCAGGGAACATTGTGATGACAAGGGCCATCGAGCATTGTGATGACAAGTGTCATGGAGTATTGTGATGACAGGTGTCATGGAGCATTTTGATGACAAATGCCATGGAGAATTGTGATGAGAGGTGGCATTGGGCATTGTGATGAAAGGGGTCTGGTGTACTCTGATTACAGGGGCCATGGAGCATTGTGATGACAAGTGACATGGAGAATAGTGATGACAGGCGTCATAGAGCATTGTGATGACAAGTGCCATTTAGCATTTTGATGACAGGGGTCATCAAGCATTGTGTTGACAGGGTCACGGAGCATTGTGATGACAAAGGCCATAGAGCATTGTGATGACAGGGGTCATGGAGCATTGTGATGACATGGGCCATGAAGCATTGTGAAGACAAGATTCATGGAGCATTGTGATGACACGGGCATGAAGCATGGTGATGGCAACAGACCTGGAGCATTGTGATGACAAGGGCATGGAGCATGGTGATGAAACGGACATGGAGCATTATAATGAAAAGAGTTCTGGAGCCTTGTGATGACAAGGGCATGGAGCATTGTGATTACAGGGACCATGGAGCAGTGTGATGACAAAGGCTAGGGGCACTGTGATGACAAGGGCCATGGAGCATTGTGATTACAGGGGTCATGGGGCATTGTGATGAGTGAGGTCATGGAGCATTAAGATGAAACGAGTCATGGAGCACTGTGATTACAGGGGCCATGGCGCATTGTGATGCCAAAGGCCATGGAGCATTGTGATGACAGGTGTCCTGGAGCATTGAGATGAAACGGGTCATGGACCATTACGATGACAGGGTTCATGGAGAATTGTGATGACTGTGGCCATGGGGAATTTGGATGAAAGGCGTACTGGAGCATTGTGAGGAATATGTTTCATGGAGCATTGTGATGACAAGGGCCATGGAGCATCGTGATGACAGGGGTCATGGGGTATTGTGCTGAAAGCGGTCATGGAGCATTGTGATGAAAAGCGCTATGGAGCACTGTGATGAGAAGGGCCATGGATCATTGTGAATACAAGGGACATGGAGCCTTGTGATGACAAGGGTCATGGATCATTGTAAAAAAAGGTATCATTGGACATTGTGATGACAGGGGCATGGAACATTTTTATGTAAGTTGCCATGGAGAATTGTGATGAAAGGGATCATGTGAATTTGTAATGACAAGGGCCATGGAGCATTGTGATGAAACAAATCTTGGAGTATTTTGATGAAAGTTGTCATGGAGCATTGCGATGAAAAGCACCAAGGAACATTGTGATGACAAGGGCCATCGAGCATTGTGATGACAAGTGTCATGGAGTATTGTGATGACAGGTGTCATGGAGCATCTTGATGACAAATGCCATGGAGAATTGTGATGAGAGGTGGCATTGGGCATTGTGATGAAAGGGGTCATGGAGTACTGTGATTACAGGGGCCTTGGAGCATTGTGATGACAAGTGACATGGAGAATAGTGATGACAGGCGTCATAGAGCATTGTGATGACAAGTGCCATTTAGCATTTTGATGACAGGGGTCATCAAGCATTGTGTTGACAGGGTCACGGAGCATTGTGATGACATGGGCCATGAAGCATTGTGAAGACAAGATTCATGGAGCCTTGTGATGACACGGCCATGAAGCATGGTGATGACAACAGACCTGGAGCATTTTGATGACAAGCACATGGAGCATTGTGATGAGAGGCCCCATGGAACATTGTGATGAAAAGGACAGGGAACATTGTGATGACTGGGTTAATGGAGCATTGTGATGAAGGGGCCATGGAGCATTGAGATGACAGGCGTCATGAGGCATGGTGATGACAGTGGTCATGGAGCATTGTGATGAAAGTGATCATGGAGCAATATGATAACAGGGGCCATGGAGCATTGTGATGACAGGTGTATTGGAGCATTGTGATGAAAGTCGTCATGGATCATTGTGATGACATGTGCCCTGGAACACTGTGATGACACGGTTCATCGAGTATTGTGATGACAAGGGCCATAGCGAATTGTGATGACAGGTGTCATGGGGCATTGTGATGACATTGATCATCTAGGAACTGTGATGAAAGGTATCATGGAGCACTGTGATGACTGGGGGCATGAAGCATTGTTATGAAAATTGTCCTGGATTATTGTGGTGACAGCAGTCATGGAGAATTGTGATGACAGGGATTATGCAGCATTGTGTTGACAAGGGTATGGACTATTGTGATGACAATGGTCGTGGAGCAATGTGATGAAAGTTTTCATGGAACATCGTGATGAAAAGTGCCTGGGAGCATTTTGACGATAAAGGCCATGGAGCATTGTGATGACAAGTGTCATGGAGCATTGTAATGAAAGGTTTCATTGTGCACTGTGATGACAAGGGGGATGGAGTATTGTGATGAAACTGGTCCTGGAGCATTGTGATAACAAACTCCATGGAGCATTGTGATGACAGGCATCATGGAGCATTGTGAAGAAAGGGGCCATGGGGAATTGTAATGACAATAGAGAAATGTGATAAAAAATGTCAGCGATCATAGTGATTAAGGTGGTCATTGAGAATTGTGATGAAAAGCGACATAGAGCATTGTGATGACAAAGGTCATGGAGAATTGTGATGAGCAGGGTCATGTAGGATTGTGATGCCACGGTCATGGAACATTGTGTTGAAAAGAATTCTGCAGCATTGTGAGGAAAAAGGCATGGAGCATTGTGATTATAGGGGACATGGAGCATTGTGATGACATGGGCAGGGAACACTGTGATGACAGGTGCTATGGAGCAATGTGATGACAAGTGTCATGGAGCATTGTGATGAGAGGTGCCTTGGAGAATTGTGATGACAGGCCTCATGGGGCATTGAGATGACAGTCGTCATGGAGCGTTATGATGAAAGGTGTTATGGAGCACTGTGATTACAGGGGCCAGGGAGCACTGTGAACACAAAGGCCATGGAGCATTGAGATGACAGTGGTCATGGAGCATTGTGATGAAAGTGGTCATGGATCATTGTGATGACAAGTGTCCTGGGACCCTGTGATGACATGGTTCATGGAGCATTGTGATGACAATGGTAATGGCGAATTGTGATGACAATGTCATGAGGCATTGTGATGGCAGTGGTCATCTAGAAATGTGGTTAAAGTTATTATGGAGCCCAGTAATGAGAGGGGCCATGGAGCATTGTGATGACAAGTGTCATGGAGCATGGTGATGAAACGGACATGGAGCATTATAATGACAAGAGTTCTGGAGCATTGTGATTACAGGGGTCATGGAGCAGTGTGATGACAATGGCTTGGAGCACTGTGATGACAAGGTCCATGGAGCATTGTGATTAAAGGGGTCATGGGGCATTGTGATGAGTGAGGTCATGGAGCATTAAGATGAAACGAGTCATGGAGCACTGTGATTACAGGGGCCATGGCGCATTGTGATGCCAAAGGCCATGGAGCATTGTGATGACAGGTGTCATGGAACATTGAGATGAAACGGGTCATGGACAATTACGATGACAGGGGTCATGGAGAATTGTGATGACTGTGGCCATGGGGAATTTGGATGAAAGGCGTACTGGAGCATTGTGAGGAAATGTTTCATGGAGCATTGTGATGACAAGGGCCATGGAGCATCGTGATGACAGGGTTCATGGGGCATTGTGCAGAAAGCGTTCATGGAGCATTGCGATGAAAAGCACTATGGATCACTGTGATGACAAGGGACATGGAGCATTGTGAATACAAGGGACATGGAGCCTTGTGATGACAAGGGTCATGGATCATTGTAAAAACAGGAATCATTGGGCATTGTGATGACAGGGTCATGAAGCATTTTTATGTAAGTTGCCATGGAGAATTGTGATGAAAAGGATCATGTGAATTTGTAATGACAAGGGCCATGGAGCATTGTGATGAAACAAATCTTGGAGTATTTTGATGAAAGTTGTCATGGAGCATTGCGATGAAAAGCACCAAGGAACATTGTGATGACAAGGGCCATCGAGCATTGTGATGACAAGTGTCATGGAGTATTGTGATGACAGGTGTCATGGAGCATCTTGATGACAAATGCCATGGAGAATTGTGATGAGAGGTGGCATTGGGCATTGTGATGAAAGGGGTCATGGTGTACTGTGATTACAGGGGCCATGGCGCATTGTGATGACAAGTGACATGGAGAATAGTGATGGCAGGCGTCATAGAGCATTGTGATGACAAGTGCCATTTAGCATTTTGATGACAGGGGTCATCAAGCATTGTGTTGACAGGGTCACGGAGCATTGTGATGACAAAGGCCATAGAGCATTGTGATGACAGGGGTCATGGGGCATTGTGATGAGTGAGGTCATGGAGCATTAAGATGAAACGAGTCATGGAGCACTGTGATTACAGGGGCCATGGCGCATTGTGATGCCAAAGGCCATGGAGCATTGTGATGACAGGTGTCATGGAACATTGAGATGAAACGGGTCATGGACCATTATGATGACAGGAGTCATGGAGAATTGTGATGACTGTGGCCATGGGGAATTTGGATGAAAGGCGTACTGGAGCATTGTGAGGAAATGTTTCATGGAGCATTGTGATGACAAGGGCCATGGAGCATCGTGATGACAGGGTTCATGGGGCATTGTGCAGAAAGCGTTCATGGAGCATTGCGATGAAAAGCACTATGGATCATTGTGATGACAAGGGCCATGGAGCATTGTGAATACAAGGGACATGGAGCCTTGTGATGACAAGGGTCATGGATCATTGTAAAAACAGGAATCATTGGGCATTGTGATGACAGGGTCATGAAGCATTTTTATGTAAGTTGCCATGGAGAATTGTGATGAAAAGGATCATGTGAATTTGTAATGACAAGGGCCATGGAGCATTGTGATGAAACAAATCTTGGAGTATTTTGATGAAAGTTGTCATGGAGCATTGCGATGAAAAGCACCAAGGAACATTGTGATGACAAGTGCCATCGAGCATTGTGATGACAAGTGTCATGGAGCATGGTGATGAAACGGACATGGAGCATTATAATGACAAGAGTTCTGGAGCATTGTGATTACAGGGGTCATGGAGCAGTGTGATGACAAAGGCTTGGAGAACTGTGATGACAAGGTCCATGGAGCATTGTGATTACAGGGGTCATGGGGCATTGTGATGAGTGAGGTCATGGAGCATTAAGATGAGAGGAGTCATGGAGCACTGTGATTACAGGGGCCATGGCGCATTGTGATGCCAAAGGCCATGGAGCATTGTGATGACAGGTGTCATGGAACATTGAGATGAAACGGGTCATGGACCATTACGATGACAGGGGTCATGGAGAATTGTGATGACTGTGGCCATGGGGAATTTGGATGAAAGGCGTACTGGAGCATTGTGAGGAAATGTTTCATGGAGCATTGTGATGACAAAGGCCATAGAGCATTTTGATGACAGGGGTCATGGAGCATTGTGATGAAACAAATCTTGGAGTATTTTGATGAAAGTTGTCATGGAGCATTGCGATGAAAAGCACCAAGGAACATTGTGATGACAAGGGCCATCGAGCATTGTGATGACAAGTGTCATGGAGTATTGTGATGACAGGTGTCATGGAGCATCTTGATGACAAATGCCATGGAGAATTGTGATGAGAGGTGGCATTGGGCATTGTGATGAAAGGGGTCATGGTGTACTGTGATTACAGGGGCCATGGAGCATTGTGATGCCAAGTGACATGGAGAATAGTGATGACAGGCGTCATAGAGCATTGTGATGACAAGTGCCATTTAGCATTTTGATGACAGGGGTCATCAAGCATTGTGTTGACAGGGTCACGGAGCATTGTGATGACAAAGGCCATAGAGCATTTTGATGACAGGGGTCATGGAGCATTGTGATGACATGGGCCATGAAGCATTGTGAAGACAAGATTCATGGAGCATTGTGATGACACGGGGATGAAGCATGGTGATGGCAACAGACCTGGAGCATTGTGATGACAAGGGCATGGAGCATGGTGATGAAACGGACATGGAGCATTATAATGAAAAGAGTTCTGGAGCCTTGTGATGACAAGGGCATGGAGCATTGTGATTACAGGGACCATGGAGCAGTGTGATGACAAAGGCTTGGGGCACTGTGATGACAAGGGCCATGGAGCATTGTGATTACAGGGGTCATGGGGCGTTGTGATGAGTGAGGTCATGGAGCATTAAGATGAAACGAGTCATGGAACACTGTGATTACAGGGTCCATGGCGCATTGTGATGCCAAAGGCCATGGAGCATTGTGATGACAGGTGTCCTGGAGCATTGAGATGAAACGGGTCATGGACCATTACGATGACAGGGTTCATGGAGAATTGTGATGACTGTGGCCATGGGGAATTTGGATGAAAGGCGTACTGGAGCATTGTGAGGAATATGTTTCATGGAGCATTGTGATGACAAGGGCCATGGAGCATCGTGATGACAGGGGTCATGGGGTATTGTGCTGAAAGCGGTCATGGAGCATTGTGATGAAAAGCGCTATGGAGCACTGTGATGAGAAGGGCCATGGATCATTGTGAATACAAGGGACATGGTGCCTTGTGATGACAAGGGTCATGGATCATTGTAAAAACAGGTATCATTGGACATTGTGATGACAGGGGCATGGAACATATTTATGTAAGTTGCCATGGAGAATTGTGAAGAAAGGGATCATGTGAATTTGTAATGACAAGGGCCATGGAGCATTGTGATGAAACAAATCTTGGAGTATTTTGATGAAAGTTGTCATGGAGCATTGCGATGAAAAGCACCAAGGAACATTGTGATGACAAGGGCCATCGAGCATTGTGATGACAAGTGTCATGGAGTATTGTGATGACAGGTGTCATGGAGCATCTTGATGACAAATGCCATGGAGAATTGTGATGAGAGGTGGCATTGGGCATTGTGATGAAAGGGGTCATGGAGTACTGTGATTACAGGGGCCTTGGAGCATTGTGATGACAAGTGACATGGAGAATAGTGATGACAGGCGTCATAGAGCATTGTGATGACAAGTGCCATTTAGCATTTTGATGACAGGGGTCATCAAGCATTGTGTTGACAGGGTCATGGAGCATTGTGATGACATGGGCCATGAAGCATTGTGAAGACAAGATTCATGGAGCCTTGTGATGACACGGCCATGAAGCATGGTGATGACAACAGACCTGGAGCATTGTGATGACAAGGATATGGAGCATGGCGATGAAACGGACATGGAGCATTATAATGACAAGTGTTCTGGAGCCTTGTGATGACAAGAGCATGGAGCATTGTGATTACAGGGGCCATGGAGCTGTGTGATGACAAAGGCTTGGAGAACTGTGATGACAAGGGCCATGGAGCATTGTGATTACAGGGGTCATGGGGCATTGTGATGAGTGAGGTCATGGAGCATTTATGTGAAACGGGTCATGGAGCACTGTGATTACAGGGGCCGTGGAACATTGCGATAACAAGTGACATGGAGAATAGTGATGACAGGTGTCATAGAGCATTGTGATGACAAGTGCTATTTAGCATTTTGATGACAGGGGTCATCAGTCATTGTGTTGACAGGGGTCACGGAGCATTGTGATTACAAGGGCAGGGAACCTTGTGGTGACCGGGGTCATGGAACATTTTGATGACAACTTTCATGGAACGTTGTGATGACAGGGGTCATGGAGCATTGTGTTGAAAGGGAACATGGAGCAGTGTGATTACAGGGTCCATGGAGCATTGTGAATACATAGGCCAGGGAACAATGTGATGACAGGGGTCATGTAGCGTTGTGATGACAGGGTCATGGAGCATTGTGATTACAGGGGTTATGGGGCACTGTGATGACGGGGGCATGGAGCATTGTGATGAAAATTGTCCTGGAGCATTGTGATGACAGCGGTCACAAAGAATTGGGATGAAAGGTATCATGCAGCATTGTGATGACAACGATCATGGATCATTTTGATGACAGGGGTCATGGAACATTCTAATAACAAGGTTCATAAAGCATTTTGATGACAGGGGTCATGGAGCATTGTGTTGACACGGGCATGGAGCATTGTAATGATATTATATCTGGAGCATTGTGATGAAAAGGGGATGGAGCATTTTGATGACAGTCTCCAAGGAGCATTGTGCTGACAATGGCATGGAGCATTGTGATGAAAGGGGTACTGGAGCACTGTGAGGAAAGGAGTCATGGATCATTGTGTTGACACGGTCAAGGAGCATTGCGATGACAAGCATTCTGGAGCATTGTGATGAAAGAGCATGGAGCATTGTGATGAAAGGTGACAAGGAACATTGTGATGATATGGGCAGAGAACTTTGTGATGACATGGGTCATGGAGCATTGTGGTGAAAAGTGTCATGGAACATTGTACTGACAGGGATCATGGAGCTTTTTGGTAAGAGAGGCCTTGGAGATTTGTGATGGCAGGCGTCATGGGGCATTGTGATGACAGCGGTCTTGGAGCATTGTGATGAAAGGGGTCATGGAGCTCTATGATTAGAGGGGCCATGGAGCATTGTGAATACAAAGCCTATGGAGCATTGAGATGACAGGTTTCATGGAGCCTTTGGATGAAAGTGATCATGGATCATTGTGATGACAAGTGTCCTGGAACCTTGTGATGAAACGGTTCATGGAGCATTTTGATGACAGGGACCATGGCAAATTGTGATGACATCTGTCATGGGGCATTGTGATGACAGTGGTCCTCTAGAATTGTGATGAATGGTATCATGGAGCACTGTGATGACAGGGGCCATGGAACATTGTGATGACAAATGACGTGGAGGATTGTGATGAGAGGTGGCATTGGGCATTGTGATGAAAGGGGTCATGGTGTACTGTGATTACAGGGGCCATGGAGCATTGTGATGCCAAGTGACATGGAGAATAGTGATGACAGGCGTCATAGAGCATTGTGATGACAAGTGCCATTTAGCATTTTGATGACAGGGGTCATCAAGCATTGTGTTGACAGGGTCACGGAGCATTGTGATGACAAAGGCCATAGAGCATTGTGATGACAGGGGTCATGGAGCATTGTGATGACATGGGCCATGAAGCATTGTGAAGACAAGATTCATGGAGCATTGTGATGACACGGGGATGAAGCATGGTGATGGCAACAGACCTGGAGCATTGTGATGACAAGGGCATGGAGCATGGTGATGAAACGGACATGGAGCATTATAATGAAAAGAGTTCTGGAGCCTTGTGATGACAAGGGCATGGAGCATTGTGATTACAGGGACCATGGAGCAGTGTGATGACAAAGGCTTGGGGCACTGTGATGACAAGGGCCATGGAGCATTGTGATTACAGGGGTCATGGGGCGTTGTGATGAGTGAGGTCATGGAGCATTAAGATGAAACGAGTCATGGAGCACTGTGATTACAGGGTCCATGGCGCATTGTGATGCCAAAGGCCATGGAGCATTGTGATGACAGGTGTCATGGAACATTGAGATGAAACGGGTCATGGACCATTATGATGACAGGAGTCATGGAGAATTGTGATGACTGTGGCCATGGGGAATTTGGATGAAAGGCGTACTGGAGCATTGTGAGGAAATGTTTCATGGAGCATTGTGATGACAAGGGCCATGGAGCATCGTGATGACAGGGTTCATGGGGCATTGTGCAGAAAGCGTTCATGGAGCATTGCGATGAAAAGCACTATGGATCATTGTGATGACAAGGGCCATGGAGCATTGTGAATACAAGGGACATGGAGCCTTGTGATGACAAGGGTCATGGATCATTGTAAAAACAGGAATCATTGGGCATTGTGATGACAGGGTCATGAAGCATTTTTATGTAAGTTGCCATGGAGAATTGTGATGAAAAGGATCATGTGAATTTGTAATGACAAGGGCCATGGAGCATTGTGATGAAACAAATCTTGGAGTATTTTGATGAAAGTTGTCATGGAGCATTGCGATGAAAAGCACCAAGGAACATTGTGATGACAAGTGCCATCGAGCATTGTGATGACAAGTGTCATGGAGCATGGTGATGAAACGGACATGGAGCATTATAATGACAAGAGTTCTGGAGCATTGTGATTACAGGGGTCATGGAGCAGTGTGATGACAAAGGCTTGGAGAACTGTGATGACAAGGTCCATGGAGCATTGTGATTACAGGGGTCATGGGGCATTGTGATGAGTGAGGTCATGGAGCATTAAGATGAGAGGAGTCATGGAGCACTGTGATTACAGGGGCCATGGCGCATTGTGATGCCAAAGGCCATGGAGCATTGTGATGACAGGTGTCATGGAACATTGAGATGAAACGGGTCATGGACCATTACGATGACAGGGGTCATGGAGAATTGTGATGACTGTGGCCATGGGGAATTTGGATGAAAGGCGTACTGGAGCATTGTAATGAAATGTTTCATGGAGCATTGTGATGACAAAGGCCATAGAGCATTTTGATGACAGGGGTCATGGAGCATTGTGATGAAACAAATCTTGGAGTATTTTGATGAAAGTTGTCATGGAGCATTGCGATGAAAAGCACCAAGGAACATTGTGATGACAAGGGCCATCGAGCATTGTGATGACAAGTGTCATGGAGTATTGTGATGACAGGTGTCATGGAGCATCTTGATGACAAATGCCATGGAGAATTGTGATGAGAGGTGGCATTGGGCATTGTGATGAAAGGGGTCATGGTGTACTGTGATTACAGGGGCCATGGAGCATTGTGATGCCAAGTGACATGGAGAATAGTGATGACAGGCGTCATAGAGCATTGTGATGACAAGTGCCATTTAGCATTTTGATGACAGGGGTCATCAAGCATTGTGTTGACAGGGTCACGGAGCATTGTGATGACAAAGGCCATAGAGCATTTTGATGACAGGGGTCATGGAGCATTGTGATGACATGGGCCATGAAGCATTGTGAAGACAAGATTCATGGAGCATTGTGATGACACGGGGATGAAGCATGGTGATGGCAACAGACCTGGAGCATTGTGATGACAAGGGCATGGAGCATGGTGATGAAACGGACATGGAGCATTATAATGAAAAGAGTTCTGGAGCCTTGTGATGACAAGGGCATGGAGCATTGTGATTACAGGGACCATGGAGCAGTGTGATGACAAAGGCTTGGGGCACTGTGAATACAAGGGCCATGGAGCATTGTGATTACAGGGGTCATGGGGCGTTGTGATGAGTGAGGTCATGGAGCATTAAGATGAAACGAGTCATGGAGCACTGTGATTACAGGGTCCATGGCGCATTGTGATGCCAAAGGCCATGGAGCATTGTGATGACAGGTGTCCTGGAGCATTGAGATGAAACGGGTCATGGACCATTACGATGACAGGGTTCATGGAGAATTGTGATGACTGTGGCCATGGGGAATTTGGATGAAAGGCGTACTGGAGCATTGTGAGGAATATGTTTCATGGAGCATTGTGATGACAAGGGCCATGGAGCATCGTGATGACAGGGGTCATGGGGTATTGTGCTGAAAGCGGTCATGGAGCATTGTGATGAAAAGCGCTATGGAGCACTGTGATGAGAAGGGCCATGGATCATTGTGAATACAAGGGACATGGTGCCTTGTGATGACAAGGGTCATGGATCATTGTAAAAACAGGTATCATTGGACATTGTGATGACAGGGGCATGGAACATATTTATGTAAGTTGCCATGGAGAATTGTGAAGAAAGGGATCATGTGAATTTGTAATGACAAGGGCCATGGAGCATTGTGATGAAACAAATCTTGGAGTATTTTGATGAAAGTTGTCATGGAGCATTGCGATGAAAAGCACCAAGGAACATTGTGATGACAAGGGCCATCGAGCATTGTGATGACAAGTGTCATGGAGTATTGTGATGACAGGTGTCATGGAGCATCTTGATGACAAATGCCATGGAGAATTGTGATGAGAGGTGGCATTGGGCATTGTGATGAAAGGGGTCATGGAGTACTGTGATTACAGGGGCCTTGGAGCATTGTGATGACAAGTGACATGGAGAATAGTGATGACAGGCGTCATAGAGCATTGTGATGACAAGTGCCATTTAGCATTTTGATGACAGGGGTCATCAAGCATTGTGTTGACAGGGTCACGGAGCATTGTGATGACATGGGCCATGAAGCATTGTGAAGACAAGATTCATGGAGCCTTGTGATGACACGGCCATGAAGCATGGTGATGACAACAGACCTGGAGCATTGTGATGACAAGGATATGGAGCATGGCGATGAAACGGACATGGAGCATTATAATGACAAGTGTTCTGGAGCCTTGTGATGACAAGAGCATGGAGCATTGTGATTACAGGGGCCATGGAGCTGTGTGATGACAAAGGCTTGGAGAACTGTGATGACAAGGGCCATGGAGCATTGTGATTACAGGGGTCATGGGGCATTGTGATGAGTGAGGTCATGGAGCATTTATGTGAAACGGGTCATGGAGCACTGTGATTACAGGGGCCGTGGAACATTGCGATAACAAGTGACATGGAGAATAGTGATGACAGGTGTCATAGAGCATTGTGATGACAAGTGCTATTTAGCATTTTGATGACAGGGGTCATCAGTCATTGTGTTGACAGGGGTCACGGAGCATTGTGATTACAAGGGCAGGGAACCTTGTGGTGACCGGGGTCATGGAACATTTTGATGACAACTTTCATGGAACGTTGTGATGACAGGGGTCATGGAGCATTGTGTTGAAAGGGAACATGGAGCAGTGTGATTACAGGGTCCATGGAGCATTGTGAATACATAGGCCAGGGAACAATGTGATGACAGGGGTCATGTAGCGTTGTGATGACAGGGTCATGGAGCATTGTGATTACAGGGGTTATGGGGCACTGTGATGACGGGGGCATGGAGCATTGTGATGAAAATTGTCCTGGAGCATTGTGATGACAGCGGTCACAAAGAATTGGGATGAAAGGTATCATGCAGCATTGTGATGACAACGATCATGGATCATTTTGATGACAGGGGTCATGGAACATTCTAATAACAAGGTTCATAAAGCATTTTGATGACAGGGGTCATGGAGCATTGTGTTGACACGGGCATGGAGCATTGTAATGATATTATATCTGGAGCATTGTGATGAAAAGGGGATGGAGCATTTTGATGACAGTCTCCAAGGAGCATTGTGCTGACAATGGCATGGAGCATTGTGATGAAAGGGGTACTGGAGCACTGTGAGGAAAGGAGTCATGGATCATTGTGTTGACACGGTCAAGGAGCATTGCGATGACAAGCATTCTGGAGCATTGTGATGAAAGAGCATGGAGCATTGTGATGAAAGGTGACAAGGAGCATTGTGATGATATGGGCAGAGAACTTTGTGATGACATGGGTCATGGAGCATTGTGGTGAAAAGTGTCATGGAACATTGTACTGACAGGGATCATGGAGCTTTTTGGTAAGAGAGGCCTTGGAGATTTGTGATGGCAGGCGTCATGGGGCATTGTGATGACAGCGGTCTTGGAGCATTGTGATGAAAGGGGTCATGGAGCTCTATGATTAGAGGGGCCATGGAGCATTGTGAATACAAAGCCTATGGAGCATTGAGATGACAGGTTTCATGGAGCCTTTGGATGAAAGTGATCATGGATCATTGTGATGACAAGTGTCCTGGAACCTTGTGATGAAACGGTTCATGGAGCATTTTGATGACAGGGACCATGGCAAATTGTGATGACATCTGTCATGGGGCATTGTGATGACAGTGGTCCTCTAGAATTGTGATGAATGGTATCATGGAGCACTGTGATGACAGGGGCCATGGAACATTGTGATGACAAATGACGTGGAGGATTGTGATGACAAGTGTCATGGGGCATTTTGATGACTTTGGCATGGAGCATTATGATGACAAGTGTTCTGGAGCATTTTGATGACAAGCACATGGAGCATTGTGATGACAGGGCCCATGGAACATTGTGATGAAAAGGACAGGGAACATTGTGATGACTGGGTTAATGGAGCATTGTGATGAAGGGGCCATGGAGCATTGAGATGACAGGCGTCATGAGGCATGGTGATGACAGTGGTCATGGAGCATTGTGATGAAAGTGTTCATGGAGAAATATGATAACAGGGGCCATGGAGCATTGTGATGACAGGTGTATTGGAGCATTGTGATGAAAGTCGTCGTAGATCATTGTGATGACAGGTGTATTGGAGCATTGTGATGAAAGTCGTCGTAGATCATTGTGATGACATGTGCCCTGGAACACTGTGATGACACGGTTCATCGAGTATTGTGATGACAAGGGTCATAGCAAATTGTGATGACAGGTGTCATGGGGCATTGTGATGACATTGATCATCTAGGAATTGTGATGAAAGGTATCATGGAGCACTGTGATGACTGGGGGCATGAAGCATTGTTATGAAAATTGTCCTGGATTATTGTGGTGACAGCAGTCATGGAGAATTGTGATGACAGGGATTATGCAGCATTGTGTTGACAAGGGTATGGAGTATTGTGATGACAATGGTCGTGGAGCAATGTGATGAAAGTTTTCATGGATCATCGTGATGAAAAATGCCTGGGAGCATTGTGACGATAAAGGCCATGGAGCATTGTGATGACAAGTGTCATGGAGCATTGTAATGAAAGGTTTCATTGTGCACTGTGATGACAAGGGGGATGGAGTATTGTGATGAAACTGGTCCTGGAGCATTGTGATAACAAACTCCATGGAGCATTGTGATGACAGGCATCATGGAGCATTGTGAAGAAAGGGGCCATGGGGAATTGTAATGACAATAGAGAAATGTGATAAAAATTGTCAGCGATCATAGTGATTAAAGTGGTCATTGAGAATTGTGATGAAAAGCGACATAGAGCATTGTGATGACAAAGGTCATGGAGAATTGTGATGAGCAGGGTCATGTAGGATTGTGATGCCACGGTCATGGAACATTGTGTTGAAAAGAATTCTGCAGCATTGTGAGGAAAAAGGCATGGAGCATTGTGATTATAGGGGACATGGAGCATTGTGATGACATGGGCAGGGAACACTGTGATGACAGGTGCTATGGAGCAATGTGATGACAAGTGTCATGGAGCATTGTGATGAGAGGTGCCTTGGAGAATTGTGATGACAGGCCTCATGGGGCATTGAGATGACAGTCGTCATGGAGCGTTATGATGAAAGGTGTTATGGAGCACTGTGATTACAGGGGCCAGGGAGCACTGTGAACACAAAGGCCATGGAGCATTGAGATGACAGTGGTCATGGAGCATTGTGATGAAAGTGGTCATGGATCATTGTGATGAGAAGTGTCCTGGGACCCTGTGATGACATGGTTCATGGAGCATTGTGATGACAATGGTAATGGCGAATTGTGATGACAATGTCATGAGGCATTGTGATGGCAGTGGTCATCTAGAAATGTGGTTAAAGTTATTATGGAGCCCAGTAATGAGAGGGGCCATGGAGCATTGTGATGACAAGTGTCATGGAGCATGTTGATGAAACGGACATGGAGCATTATAATGACAAGAGTTCTGGAGCATTGTGATTACAGGGGTCATGGAGCAGTGTGATGACAAAAGCTTGGGGCACTGTGATGACAAGGGCCATGGAGCATTGTGATTACAGGGGTCATGGGGCATTGTGATGAGTGAGGTCATGGAGCATTAAGATGAAACGAGTCATGGAGCACTGTGATTACAGGGGCCATGGCGCATTGTGATGCCAAAGGCCATGGAGCATTGTGATGACAGGTGTCATGGAACATTGAGATGAAACGGGTCATGGACCATTACGATGACAGGGGTCATGGAGAATTGTGATGACTGTGGCCATGGGGAATTTGGATGAAAGGCGTACTGGAGCATTGTGAGGAATATGTTTCATGGAGCATTGTGATGACAAGGGCCATGGAGCATCGTGATGACAGGGGTCATGGGGTATTGTGCTGAAAGCGGTCATGGAGCATTGTGATGAAAAGCGCTATGGAGCACTGTGATGAGAAGGGCCATGGATCATTGTGAATACAAGGGACATGGAGCCTTGTGATGACAAGGGTCATGGATCATTGTAAAAACAGGTATCATTGGACATTGTGATGACAGTGGCATGGAACATTTTTATGTAATTTGCCATGGAGAATTGTGATGAAAGGGATCATGTGAATTTGTAATGACAAGGGCCATGGAGCATTGTGATGAAACAAATCTTGGAGTATTTTGATGAAAGTTGTCATGGAGCATTGCGATGAAAAGCACCAAGGAACATTGTGATGACAAGGGCCATCGAGCATTGTGATGACATGTGTCATGGAGTATTGTGATGACAGGTGTCATGGAGCATCTTGATGACAAATGCCATGGAGAATTGTGATGAGAGGTGGCATTGGGCATTGTGATGAAAGGGGTTATGGAGTACTGTGATTACAGGGGCCTTGGAGCATTGTGATGACAAGTGACATGGAGAATAGTGATGACAGGCGTCATAGAGCATTGTGATGACAAGTGCCATTTAGCATTTTGATGACAGGGGTCATCAAGCATTGTGTTGACAGGGTCACGGAGCATTGTGATGACATGGGCCATGAAGCATTGTGAAGACAAGATTCATGGAGCCTTGTGATGACACGGCCATGAAGCATGGTGATGACAACAGACCTGGAGCATTGTGATGACAAGGATATGGAGCATGGCGATGAAACGGACATGGAGCATTATAATGACAAGTGTTCTGGAGCCTTGTGATGACAAGAGCATGGAGCATTGTGATTACAGGGGCCATGGAGCTGTGTGATGACAAAGGCTTGGAGAACTGTGATGACAAGGGCCATGGAGCATTGTGATTACAGGGGTCATGGGGCATTGTGATGAGTGAGGTCATGGAGCATTTATGTGAAACGGGTCATGGAGCACTGTGATTACAGGGGCCGTGGAACATTGCGATAACAAGTGACATGGAGAATAGTGATGACAGGTGTCATAGAGCATTGTGATGACAAGTGCTATTTAGCATTTTGATGACAGGGGTCATCAGTCATTGTGTTGACAGGGGTCACGGAGCATTGTGATTACAAGGGCAGGGAACCTTGTGGTGACCGGGGTCATGGAACATTTTGATGACAACTTTCATGGAACGTTGTGATGACAGGGGTCATGGAGCATTGTGTTGAAAGGGAACATGGAGCAGTGTGATTACAGGGTCCATGGAGCATTGTGAATACATAGGCCAGGGAACAATGTGATGACAGGGGTCATGTAGCGTTGTGATGACAGGGTCATGGAGCATTGTGATTACAGGGGTTATGGGGCACTGTGATGACGGGGGCATGGAGCATTGTGATGAAAATTGTCCTGGAGCATTGTGATGACAGCGGTCACAAAGAATTGGGATGAAAGGTATCATGCAGCATTGTGATGACAACGATCATGGATCATTTTGATGACAGGGGTCATGGAACATTCTAATAACAAGGTTCATAAAGCATTTTGATGACAGGGGTCATGGAGCATTGTGTTGACACGGGCATGGAGCATTGTAATGATATTATATCTGGAGCATTGTGATGAAAAGGGGATGGAGCATTTTGATGACAGTCTCCAAGGAGCATTGTGCTGACAATGGCATGGAGCATTGTGATGAAAGGGGTACTGGAGCACTGTGAGGAAAGGAGTCATGGATCATTGTGTTGACACGGTCAAGGAGCATTGCGATGACAAGCATTCTGGAGCATTGTGATGAAAGAGCATGGAGCATTGTGATGAAAGGTGACAAGGAGCATTGTGATGATATGGGCAGAGAACTTTGTGATGACATGGGTCATGGAGCATTGTGGTGAAAAGTGTCATGGAACATTGTACTGACAGGGATCATGGAGCTTTTTGGTAAGAGAGGCCTTGGAGATTTGTGATGGCAGGCGTCATGGGGCATTGTGATGACAGCGGTCTTGGAGCATTGTGATGAAAGGGGTCATGGAGCTCTATGATTAGAGGGGCCATGGAGCATTGTGAATACAAAGCCTATGGAGCATTGAGATGACAGGTTTCATGGAGCCTTTGGATGAAAGTGATCATGGATCATTGTGATGACAAGTGTCCTGGAACCTTGTGATGAAACGGTTCATGGAACATTTTGATGACAGGGACCATGGCAAATTGTGATGACATCTGTCATGGGGCATTGTGATGACAGTGGTCCTCTAGAATTGTGATGAATGGTATCATGGAGCACTGTGATGACAGGGGCCATGGAACATTGTGATGACAAATGACGTGGAGGATTGTGATGACAAGTGTCATGGGGCATTTTGATGACATTGGCATGGAGCATTATGATGACAAGTGTTCTGGAGCATTTTGATGACAAGCACATGGAGCATTGTGATGACAGGGCCCATGGAACATTGTGATGAAAAGGACAGGGAACATTGTGATGACTGGGTTAATGGAGCATTGTGATGAAGGGGCCATGGAGCATTGAGATGACAGGCGTCATGAGGCATGGTGATGACAGTGGTCATGGAGCATTGTGATGAAAGTGTTCATGGAGAAATATGATAACAGGGGCCATGGAGCATTGTGATGACAGGTGTATTGGAGCATTGTGATGAAAGTCGTCGTAGATCATTGTGATGACATGTGCCCTGGAACACTGTGATGACACGGTTCATCGAGTATTGTGATGACAAGGGTCATAGCAAATTGTGATGACAGGTGTCATGGGGCATTGTGATGACATTGATCATCTAGGAATTGTGATGAAAGGTATCATGGAGCACTGTGATGACTGGGGGCATGAAGCATTGTTATGAAAATTGTCCTGGATTATTGTGGTGACAGCAGTCATGGAGAATTGTGATGACAGGGATTATGCAGCATTGTGTTGACAAGGGTATGGACTATTGTGATGACAATGGTCGTGGAGCAATGTGATGAAAGTTTTCATGGATCATCGTGATGAAAAATGCCTGGGAGCATTGTGACGATAAAGGCCATGGAGCATTGTGATGACAAGTGTCATGGAGCATTGTAATGAAAGGTTTCATTGTGCACTGTGATGACAAGGGGGATGGAGTATTGTGATGAAACTGGTCCTGGAGCATTGTGATAACAAACTCCATGGAGCATTGTGATGACAGGCATCATGGAGCATTGTGAAGAAAGGGGCCATGGGGAATTGTAATGACAATAGAGAAATGTGATAAAAATTGTCAGCGATCATAGTGATTAAAGTGGTCATTGAGAATTGTGATGAAAAGCGACATAGAGCATTGTGATGACAAAGGTCATGGAGAATTGTGATGAGCAGGGTCATGTAGGATTGTGATGCCACGGTCATGGAACATTGTGTTGAAAAGAATTCTGCAGCATTGTGAGGAAAAAGGCATGGAGCATTGTGATTATAGGGGACATGGAGCATTGTGTTGACATGGGCAGGGAACACTGTGATGACAGGTGCTATGGAGCAATGTGATGACAAGTGTCATGGAGCATTGTGATGAGAGGTGCCTTTGGAGAATTGTGATGACAGGCCTCATGGGGCATTGAGATGACAGTCGTCATGGAGCGTTATGATGAAAGGTGTTATGGAGCACTGTGATTACAGGGGCCAGGGAGCACTGTGAACACAAAGGCCATGGAGCATTGAGATGACAGTGGTTATGGAGCATTGTGATGAAAGTGGTCATGGATCATTGTGATGACAAGTGTCCTGGGACCCTGTGATGACATGGTTCATGGAGCATTGTGATGACAATGGTAATGGCGAATTGTGATGACAATGTCATGAGGCATTGTGATGGCAGTGGTCATCTAGAAATGTGGTTAAAGTTATTATGGAGCCCAGTAATGAGAGGGGCCATGGAGCATTGTGATGACAAGTGTCATGGAGCATGGTGATGAAACGGACATGGAGCATTATAATGACAAGAGTTCTGGAGCATTGTGATTACAGGGGTCATGGAGCAGTGTGATGACAAAGGCTTGGAGCACTGTGATGACAAGGTCCATGGAGCATTGTGATTAAAGGGGTCATGGGGCATTGTGATGAGTGAGGTCATGGAGCATTAAGATGAAAGGAGTCATGGAGCACTGTGATTACAGGGGCCATGGCGCATTGTGATGCCAAAGGCCATGGAGCATTGTGATGACAGGTGTCATGGAACAGTGAGATGAAACGGGTCATGGACAATTACGATGACAGGGGTCATGGAGAATTGTGATGACTGTGGCCATGGGGAATTTGGATGAAAGGCGTACTGGAGCATTGTGAGGAAATGTTTCATGGAGCATTGTGATGACAAGGGCCATGGAGCATCGTGATGACAGGGTTCATGGGGCATTGTGCAGAAAGCGTTCATGGAGCATTGCGATGAAAAGCAGTATGGATCATTGTGATGACAAGGGCCATGGAGCATTGTGAATACAAGGGACATGGAGCGTTGTGATGACAAGTGTCATGGATCATTGTAAAAACAGGAATCATTGGGCATTGTGATGACAGGGTCATGAAGCATTTTTATGTAAGTTGCCATGGAGAATTGTGATGAAAAGGATCATGTGAATTTGTAATGACAAGGGCCATGGAGCATTGTGATGAAACAAATCTTGGAGTATTTTGATGAAAGTTGTCATGGAGCATTGCGATGAAAAGCACCAAGGAACATTGTGATGACAAGGGCCATCGAGCATTGTGATGACAAGTGTCATGGAGTATTGTGATGACAGGTGTCATGGAGCATCTTGATTACAAATGCCATGGAGAATTGTGATGAGAGGTGGCATTGGGCATTGTGATGAAAGGGGTCATGGTGTACTGTGATTACAGGGGCCATGGCGCATTGTGATGACAAGTGACATGGAGAATAGTGATGACAGGCGTCATAGAGCATTGTGATGACAAGTGCCATTTAGCATTTTGATGACAGGGGTCATCAAGCATTGTGTTGACAGGGTCACGGAGCATTGTGATGACAAAGGCCATAGAGCATTGTGATGACAGGGGTCATGGAGCATTGTGATGACATGGGCCATGAAGCATTGTGAAGACAAGATTCATGGAGCATTGTGATGACACGGGGATGAAGCATGGTGATGGCAACAGACCTGGAGCATTGTGATGACAAAGGCATGGAGCATGGTGATGAAACGGACATGGAGCATTATAATGAAAAGAGTTCTGGAGCCTTGTGATGACAAGGGCATGGAGCATTGTGATTACAGGGACCATGGAGCAGTGTGATGACAAAAGCTTGGGGCACTGTGATGACAAGGGCCATGGAGCATTGTGATTACAGGGGTCATGGGGCATTGTGATGAGTGAGGTCATGGAGCATTAAGATGAAACGAGTCATGGAGCACTGTGATTACAGGGGCCATGGCGCATTGTGATGCCAAAGGCCATGGAGCATTGTGATGACAGGTGTCATGGAACATTGAGATGAAACGGGTCATGGACCATTACGATGACAGGGGTCATGGAGAATTGTGATGACTGTGGCCATGGGGAATTTGGATGAAAGGCTTACTGGAGCATTGTGAGGTAATGTTTCATGGAGCATTGTGATGACAAGGGCCATGGAGCATCGTGATGACAGGGTTCATGGGGCATTGTGCAGAAAGCGTTCATGGAGCATTGCGATGAAAAGCACTATGGATCATTGTGATGACAAGGGCCATCGAGCATTGTGATGACAAGTGTCATGGAGTATTGTGATGACAGGTGTCATGGAGCATCTTGATGACAAATGCCATGGAGAATTGTGATGAGAGGTGGCATTGGGCATTGTGATGAAAGGGGTCATGGAGTACTGTGATTACAGGGGCCTTGGAGCATTGTGATGACAAGTGACATGGAGAATAGTGATGACAGGCGTCATAGAGCATTGTGATGACAAGTGCCATTTAGCATTTTGATGACAGGGGTCATCAAGCATTGTGTTGACAGGGTCACGGAGCATTGTGATGACATGGGCCATGAAGCATTGTGAAGACAAGATTCATGGAGCCTTGTGATGACACGGCCATGAAGCATGGTGATGACAACAGACCTGGAGCATTGTGATGACAAGGATATGGAGCATGGCGATGAAACGGACATGGAGCATTATAATGACAAGTGTTCTGGAGCCTTGTGATGACAAGAGCATGGAGCATTGTGATTACAGGGGCCATGGAGCTGTGTGATGACAAAGGCTTGGAGAACTGTGATGACAAGGGCCATGGAGCATTGTGATTACAGGGGTCATGGGGCATTGTGATGAGTGAGGTCATGGAGCATTTATGTGAAACGGGTCATGGAGCACTGTGATTACAGGGGCCGTGGAACATTGCGATAACAAGTGACATGGAGAATAGTGATGACAGGTGTCATAGAGCATTGTGATGACAAGTGCTATTTAGCATTTTGATGACAGGGGTCATCAGTCATTGTGTTGACAGGGGTCACGGAGCATTGTGATTACAAGGGCAGGGAACCTTGTGGTGACCGGGGTCATGGAACATTTTGATGACAACTTTCATGGAACGTTGTGATGACAGGGGTCATGGAGCATTGTGTTGAAAGGGAACATGGAGCAGTGTGATTACAGGGTCCATGGAGCATTGTGAATACATAGGCCAGGGAACAATGTGATGACAGGGGTCATGTAGCGTTGTGATGACAGGGTCATGGAGCATTGTGATTACAGGGGTTATGGGGCACTGTGATGACGGGGGCATGGAGCATTGTGATGAAAATTGTCCTGGAGCATTGTGATGACAGCGGTCACAAAGAATTGGGATGAAAGGTATCATGCAGCATTGTGATGACAACGATCATGGATCATTTTGATGACAGGGGTCATGGAACATTCTAATAACAAGGTTCATAAAGCATTTTGATGACAGGGGTCATGGAGCATTGTGTTGACACGGGCATGGAGCATTGTAATGATATTATATCTGGAGCATTGTGATGAAAAGGGGATGGAGCATTTTGATGACAGTCTCCAAGGAGCATTGTGCTGACAATGGCATGGAGCATTGTGATGAAAGGGGTACTGGAGCACTGTGAGGAAAGGAGTCATGGATCATTGTGTTGACACGGTCAAGGAGCATTGCGATGACAAGCATTCTGGAGCATTGTGATGAAAGAGCATGGAGCATTGTGATGAAAGGTGACAAGGAGCATTGTGATGATATGGGCAGAGAACTTTGTGATGACATGGGTCATGGAGCATTGTGGTGAAAAGTGTCATGGAACATTGTACTGACAGGGATCATGGAGCTTTTTGGTAAGAGAGGCCTTGGAGATTTGTGATGGCAGGCGTCATGGGGCATTGTGATGACAGCGGTCTTGGAGCATTGTGATGAAAGGGGTCATGGAGCTCTATGATTAGAGGGGCCATGGAGCATTGTGAATACAAAGCCTATGGAGCATTGAGATGACAGGTTTCATGGAGCCTTTGGATGAAAGTGATCATGGATCATTGTGATGACAAGTGTCCTGGAACCTTGTGATGAAACGGTTCATGGAGCATTTTGATGACAGGGACCATGGCAAATTGTGATGACATCTGTCATGGGGCATTGTGATGACAGTGGTCCTCTAGAATTGTGATGAATGGTATCATGGAGCACTGTGATGACAGGGGCCATGGAACATTGTGATGACAAATGACGTGGAGGATTGTGATGACAAGTGTCATGGGGCATTTTGATGACATTGGCATGGAGCATTATGATGACAAGAGTTCTGGAGCATTTTGATGACAAGCACATGGAGCATTGTGATGACAGGGCCCATGGAACATTGTGATGAAAAGGACAGGGAACATTGTGATGACTGGGTTCATGGAGCATTGTGATGAAGGGGCCATGGAGCATTGAGATGACAGGCGTCATGAGGCATGGGGATGACAGTGGTCATGGAGCATTGTGATGAAAGTGATCATGGAGCAATATGATAACAGGGGCCATGGAGCATTGTGATGACAGGTGTATTGGAGCATTGTGATGAAAGTCGTCATGGATCATTGTGATGACATGTGCCCTGGAACACTGTGATGACACGGTTCATCGAGTATTGTGATGACAAGGGTCATAGCGAATTGTGATGACAGGTGTCATGGGGCATTGTGATGACATTGATCATCTAGGAATTGTGATGAAAGGTATCATGGAGCACTGTGATGACTGGGGGCATGAAGCATGGTTATGAAAATTGTCCTGGATTATTGTGGTGACAGCAGTCATGGAGAATCGTGATGACAGGGATTATGCAGCATTGTGTTGACAAGGGTATGGACTATTGTGATGACAATGGTCGTGGAGCAATGTGATGAAAGTTTTCATGGAACATCGTGATGAAAAGTGCCTGGGAGCATTGCGACGATAAAGGCCATGGAGCATTGTGATGACAAGTGTCATGGAGCATTGTAATGAAAGGTTTCATTGTGCACTGTGATGACAAGGGGGATGGAGTATTGTGATGAAACTGGTCCTGGAGCATTGTGATAACAAACTCCATGGAGCATTGTGATGACAGGCATCATGGAGCATTGTGAAGAAAGGGGCCATGGGGAATTGTAATGACAATAGAGAAATGTGATAAAAATTGTCAGCGATCATAGTGATTAAAGTGGTCATTGAGAATTGTGATGAAAAGCGACATAGAGCATTGTGATGACAAAGGTCATGGAGAATTGTGATGAGCAGGGTCATGTAGGATTGTGATGCCACGGTCATGGAACATTGTGTTGAAAAGAATTCTGCAGCATTGTGAGGAAAAAGGCATGGAGCATTGTGATTATAGGGGACATGGAGCATTGTGATGACATGGGCAGGGAACACTGTGATGACAGGTGCTATGGAGCAATGTGATGACAAGTGTCATGGAGCATTGTGATGAGAGGTGCCTTGGAGAATTGTGATGACAGGCCTCATGGGGCATTGAGATGACAGTCGTCATGGAGCGTTATGATGAAAGGTGTTATGGAGCACTGTGATTACAGGGGCCAGGGAGCACTGTGAACACAAAGGCCATGGAGCATTGAGATGACAGTGGTCATGGAGCATTGTGATGAAAGTGGTCATGGATCATTGTGATGACAAGTGTCCTGGGACCCTGTGATGACATGGTTCATGGAGCATTGTGATGACAATGGTAATGGCGAATTGTGATGACAATGTCATGAGGCATTGTGATGGCAGTGGTCATCTAGAAATGTGGTTAAAGTTATTATGGAGCCCAGTAATGAGAGGGGCCATGGAGCATTGTGATGACAAGTGTCATGGAGCATGGTGATGAAACGGACATGGAGCATTATAATGACAAGAGTTCTGGAGCATTGTGATTACAAGGGTCATGGAGCAGTGTGATGACAAAGGCTTGGAGCACTGTGATGACAAGGTCCATGGAGCATTGTGATTACAGGGGTCATGGGGCATTGTGATGAGTGAGGTCATGGAGCATTAAGATGAAAGGAGTCATGGAGCACTGTGATTACAGGGGCCATGGCGCATTGTGATGCCAAAGGCCATGGAGCATTGTGATGACAGGTGTCATGGAACATTGAGATGAAATGGGTCATGGACCATTACGATGACAGGGGTCATGGAGAATTGTGATGACTGTGCCCATGGGGAATTTGGATGAAAGGCGTACTGGAGCATTGTGAGGAAATGTTTCATGGAGCATTGTGATGACAAGGGCCATGGAGCATCGTGATGACAGGGTTCATGGGGCACTGTGCAGAAAGCGTTCATGGAGCATTGCGATGAAAAGCACTATGGATCACTGTGATGACAAGGGCCATGGAGCATTGTGAATACAAGGGACATGGAGCCTTGTGATGACAAGGGTCATGGATCATTGTAAAAACAGGAATCATTGGGCATTGTGATGACAGGGTCATGAAGCATTTTTATGTAAGTTGCCATGGAGAATTGTGATGAAAAGGATCATGTGAATTTGTAATGACAAGGGCCATGGAACATTGTGATGAAACAAATCTTGGAGTATTTTGATGAAAGTTGTCATGGAGCATTGCGATGAAAAGCACCAAGGAACATTGTGATGACAAGGGCCATCGAGCATTGTGATGACAAGTGTCATGGAGCATGGTGATGAAACGGACATGGAGCATTATAATGACAAGTGTTCTGGAGCCTTGTGATGACAAGAGCATGGAGCATTGTGATTACAGGGGCCATGGAGCTGTGTGATGACAAAGGCTTGGAGAACTGTGATGACAAGGGCCATGGAGCATTGTGATTACAGGGGTCATGGGGCATTGTGATGAGTGAGGTCATGGAGCATTTATGTGAAACGGGTCATGGAGCACTGTGATTACAGGGGCCGTGGAACATTGCGATAACAAGTGACATGGAGAATAGTGATGACAGGTGTCATAGAGCATTGTGATGACAAGTGCTATTTAGCATTTTGATGACAGGGGTCATCAGTCATTGTGTTGACAGGGGTCACGGAGCATTGTGATTACAAGGGCAGGGAACCTTGTGGTGACCGGGGTCATGGAACATTTTGATGACAACTTTCATGGAACGTTGTGATGACAGGGGTCATGGAGCATTGTGTTGAAAGGGAACATGGAGCAGTGTGATTACAGGGTCCATGGAGCATTGTGAATACATAGGCCAGGGAACAATGTGATGACAGGGGTCATGTAGCGTTGTGATGACAGGGTCATGGAGCATTGTGATTACAGGGGTTATGGGGCACTGTGATGACGGGGGCATGGAGCATTGTGATGAAAATTGTCCTGGAGCATTGTGATGACAGCGGTCACAAAGAATTGGGATGAAAGGTATCATGCAGCATTGTGATGACAACGATCATGGATCATTTTGATGACAGGGGTCATGGAACATTCTAATAACAAGGTTCATAAAGCATTTTGATGACAGGGGTCATGGAGCATTGTGTTGACACGGGCATGGAGCATTGTAATGATATTATATCTGGAGCATTGTGATGAAAAGGGGATGGAGCATTTTGATGACAGTCTCCAAGGAGCATTGTGCTGACAATGGCATGGAGCATTGTGATGAAAGGGGTACTGGAGCACTGTGAGGAAAGGAGTCATGGATCATTGTGTTGACACGGTCAAGGAGCATTGCGATGACAAGCATTCTGGAGCATTGTGATGAAAGAGCATGGAGCATTGTGATGAAAGGTGACAAGGAGCATTGTGATGATATGGGCAGAGAACTTTGTGATGACATGGGTCATGGAGCATTGTGGTGAAAAGTGTCATGGAACATTGTACTGACAGGGATCATGGAGCTTTTTGGTAAGAGAGGCCTTGGAGATTTGTGATGGCAGGCGTCATGGGGCATTGTGATGACAGCGGTCTTGGAGCATTGTGATGAAAGGGGTCATGGAGCTCTATGATTAGAGGGGCCATGGAGCATTGTGAATACAAAGCCTATGGAGCATTGAGATGACAGGTTTCATGGAGCCTTTGGATGAAAGTGATCATGGATCATTGTGATGACAAGTGTCCTGGAACCTTGTGATGAAACGGTTCATGGAGCATTTTGATGACAGGGACCATGGCAAATTGTGATGACATCTGTCATGGGGCATTGTGATGACAGTGGTCCTCTAGAATTGTGATGAATGGTATCATGGAGCACTGTGATGACAGGGGCCATGGAACATTGTGATGACAAATGACGTGGAGGATTGTGATGACAAGTGTCATGGGGCATTTTGATGACATTGGCATGGAGCATTATGATGACAAGAGTTCTGGAGCATTTTGATGACAAGCACATGGAGCATTGTGATGACAGGGCCCATGGAACATTGTGATGAAAAGGACAGGGAACATTGTGATGACTGGGTTCATGGAGCATTGTGATGAAGGGGCCATGGAGCATTGAGATGACAGGCGTCATGAGGCATGGGGATGACAGTGGTCATGGAGCATTGTGATGAAAGTGATCATGGAGCAATATGATAACAGGGGCCATGGAGCATTGTGATGACAGGTGTATTGGAGCATTGTGATGAAAGTCGTCATGGATCATTGTGATGACATGTGCCCTGGAACACTGTGATGACACGGTTCATCGAGTATTGTGATGACAAGGGTCATAGCGAATTGTGATGACAGGTGTCATGGGGCATTGTGATGACATTGATCATCTAGGAATTGTGATGAAAGGTATCATGGAGCACTGTGATGACTGGGGGCATGAAGCATGGTTATGAAAATTGTCCTGGATTATTGTGGTGACAGCAGTCATGGAGAATCGTGATGACAGGGATTATGCAGCATTGTGTTGACAAGGGTATGGACTATTGTGATGACAATGGTCGTGGAGCAATGTGATGAAAGTTTTCATGGAACATCGTGATGAAAAGTGCCTGGGAGCATTGCGACGATAAAGGCCATGGAGCATTGTGATGACAAGTGTCATGGAGCATTGTAATGAAAGGTTTCATTGTGCACTGTGATGACAAGGGGGATGGAGTATTGTGATGAAACTGGTCCTGGAGCATTGTGATAACAAACTCCATGGAGCATTGTGATGACAGGCATCATGGAGCATTGTGAAGAAAGGGGCCATGGGGAATTGTAATGACAATAGAGAAATGTGATAAAAATTGTCAGCGATCATAGTGATTAAAGTGGTCATTGAGAATTGTGATGAAAAGCGACATAGAGCATTGTGATGACAAAGGTCATGGAGAATTGTGATGAGCAGGGTCATGTAGGATTGTGATGCCACGGTCATGGAACATTGTGTTGAAAAGAATTCTGCAGCATTGTGAGGAAAAAGGCATGGAGCATTGTGATTATAGGGGACATGGAGCATTGTGATGACATGGGCAGGGAACACTGTGATGACAGGTGCTATGGAGCAATGTGATGACAAGTGTCATGGAGCATTGTGATGAGAGGTGCCTTGGAGAATTGTGATGACAGGCCTCATGGGGCATTGAGATGACAGTCGTCATGGAGCGTTATGATGAAAGGTGTTATGGAGCACTGTGATTACAGGGGCCAGGGAGCACTGTGAACACAAAGGCCATGGAGCATTGAGATGACAGTGGTCATGGAGCATTGTGATGAAAGTGGTCATGGATCATTGTGATGACAAGTGTCCTGGGACCCTGTGATGACATGGTTCATGGAGCATTGTGATGACAATGGTAATGGCGAATTGTGATGACAATGTCATGAGGCATTGTGATGGCAGTGGTCATCTAGAAATGTGGTTAAAGTTATTATGGAGCCCAGTAATGAGAGGGGCCATGGAGCATTGTGATGACAAGTGTCATGGAGCATGGTGATGAAACGGACATGGAGCATTATAATGACAAGAGTTCTGGAGCATTGTGATTACAAGGGTCATGGAGCAGTGTGATGACAAAGGCTTGGAGCACTGTGATGACAAGGTCCATGGAGCATTGTGATTACAGGGGTCATGGGGCATTGTGATGAGTGAGGTCATGGAGCATTAAGATGAAAGGAGTCATGGAGCACTGTGATTACAGGGGCCATGGCGCATTGTGATGCCAAAGGCCATGGAGCATTGTGATGACAGGTGTCATGGAACATTGAGATGAAACGGGTCATGGACCATTACGATGACAGGGGTCATGGAGAATTGTGATGACTGTGCCCATGGGGAATTTGGATGAAAGGCGTACTGGAGCATTGTGAGGAAATGTTTCATGGAGCATTGTGATGACAAGGGCCATGGAGCATCGTGATGACAGGGTTCATGGGGCATTGTGCAGAAAGCGTTCATGGAGCATTGCGATGAAAAGCACTATGGATCACTGTGATGACAAGGGCCATGGAGCATTGTGAATACAAGGGACATGGAGCCTTGTGATGACAAGGGTCATGGATCATTGTAAAAACAGGAATCATTGGGCATTGTGATGACAGGGTCATGAAGCATTTTTATGTAAGTTGCCATGGAGAATTGTGATGAAAAGGATCATGTGAATTTGTAATGACAAGGGCCATGGAACATTGTGATGAAACAAATCTTGGAGTATTTTGATGAAAGTTGTCATGGAGCATTGCGATGAAAAGCACCAAGGAACATTGTGATGACAAGGGCCATCGAGCATTGTGATGACAAGTGTCATGGAGTATTGTGATGACAGGTGTCATGGAGCATCTTGATGACAAATGCCATGGAGAATTGTGATGAGAGGTGGCATTGGGCATTGTGATGAAAGGGGTCATGGTGTACTGTGATTACAGGGGCCATGGAGCATTGTGATGACAAGTGACATGGAGAATAGTGATGACAGGCGTCATAGAGCATTGTGATGACAAGTGCCATTTAGCATTTTGATGACAGGGGTCATCAAGCATTGTGTTGACAGGGTCACGGAGCATTGTGATGACAAAGGCCATAGAGCATTGTGATGACAGGGGTCATGGAGCATTGTGATGACATGGGCCATGAAGCATTGTGAAGACAAGATTCATGGAGCATTGTGATGACACGGGCATGAAGCATGGTGATGGCAACAGACCTGGAGCATTGTGATGACAAGGGCATGGAGCATGGTGATGAAACGGACATGGAGCATTATAATGAAAAGAGTTCTGGAGCCTTGTGATGACAAGGGCATGGAGCATTGTGATTACAGGGACCATGGAGCAGTGTGATGACAAAGGCTTGGGGCACTGTGATGACAAGGGCCATGGAGCATTGTGATTACAGGGGTCATGGGGCATTGTGATGAGTGAGGTCATGGAGCATTAAGATGAAACGAGTCATGGAGCACTGTGATTACAGGGGCCATGGCGCATTGTGATGCCAAAGGCCATGGAGCATTGTGATGACAGGTGTCCTGGAGCATTGAGATGAAACGGGTCATGGACCATTACGATGACAGGGTTCATGGAGAATTGTGATGACTGTGGCCATGGGGAATTTGGATGAAAGGCGTACTGGAGCATTGTGAGGAATATGTTTCATGGAGCATTGTGATGACAAGGGCCATGGAGCATCGTGATGACAGGGGTCATGGGGTATTGTGCTGAAAGCGGTCATGGATCATTGTGATGAAAAGCGCTATGGAGCACTGTGATGAGAAGGGCCATGGATCATTGTGAATACAAGGGACATGGAGCCTTGTGATGACAAGGGTCATGGATCATTGTAAAAAAAGGTATCATTGGACATTGTGATGACAGGGGCATGGAACATTTTTATGTAAGTTGCCATGGAGAATTGTGATGAAAGGGATCATGTGAATTTGTAATGACAAGGGCCATGGAGCATTGTGATGAAACAAATCTTGGAGTATTTTGATGAAAGTTGTCATGGAGCATTGCGATGAAAAGCACCAAGGAACATTGTGATGACAAGGGCCATCGAGCATTGTGATGACAAGTGTCATGGAGTATTGTGATGACAGGTGTCATGGAGCATCTTGATGACAAATGCCAATGAGAATTGTGATGAGAGGTGGCATTGGGCATTGTGATGAAAGGGGTCATGGAGTACTGTGATTACAGGGGCCTTGGAGCATTGTGATGACAAGTGACATGGAGAATAGTGATGACAGGCGTCATAGAGCATTGTGATGACAAGTGCCATTTAGCATTTTGATGACAGGGGTCATCAAGCATTGTGTTGACAGGGTCACGGAGCATTGTGATGACATGGGCCATGAAGCATTGTGAAGACAAGATTCATGGAGCCTTGTGATGACACGGCCATGAAGCATGGTGATGACAACAGACCTGGAGCATTGTGATGACAAGGATATGGAGCACGGCGATGAAACGGACATGGAGCATTATAATGACAAGTGTTCTGGAGCCTTGTGATGACAAGAGCATGGAGCATTGTGATTACAGGGGCCATGGAGCTGTGTGATGACAAAGGCTTGGAGAACTGTGATGACAAGGGCCATGGAGCATTGTGATTACAGGGGTCATGGGGCATTGTGATGAGTGAGGTCATGGAGCATTTATGTGAAACGGGTCATGGAGCACTGTGATTACAGGGGCCGTGGAACATTGCGATAACAAGTGACATGGAGAATAGTGATGACAGGTGTCATAGAGCATTGTGATGGCAAGTGCTATTTAGCATTTTGATGACAGGGGTCATCAGTCATTGTGTTGACAGGGGTCACGGAGCATTGTGATTACAAGGGCAGGGAACCTTGTGGTGACCGGGGTCATGGAACATTTTGATGACAACTTTCATGGAACGTTGTGATGACAGGGGTCATGGAGCATTGTGTTGAAAGGGAACATGGAGCAGTGTGATTACAGGGTCCATGGAGCATTGTGAATACATAGGCCAGGGAACAATGTGATGACAGGGGTCATGTAGCGTTGTGATGACAGGGTCATGGAGCATTGTGATTACAGGGGTTATGGGGCACTGTGATGACGGGGGCATGGAGCATTGTGATGAAAATTGTCCTGGAGCATTGTGATGACAGCGGTCACAAAGAATTGGGATGAAAGGTATCATACAGCATTGTGATGACAACGGTCATGGATCATTTTGATGACAGGGGTCATGGAACATTCTAATAACAAGGTTCATAAAGCATTTTGATGACAGGGGTCATGGAGCATTGTGTTGACACGGGCATGGAGCATTGTAATGATATTATATCTGGAGCATTGTGATGAAAAGGGGATGGAGCATTTTGATGACAGTCTCCAAGGAGCATTGTGCTGACAATGGCATGGAGCATTGTGATGAAAGGGGTACTGGAGCACTGTGAGGAAAGGAGTCATGGATCATTGTGTTGACACGGTCAAGGAACATTGCGATGACAAGCATTCTGGAGCATTGTGATGAAAGAGCATGGAGCATTGTGATGAAAGGTGACAAGGAGCATTGTGATGATATGGGCAGAGAACTTTGTGATGACATGGGTCATGGAGCATTGTGGTGAAAAGTGTCATGGAACATTGTACTGACAGGGATCATGGAGCTTTTTGGTAAGAGAGGCTTTGGAGATTTGTGATGGCAGGCGTCATGGGGCATTGTGATGACAGCGGTCTTGGAGCATTGTGATGAAAGGGGTCATGGAGTTCTATGATTAGAGGGGCCATGGAGCATTGTGAATACAAAGCCTATGGAGCATTGAGATGACAGGTTTCATGGAGCCTTTTGATGAAAGTGATCATGGATCATTGTGATGACAAGTGTCCTGGAACCTTGTGATGAAACGGTTCATGGAGCATTTTGATGACAGGGACCATGGCAACTTGTGATGACATCTGTCATGGGGCATTGTGATGACAGTGGTCCTCTAGAATTGTGATGAATGGTATCATGGAGCACTGTGATGACAGGGGCCATGGAACATTGTGATGACAAATGACGTGGAGGATTGTGATGAAAAGTGTCATGGGGCATTGTGATGACATTGACATGGAGCATTATGATGACAAGAGTTCTGGAGCATTTTGATGACAAGCACATGGAGCATTGTGATGACAGGGCCCATGGAACATTGTGATGAAAAGGACAGGGAACATTGTGATGACTGGGTTAATGGAGCATTGTGATGAAGGGGCCATGGAGCATTGAGATGACAGGCGTCATGAGGCATGGTGATGACAGTGGTCATGGAGCATTGTGATGAAAGTGATCATGGAGCAATATGATAACAGGGGCCATGGAGCATTGTGATGACAGGTGTATTGGAGCATTGTGATGAAAGTCGTCGTGGATCATTGTGATGACATGTGCCCTGGAACACTGTGATGACACGGTTCATCGAGTATTGTGATGACAAGGGTCATAGCAAATTGTGATGACAGGTGTCATGGGGCATTGTGATGACATTGATCATCTAGGAATTGTGATGAAAGGTATCATGGAGCACTGTGATGACTGGGGGCATGAAGCATTGTTATGAAAATTGTCCTGGATTATTGTGGTGACAGCAGTCATGGAGATTGTGATGACAGGGATTATGCAGCATTGTGTTGACAAGGGTATGGACTATTGTGATGACAATGGTCGTGGAGCAATGTGATGAAAGTTTTCATGGAACATCGTGATGAAAAATGCCTGGGAGCATTGTGACGATAAAGGCCATGGAGCATTGTGATGACAAGTGTCATGGAGCATTGTAATGAAAGGTTTCATTGTGCACTGTGATGACAAGGGGGATGGAGTATTGTGATGAAACTGGTCCTGGAGCATTGTGATAACAAACTCCATGGAGCATTGTGATGACAGGCATCATGGAGCATTGTGAAGAAAGGGGCCATGGGGAATTGTAATGACAATAGAGAAATGTGATAAAAATTGTCAGCGATCATAGTGATTAAAGTGGTCATTGAGAATTGTGATGAAAAGCGACATAGAGCATTTTGATGACAAAGGTCATGGAGAACTGTGATGAGCAGGGTCATGTAGGATTGTGATGCCACGGTCATGGAACATTGTGTTGAAAAGAATTCTGCAGCATTGTGAGGAAAAAGGCATGGAGCATTGTGATTATAGGGGACATGGAGCATTGTGATGACATGGGCAGGGAACACTGTGATGACAGGTGCTATGGAGCAATGTGATGACAAGTGTCATGGAGCATTTTGATGAGAGGTGCCTTGGAGAATTGTGATGACAGGCCTCATGGGGCATTGAGATGACAGTCGTCATGGAGCGTTATGATGAAAGGTGTTATGGAGCACTGTGATTACAGGGGCCAGGGAGCACTGTGAACACAAAGGCCATGGAGCATTGAGATGACAGTGGTCATGGAGCATTGTGATGAAAGTGGTCATGGATCATTGTGATGAGAAGTGTCCTGGGACCCTGTGATGACATGGTTCATGGAGCATTGTGATGACAATGGTAATGGCGAATTGTGATGACAATGTCATGAGGCATTGTGATGGCAGTGGTCATCTAGAAATGTGGTTAAAGTTATTATGGAGCCCAGTAATGAGAGGGGCCATGGAGCATTGTGATGACAAGTGTCATGGAGCATGTTGATGAAACGGACATGGAGCATTATAATGACAAGAGTTCTGGAGCATTGTGATTACAGGGGTCATGGAGCAGTGTGATGACAAAAGCTTGGGGCACTGTGATGACAAGGGCCATGGAGCATTGTGATTACAGGGGTCATGGGGCATTGTGATGAGTGAGGTCATGGAGCATTAAGATGAAACGAGTCATGGAGCACTGTGATTACAGGGGCCATGGCGCATTGTGATGCCAAAGGCCATGGAGCATTGTGATGACAGGTGTCATGGAACATTGAGATGAAACGGGTCATGGACCATTACGATGACAGGGGTCATGGAGAATTGTGATGACTGTGGCCATGGGGAATTTGGATGAAAGGCGTACTGGAGCATTGTGAGGAATATGTTTCATGGAGCATTGTGATGACAAGGGCCATGGAGCATCGTGATGACAGGGGTCATGGGGTATTGTGCTGAAAGCGGTCATGGAGCATTGTGATGAAAAGCGCTATGGAGCACTGTGATGAGAAGGGCCATGGATCATTGTGAATACAAGGGACATGGAGCCTTGTGATGACAAGGGTCATGGATCATTGTAAAAACAGGTATCATTGGACATTGTGATGACAGTGGCATGGAACATTTTTATGTAATTTGCCATGGAGAATTGTGATGAAAGGGATCATGTGAATTTGTAATGACAAGGGCCATGGAGCATTGTGATGAAACAAATCTTGGAGTATTTTGATGAAAGTTGTCATGGAGCATTGCGATGAAAAGCACCAAGGAACATTGTGATGACAAGGGCCATCGAGCATTGTGATGACATGTGTCATGGAGTATTGTGATGACAGGTGTCATGGAGCATCTTGATGACAAATGCCATGGAGAATTGTGATGAGAGGTGGCATTGGGCATTGTGATGAAAGGGGTTATGGAGTACTGTGATTACAGGGGCCTTGGAGCATTGTGATGACAAGTGACATGGAGAATAGTGATGACAGGCGTCATAGAGCATTGTGATGACAAGTGCCATTTAGCATTTTGATGACAGGGGTCATCAAGCATTGTGTTGACAGGGTCACGGAGCATTGTGATGACATGGGCCATGAAGCATTGTGAAGACAAGATTCATGGAGCCTTGTGATGACACGGCCATGAAGCATGGTGATGACAACAGACCTGGAGCATTGTGATGACAAGGATATGGAGCATGGCGATGAAACGGACATGGAGCATTATAATGACAAGTGTTCTGGAGCCTTGTGATGACAAGAGCATGGAGCATTGTGATTACAGGGGCCATGGAGCTGTGTGATGACAAAGGCTTGGAGAACTGTGATGACAAGGGCCATGGAGCATTGTGATTACAGGGGTCATGGGGCATTGTGATGAGTGAGGTCATGGAGCATTTATGTGAAACGGGTCATGGAGCACTGTGATTACAGGGGCCGTGGAACATTGCGATAACAAGTGACATGGAGAATAGTGATGACAGGTGTCATAGAGCATTGTGATGACAAGTGCTATTTAGCATTTTGATGACAGGGGTCATCAGTCATTGTGTTGACAGGGGTCACGGAGCATTGTGATTACAAGGGCAGGGAACCTTGTGGTGACCGGGGTCATGGAACATTTTGATGACAACTTTCATGGAACGTTGTGATGACAGGGGTCATGGAGCATTGTGTTGAAAGGGAACATGGAGCAGTGTGATTACAGGGTCCATGGAGCATTGTGAATACATAGGCCAGGGAACAATGTGATGACAGGGGTCATGTAGCGTTGTGATGACAGGGTCATGGAGCATTGTGATTACAGGGGTTATGGGGCACTGTGATGACGGGGGCATGGAGCATTGTGATGAAAATTGTCCTGGAGCATTGTGATGACAGCGGTCACAAAGAATTGGGATGAAAGGTATCATGCAGCATTGTGATGACAACGATCATGGATCATTTTGATGACAGGGGTCATGGAACATTCTAATAACAAGGTTCATAAAGCATTTTGATGACAGGGGTCATGGAGCATTGTGTTGACACGGGCATGGAGCATTGTAATGATATTATATCTGGAGCATTGTGATGAAAAGGGGATGGAGCATTTTGATGACAGTCTCCAAGGAGCATTGTGCTGACAATGGCATGGAGCATTGTGATGAAAGGGGTACTGGAGCACTGTGAGGAAAGGAGTCATGGATCATTGTGTTGACACGGTCAAGGAGCATTGCGATGACAAGCATTCTGGAGCATTGTGATGAAAGAGCATGGAGCATTGTGATGAAAGGTGACAAGGAGCATTGTGATGATATGGGCAGAGAACTTTGTGATGACATGGGTCATGGAGCATTGTGGTGAAAAGTGTCATGGAACATTGTACTGACAGGGATCATGGAGCTTTTTGGTAAGAGAGGCCTTGGAGATTTGTGATGGCAGGCGTCATGGGGCATTGTGATGACAGCGGTCTTGGAGCATTGTGATGAAAGGGGTCATGGAGCTCTATGATTAGAGGGGCCATGGAGCATTGTGAATACAAAGCCTATGGAGCATTGAGATGACAGGTTTCATGGAGCCTTTGGATGAAAGTGATCATGGATCATTGTGATGACAAGTGTCCTGGAACCTTGTGATGAAACGGTTCATGGAACATTTTGATGACAGGGACCATGGCAAATTGTGATGACATCTGTCATGGGGCATTGTGATGACAGTGGTCCTCTAGAATTGTGATGAATGGTATCATGGAGCACTGTGATGACAGGGGCCATGGAACATTGTGATGACAAATGACGTGGAGGATTGTGATGACAAGTGTCATGGGGCATTTTGATGACATTGGCATGGAGCATTATGATGACAAGTGTTCTGGAGCATTTTGATGACAAACACATGGAGCATTGTGATGACAGGGCCCATGGAACATTGTGATGAAAAGGACAGGGAACATTGTGATGACTGGGTTAATGGAGCATTGTGATGAAGGGGCCATGGAGCATTGAGATGACAGGCGTCATGAGGCATGGTGATGACAGTGGTCATGGAGCATTGTGATGAAAGTGTTCATGGAGAAATATGATAACAGGGGCCATGGAGCATTGTGATGACAGGTGTATTGGAGCATTGTGATGAAAGTCGTCGTAGATCATTGTGATGACATGTGCCCTGGAACACTGTGATGACACGGTTCATCGAGTATTGTGATGACAAGGGTCATAGCAAATTGTGATGACAGGTGTCATGGGGCATTGTGATGACATTGATCATCTAGGAATTGTGATGAAAGGTATCATGGAGCACTGTGATGACTGGGGGCATGAAGCATTGTTATGAAAATTGTCCTGGATTATTGTGGTGACAGCAGTCATGGAGAATTGTGATGACAGGGATTATGCAGCATTGTGTTGACAAGGGTATGGACTATTGTGATGACAATGGTCGTGGAGCAATGTGATGAAAGTTTTCATGGATCATCGTGATGAAAAATGCCTGGGAGCATTGTGACGATAAAGGCCATGGAGCATTGTGATGACAAGTGTCATGGAGCATTGTAATGAAAGGTTTCATTGTGCACTGTGATGACAAGGGGGATGGAGTATTGTGATGAAACTGGTCCTGGAGCATTGTGATAACAAACTCCATGGAGCATTGTGATGACAGGCATCATGGAGCATTGTGAAGAAAGGGGCCATGGGGAATTGTAATGACAATAGAGAAATGTGATAAAAATTGTCAGCGATCATAGTGATTAAAGTGGTCATTGAGAATTGTGATGAAAAGCGACATAGAGCATTGTGATGACAAAGGTCATGGAGAATTGTGATGAGCAGGGTCATGTAGGATTGTGATGCCACGGTCATGGAACATTGTGTTGAAAAGAATTCTGCAGCATTGTGAGGAAAAAGGCATGGAGCATTGTGATTATAGGGGACATGGAGCATTGTGTTGACATGGGCAGGGAACACTGTGATGACAGGTGCTATGGAGCAATGTGATGACAAGTGTCATGGAGCATTGTGATGAGAGGTGCCTTTGGAGAATTGTGATGACAGGCCTCATGGGGCATTGAGATGACAGTCGTCATGGAGCGTTATGATGAAAGGTGTTATGGAGCACTGTGATTACAGGGGCCAGGGAGCACTGTGAACACAAAGGCCATGGAGCATTGAGATGACAGTGGTTATGGAGCATTGTGATGAAAGTGGTCATGGATCATTGTGATGACAAGTGTCCTGGGACCCTGTGATGACATGGTTCATGGAGCATTGTGATGACAATGGTAATGGCGAATTGTGATGACAATGTCATGAGGCATTGTGATGGCAGTGGTCATCTAGAAATGTGGTTAAAGTTATTATGGAGCCCAGTAATGAGAGGGGCCATGGAGCATTGTGATGACAAGTGTCATGGAGCATGGTGATGAAACGGACATGGAGCATTATAATGACAAGAGTTCTGGAGCATTGTGATTACAGGGGTCATGGAGCAGTGTGATGACAAAGGCTTGGAGCACTGTGATGACAAGGTCCATGGAGCATTGTGATTAAAGGGGTCATGGGGCATTGTGATGAGTGAGGTCATGGAGCATTAAGATGAAAGGAGTCATGGAGCACTGTGATTACAGGGGCCATGGCGCATTGTGATGCCAAAGGCCATGGAGCATTGTGATGACAGGTGTCATGGAACAGTGAGATGAAACGGGTCATGGACAATTACGATGACAGGGGTCATGGAGAATTGTGATGACTGTGGCCATGGGGAATTTGGATGAAAGGCGTACTGGAGCATTGTGAGGAAATGTTTCATGGAGCATTGTGATGACAAGGGCCATGGAGCATCGTGATGACAGGGTTCATGGGGCATTGTGCAGAAAGCGTTCATGGAGCATTGCGTTGAAAAGCAGTATGGATCATTGTGATGACAAGGGCCATGGAGCATTGTGAATACAAGGGACATGGAGCGTTGTGATGACAAGTGTCATGGATCATTGTAAAAACAGGAATCATTGGGCATTGTGATGACAGGGTCATGAAGCATTTTTATGTAAGTTGCCATGGAGAATTGTGATGAAAAGGATCATGTGAATTTGTAATGACAAGGGCCATGGAACATTGTGATGAAACAAATCTTGGAGTATTTTGATGAAAGTTGTCATGGAGCATTGCGATGAAAAGCACCAAGGAACATTGTGATGACAAGGGCCATCGAGCATTGTGATGACAAGTGTCATGGAGTATTGTGATGACAGGTGTCATGGAGCATCTTGATTACAAATGCCATGGAGAATTGTGATGAGAGGTGGCATTGGGCATTGTGATGAAAGGGGTCATGGTGTACTGTGATTACAGGGGCCATGGCGCATTGTGATGACAAGTGACATGGAGAATAGTGATGACAGGCGTCATAGAGCATTGTGATGACAAGTGCCATTTAGCATTTTGATGACAGGGGTCATCAAGCATTGTGTTGACAGGGTCACGGAGCATTGTGATGACAAAGGCCATAGAGCATTGTGATGACAGGGGTCATGGAGCATTGTGATGACATGGGCCATGAAGCATTGTGAAGACAAGATTCATGGAGCATTGTGATGACACGGGGATGAAGCATGGTGATGGCAACAGACCTGGAGCATTGTGATGACAAAGGCATGGAGCATGGTGATGAAACGGACATGGAGCATTATAATGAAAAGAGTTCTGGAGCCTTGTGATGACAAGGGCATGGAGCATTGTGATTACAGGGACCATGGAGCAGTGTGATGACAAAAGCTTGGGGCACTGTGATGACAAGGGCCATGGAGCATTGTGATTACAGGGGTCATGGGGCATTGTGATGAGTGAGGTCATGGAGCATTAAGATGAAACGAGTCATGGAGCACTGTGATTACAGGGGCCATGGCGCATTGTGATGCCAAAGGCCATGGAGCATTGTGATGACAGGTGTCATGGAACATTGAGATGAAACGGGTCATGGACCATTACGATGACAGGGGTCATGGAGAATTGTGATGACTGTGGCCATGGGGAATTTGGATGAAAGGCTTACTGGAGCATTGTGAGGTAATGTTTCATGGAGCATTGTGATGACAAGGGCCATGGAGCATCGTGATGACAGGGTTCATGGGGCATTGTGCAGAAAGCGTTCATGGAGCATTGCGATGAAAAGCACTATGGATCATTGTGATGACAAGGGCCATCGAGCATTGTGATGACAAGTGTCATGGAGTATTGTGATGACAGGTGTCATGGAGCATCTTGATGACAAATGCCATGGAGAATTGTGATGAGAGGTGGCATTGGGCATTGTGATGAAAGGGGTCATGGAGTACTGTGATTACAGGGGCCTTGGAGCATTGTGATGACAAGTGACATGGAGAATAGTGATGACAGGCGTCATAGAGCATTGTGATGACAAGTGCCATTTAGCATTTTGATGACAGGGGTCATCAAGCATTGTGTTGACAGGGTCACGGAGCATTGTGATGACATGGGCCATGAAGCATTGTGAAGACAAGATTCATGGAGCCTTGTGATGACACGGCCATGAAGCATGGTGATGACAACAGACCTGGAGCATTGTGATGACAAGGATATGGAGCATGGCGATGAAACGGACATGGAGCATTATAATGACAAGTGTTCTGGAGCCTTGTGATGACAAGAGCATGGAGCATTGTGATTACAGGGGCCATGGAGCTGTGTGATGACAAAGGCTTGGAGAACTGTGATGACAAGGGCCATGGAGCATTGTGATTACAGGGGTCATGGGGCATTGTGATGAGTGAGGTCATGGAGCATTTATGTGAAACGGGTCATGGAGCACTGTGATTACAGGGGCCGTGGAACATTGCGATAACAAGTGACATGGAGAATAGTGATGACAGGTGTCATAGAGCATTGTGATGACAAGTGCTATTTAGCATTTTGATGACAGGGGTCATCAGTCATTGTGTTGACAGGGGTCACGGAGCATTGTGATTACAAGGGCAGGGAACCTTGTGGTGACCGGGGTCATGGAACATTTTGATGACAACTTTCATGGAACGTTGTGATGACAGGGGTCATGGAGCATTGTGTTGAAAGGGAACATGGAGCAGTGTGATTACAGGGTCCATGGAGCATTGTGAATACATAGGCCAGGGAACAATGTGATGACAGGGGTCATGTAGCGTTGTGATGACAGGGTCATGGAGCATTGTGATTACAGGGGTTATGGGGCACTGTGATGACGGGGGCATGGAGCATTGTGATGAAAATTGTCCTGGAGCATTGTGATGACAGCGGTCACAAAGAATTGGGATGAAAGGTATCATGCAGCATTGTGATGACAACGATCATGGATCATTTTGATGACAGGGGTCATGGAACATTCTAATAACAAGGTTCATAAAGCATTTTGATGACAGGGGTCATGGAGCATTGTGTTGACACGGGCATGGAGCATTGTAATGATATTATATCTGGAGCATTGTGATGAAAAGGGGATGGAGCATTTTGATGACAGTCTCCAAGGAGCATTGTGCTGACAATGGCATGGAGCATTGTGATGAAAGGGGTACTGGAGCACTGTGAGGAAAGGAGTCATGGATCATTGTGTTGACACGGTCAAGGAGCATTGCGATGACAAGCATTCTGGAGCATTGTGATGAAAGAGCATGGAGCATTGTGATGAAAGGTGACAAGGAGCATTGTGATGATATGGGCAGAGAACTTTGTGATGACATGGGTCATGGAGCATTGTGGTGAAAAGTGTCATGGAACATTGTACTGACAGGGATCATGGAGCTTTTTGGTAAGAGAGGCCTTGGAGATTTGTGATGGCAGGCGTCATGGGGCATTGTGATGACAGCGGTCTTGGAGCATTGTGATGAAAGGGGTCATGGAGCTCTATGATTAGAGGGGCCATGGAGCATTGTGAATACAAAGCCTATGGAGCATTGAGATGACAGGTTTCATGGAGCCTTTGGATGAAAGTGATCATGGATCATTGTGATGACAAGTGTCCTGGAACCTTGTGATGAAACGGTTCATGGAGCATTTTGATGACAGGGACCATGGCAAATTGTGATGACATCTGTCATGGGGCATTGTGATGACAGTGGTCCTCTAGAATTGTGATGAATGGTATCATGGAGCACTGTGATGACAGGGGCCATGGAACATTGTGATGACAAATGACGTGGAGGATTGTGATGACAAGTGTCATGGGGCATTTTGATGACATTGGCATGGAGCATTATGATGACAAGAGTTCTGGAGCATTTTGATGACAAGCACATGGAGCATTGTGATGACAGGGCCCATGGAACATTGTGATGAAAAGGACAGGGAACATTGTGATGACTGGGTTCATGGAGCATTGTGATGAAGGGGCCATGGAGCATTGAGATGACAGGCGTCATGAGGCATGGGGATGACAGTGGTCATGGAGCATTGTGATGAAAGTGATCATGGAGCAATATGATAACAGGGGCCATGGAGCATTGTGATGACAGGTGTATTGGAGCATTGTGATGAAAGTCGTCATGGATCATTGTGATGACATGTGCCCTGGAACACTGTGATGACACGGTTCATCGAGTATTGTGATGACAAGGGTCATAGCGAATTGTGATGACAGGTGTCATGGGGCATTGTGATGACATTGATCATCTAGGAATTGTGATGAAAGGTATCATGGAGCACTGTGATGACTGGGGGCATGAAGCATGGTTATGAAAATTGTCCTGGATTATTGTGGTGACAGCAGTCATGGAGAATCGTGATGACAGGGATTATGCAGCATTGTGTTGACAAGGGTATGGACTATTGTGATGACAATGGTCGTGGAGCAATGTGATGAAAGTTTTCATGGAACATCGTGATGAAAAGTGCCTGGGAGCATTGCGACGATAAAGGCCATGGAGCATTGTGATGACAAGTGTCATGGAGCATTGTAATGAAAGGTTTCATTGTGCACTGTGATGACAAGGGGGATGGAGTATTGTGATGAAACTGGTCCTGGAGCATTGTGATAACAAACTCCATGGAGCATTGTGATGACAGGCATCATGGAGCATTGTGAAGAAAGGGGCCATGGGGAATTGTAATGACAATAGAGAAATGTGATAAAAATTGTCAGCGATCATAGTGATTAAAGTGGTCATTGAGAATTGTGATGAAAAGCGACATAGAGCATTGTGATGACAAAGGTCATGGAGAATTGTGATGAGCAGGGTCATGTAGGATTGTGATGCCACGGTCATGGAACATTGTGTTGAAAAGAATTCTGCAGCATTGTGAGGAAAAAGGCATGGAGCATTGTGATTATAGGGGACATGGAGCATTGTGATGACATGGGCAGGGAACACTGTGATGACAGGTGCTATGGAGCAATGTGATGACAAGTGTCATGGAGCATTGTGATGAGAGGTGCCTTGGAGAATTGTGATGACAGGCCTCATGGGGCATTGAGATGACAGTCGTCATGGAGCGTTATGATGAAAGGTGTTATGGAGCACTGTGATTACAGGGGCCAGGGAGCACTGTGAACACAAAGGCCATGGAGCATTGAGATGACAGTGGTCATGGAGCATTGTGATGAAAGTGGTCATGGATCATTGTGATGACAAGTGTCCTGGGACCCTGTGATGACATGGTTCATGGAGCATTGTGATGACAATGGTAATGGCGAATTGTGATGACAATGTCATGAGGCATTGTGATGGCAGTGGTCATCTAGAAATGTGGTTAAAGTTATTATGGAGCCCAGTAATGAGAGGGGCCATGGAGCATTGTGATGACAAGTGTCATGGAGCATGGTGATGAAACGGACATGGAGCATTATAATGACAAGAGTTCTGGAGCATTGTGATTACAAGGGTCATGGAGCAGTGTGATGACAAAGGCTTGGAGCACTGTGATGACAAGGTCCATGGAGCATTGTGATTACAGGGGTCATGGGGCATTGTGATGAGTGAGGTCATGGAGCATTAAGATGAAAGGAGTCATGGAGCACTGTGATTACAGGGGCCATGGCGCATTGTGATGCCAAAGGCCATGGAGCATTGTGATGACAGGTGTCATGGAACATTGAGATGAAATGGGTCATGGACCATTACGATGACAGGGGTCATGGAGAATTGTGATGACTGTGCCCATGGGGAATTTGGATGAAAGGCGTACTGGAGCATTGTGAGGAAATGTTTCATGGAGCATTGTGATGACAAGGGCCATGGAGCATCGTGATGACAGGGTTCATGGGGCACTGTGCAGAAAGCGTTCATGGAGCATTGCGATGAAAAGCACTATGGATCACTGTGATGACAAGGGCCATGGAGCATTGTGAATACAAGGGACATGGAGCCTTGTGATGACAAGGGTCATGGATCATTGTAAAAACAGGAATCATTGGGCATTGTGATGACAGGGTCATGAAGCATTTTTATGTAAGTTGCCATGGAGAATTGTGATGAAAAGGATCATGTGAATTTGTAATGACAAGGGCCATGGAACATTGTGATGAAACAAATCTTGGAGTATTTTGATGAAAGTTGTCATGGAGCATTGCGATGAAAAGCACCAAGGAACATTGTGATGACAAGGGCCATCGAGCATTGTGATGACAAGTGTCATGGAGTATTGTGATGACAGGTGTCATGGAGCATCTTGATGACAAATGCCATGGAGAATTGTGATGAGAGGTGGCATTGGGCATTGTGATGAAAGGGGTCATGGTGTACTGTGATTACAGGGGCCATGGAGCATTGTGATGACAAGTGACATGGAGAATAGTGATGACAGGCGTCATAGAGCATTGTGATGACAAGTGCCATTTAGCATTTTGATGACAGGGGTCATCAAGCATTGTGTTGACAGGGTCACGGAGCATTGTGATGACAAAGGCCATAGAGCATTGTGATGACAGGGGTCATGGAGCATTGTGATGACATGGGCCATGAAGCATTGTGAAGACAAGATTCATGGAGCATTGTGATGACACGGGCATGAAGCATGGTGATGGCAACAGACCTGGAGCATTGTGATGACAAGGGCATGGAGCATGGTGATGAAACGGACATGGAGCATTATAATGAAAAGAGTTCTGGAGCCTTGTGATGACAAGGGCATGGAGCATTGTGATTACAGGGACCATGGAGCAGTGTGATGACAAAGGCTTGGGGCACTGTGATGACAAGGGCCATGGAGCATTGTGATTACAGGGGTCATGGGGCATTGTGATGAGTGAGGTCATGGAGCATTAAGATGAAACGAGTCATGGAGCACTGTGATTACAGGGTCCATGGCGCATTGTGATGCCAAAGGCCATGGAGCATTGTGATGACAGGTGTCCTGGAGCATTGAGATGAAACGGGTCATGGACCATTACGATGACAGGGTTCATGGAGAATTGTGATGACTGTGGCCATGGGGAATTTGGATGAAAGGTGTACTGGAGCATTGTGAGGAATATGTTTCATGGAGCATTGTGATGACAAGGGTCATGGAGCATCGTGATGACAGGGGTCATGGGGTATTGTGCTGAAAGCGGTCATGGAGCATTGTGATGAAAAGCGCTATGGAGCACTGTGATGAGAAGGGCCATGGATCATTGTGAATACAAGGGACATGGAGCCTTGTGATGACAAGGGTCATGGATCATTGTAAAAACAGGTATCATTGGACATTGTGATGACAGGGGCATGGAACATTTTTATGTAAGTTGCCATGGAGAATTGTGATGAAAGGGATCATGTGAATTTGTAATGACAAGGGCCATGGAGCATTGTGATGAAACAAATCTTGGAGTATTTTGATGAAAGTTGTCATGGAGCATTGCGATGAAAAGCACCAAGGAACATTGTGATGACAAGGGCCATCGAGCATTGTGATGACAAGTGTCATGGAGTATTGTGATGACAGGTGTCATGGAGCATCTTGATGACAAATGCCAATGAGAATTGTGATGAGAGGTGGCATTGGGCATTGTGATGAAAGGGGTCATGGAGTACTGTGATTACAGGGGCCTTGGAGCATTGTGATGACAAGTGACATGGAGAATAGTGATGACAGGCGTCATAGAGCATTGTGATGACAAGTGCCATTTAGCATTTTGATGACAGGGGTCATCAAGCATTGTGTTGACAGGGTCACGGAGCATTGTGATGACATGGGCCATGAAGCATTGTGAAGACAAGATTCATGGAGCCTTGTGATGACACGGCCATGAAGCATGGTGATGACAACAGACCTGGAGCATTGTGATGACAAGGATATGGAGCACGGCGATGAAACGGACATGGAGCATTATAATGACAAGTGTTCTGGAGCCTTGTGATGACAAGAGCATGGAGCATTGTGATTACAGGGGCCATGGAGCTGTGTGATGACAAAGGCTTGGAGAACTGTGATGACAAGGGCCATGGAGCATTGTGATTACAGGGGTCATGGGGCATTGTGATGAGTGAGGTCATGGAGCATTTATGTGAAACGGGTCATGGAGCACTGTGATTACAGGGGCCGTGGAACATTGCGATAACAAGTGACATGGAGAATAGTGATGACAGGTGTCATAGAGCATTGTGATGGCAAGTGCTATTTAGCATTTTGATGACAGGGGTCATCAGTCATTGTGTTGACAGGGGTCACGGAGCATTGTGATTACAAGGGCAGGGAACCTTGTGGTGACCGGGGTCATGGAACATTTTGATGACAACTTTCATGGAACGTTGTGATGACAGGGGTCATGGAGCATTGTGTTGAAAGGGAACATGGAGCAGTGTGATTACAGGGTCCATGGAGCATTGTGAATACATAGGCCAGGGAACAATGTGATGACAGGGGTCATGTAGCGTTGTGATGACAGGGTCATGGAGCATTGTGATTACAGGGGTTATGGGGCACTGTGATGACGGGGGCATGGAGCATTGTGATGAAAATTGTCCTGGAGCATTGTGATGACAGCGGTCACAAAGAATTGGGATGAAAGGTATCATACAGCATTGTGATGACAACGGTCATGGATCATTTTGATGACAGGGGTCATGGAACATTCTAATAACAAGGTTCATAAAGCATTTTGATGACAGGGGTCATGGAGCATTGTGTTGACACGGGCATGGAGCATTGTAATGATATTATATCTGGAGCATTGTGATGAAAAGGGGATGGAGCATTTTGATGACAGTCTCCAAGGAGCATTGTGCTGACAATGGCATGGAGCATTGTGATGAAAGGGGTACTGGAGCACTGTGAGGAAAGGAGTCATGGATCATTGTGTTGACACGGTCAAGGAACATTGCGATGACAAGCATTCTGGAGCATTGTGATGAAAGAGCATGGAGCATTGTGATGAAAGGTGACAAGGAGCATTGTGATGATATGGGCAGAGAACTTTGTGATGACATGGGTCATGGAGCATTGTGGTGAAAAGTGTCATGGAACATTGTACTGACAGGGATCATGGAGCTTTTTGGTAAGAGAGGCTTTGGAGATTTGTGATGGCAGGCGTCATGGGGCATTGTGATGACAGCGGTCTTGGAGCATTGTGATGAAAGGGGTCATGGAGTTCTATGATTAGAGGGGCCATGGAGCATTGTGAATACAAAGCCTATGGAGCATTGAGATGACAGGTTTCATGGAGCCTTTTGATGAAAGTGATCATGGATCATTGTGATGACAAGTGTCCTGGAACCTTGTGATGAAACGGTTCATGGAGCATTTTGATGACAGGGACCATGGCAACTTGTGATGACATCTGTCATGGGGCATTGTGATGACAGTGGTCCTCTAGAATTGTGATGAATGGTATCATGGAGCACTGTGATGACAGGGGCCATGGAACATTGTGATGACAAATGACGTGGAGGATTGTGATGAAAAGTGTCATGGGGCATTGTGATGACATTGACATGGAGCATTATGATGACAAGAGTTCTGGAGCATTTTGATGACAAGCACATGGAGCATTGTGATGACAGGGCCCATGGAACATTGTGATGAAAAGGACAGGGAACATTGTGATGACTGGGTTAATGGAGCATTGTGATGAAGGGGCCATGGAGCATTGAGATGACAGGCGTCATGAGGCATGGTGATGACAGTGGTCATGGAGCATTGTGATGAAAGTGATCATGGAGCAATATGATAACAGGGGCCATGGAGCATTGTGATGACAGGTGTATTGGAGCATTGTGATGAAAGTCGTCGTGGATCATTGTGATGACATGTGCCCTGGAACACTGTGATGACACGGTTCATCGAGTATTGTGATGACAAGGGTCATAGCAAATTGTGATGACAGGTGTCATGGGGCATTGTGATGACATTGATCATCTAGGAATTGTGATGAAAGGTATCATGGAGCACTGTGATGACTGGGGGCATGAAGCATTGTTATGAAAATTGTCCTGGATTATTGTGGTGACAGCAGTCATGGAGATTGTGATGACAGGGATTATGCAGCATTGTGTTGACAAGGGTATGGACTATTGTGATGACAATGGTCGTGGAGCAATGTGATGAAAGTTTTCATGGAACATCGTGATGAAAAATGCCTGGGAGCATTGTGACGATAAAGGCCATGGAGCATTGTGATGACAAGTGTCATGGAGCATTGTAATGAAAGGTTTCATTGTGCACTGTGATGACAAGGGGGATGGAGTATTGTGATGAAACTGGTCCTGGAGCATTGTGATAACAAACTCCATGGAGCATTGTGATGACAGGCATCATGGAGCATTGTGAAGAAAGGGGCCATGGGGAATTGTAATGACAATAGAGAAATGTGATAAAAATTGTCAGCGATCATAGTGATTAAAGTGGTCATTGAGAATTGTAATGAAAAGCGACATAGAGCATTTTGATGACAAAGGTCATGGAGAACTGTGATGAGCAGGGTCATGTAGGATTGTGATGCCACGGTCATGGAACATTGTGTTGAAAAGAATTCTGCAGCATTGTGAGGAAAAAGGCATGGAGCATTGTGATTATAGGGGACATGGAGCATTGTGATGACATGGGCAGGGAACACTGTGATGACAGGTGCTATGGAGCAATGTGATGACAAGTGTCATGGAGCATTGTGATGAGAGGTGCCTTGGAGAATTGTGATGACAGGCCTCATGGGGCATTGAGATGACAGTCGTCATGGAGCGTTATGATGAAAGGTGTTATGGAGCACTGTGATTACAGGGGCCAGGGAGCACTGTGAACACAAAGGCCATGGAGCATTGAGATGACAGTGGTCATGGAGCATTGTGATGAAAGTGGTCATGGATCATTGTGATGACAAGTGTCCTGGGATCCTGTGATGACATGGTTCATGGAGCATTGTGATGACAATGTTAATGGCGAATTGTGATGACAATGTCATGAGGCATTGTGATGGCAGTGGTCATCTAGAAATGTGGTTAAAGTTATTATGGAGCCCAGTAATGAGAGGGGCCATGGAGCATTGTGATGACAAGTGTCATGGAGCATGGTGATGAAACGGACATGGAGCATTATAATGACAAGAGTTCTGGAGCATTGTGATTACAGGGGTCATGGAGCAGTGTGATGACAAAGGCTTGGAGCACTGTGATGACAAGGTCCATGGAGCATTGTGATTAAAGGGGTCATGGGGCATTGTGATGAGTGAGGTCATGGAGCATTAAGATGAAAGGAGTCATGGAGCACTGTGATTACAGGGGCCATGGCGCATTGTGATGCCAAAGGCCATGGAGCATTGTGATGACAGGTGTCATGGAACATTGAGATGAAACGGGTCATGGACCATTACGATGACAGGGGTCATGGAGAATTGTGATGACTGTGGCCATGGGGACTTTGGATGAAAGGCGTACTGGAACATTGTGAGGAAATGTTTCATGGAGCATTGTGATGACAAGGGCCATGGAGCATCGTGATGACAGGGTTCATGGGGCATTGTGCAGAAAGCGTTCATGGAGCATTGCGATGAAAAGCACTATGGATCACTGTGATGACAAGGGCCATGGAGCATTGTGAATACAAGGGACATGGAGCCTTGTGATGACAAGGGTCATGGATCATTGTAAAAACAGGAATCATTGGGCATTGTGATGACAGGGTCATGAAGCATTTTTATGTAAGTTGCCATGGAGAATTGTGATGAAAAGGATCATGTGAATTTGTAATGACAAGGGCCATGGAGCATTGTGATGAAACAAATCTTGGAGTATTTTGATGAAAGTTGTCATGGAGCATTGCGATGAAAAGCACCAAGGAACATTGTGATGACAAGGGCAATCGAGCATTGTGATGAAAAGTGTCATGGAGTATTGTGATGACAGGTGTCATGGAGCATCTTGATGACAAATGCCATGGAGAATTGTGAAGAGATGTGGCATTGGGCATTGTGATGAAAGGGGTCATGGTGTACTGTGATTACAGGGGCCATGGAGCATTGTGATGACAAGTGACATGGAGAATAGTGATGACAGGCGTCATAGAGCATTGTGATGACAAGTGCCATTTAGCATTTTGATGACAGGGGTCATCAAGCATTGTGTTGACAGGGTCACGGAGCATTGTGATGACAAAGGCCATAGAGCATTGTGATGACAGGGGTCATGGAGCATTGTGATGACATGGGCCATGAAGCATTGTGAAGACAAGATTCATGGAGCATTGTGATGACACGGGCATGAAGCATGGTGATGGCAACAGACCTGGAGCATTGTGATGACAAGGGCATGGAGCATGTTGATGAAACTGACATGGAGCATTATAATGAAAAGAGTCCTGGAGCCTTGTGATGACAAGGGCATGGAGCATTGTGATTACAGGGACCATGGAGCAGTGTGATGACAAAAGCTTGGGGCACTGTGATGACAAGGGCCATGGAGCATTGTGATTACAGGGGTCATGGGGCATTGTAAAAACAGGAATCATTGGGCATTGTGATGACAGGGTCTTGAAGCATTTTTATGTAAGTTGCCATGGAGAATTGTGATGAAAAGGATCATGTGAATTTGTAATGACAAGGGCCATGGAGCATTGTGATGAAACAAATCTTGGAGTATTTTGGTGAAAATTGTCATGGAGCATTGCGATGAAAAGCACCAGGGAACATTGTGATGACAAGGGCCATCGAGCATTGTGATGACAAGTGTCATGGAGTATTGTGATGACAGGTGTCATGGAGCATTTTGATGACAAATGCCATGGAGAATTGTGATGAGAGGTGGCATTGGGCATTGTGATGAAAGGGGTCTGGTGTACTCTGATTACAGGGGCCATGGAGCATTGTGATGACAAGTGACATGGAGAATAGTGATGACAGGCGTCATAGAGCATTGTGATGACAAGTGCCATTTAGCATTTTGATGACAGGGGTCATCAAGCATTGTGTTGACAGGGTCACGGAGCATTGTGATGACAAAGGCCATAGAGCATTGTGATGACAGGGGTCATGGAGCATTGTGATGACATGGGCCATGAAGCATTGTGAAGACAAGATTCATGGAGCATTGTGATGACACGGGCATGAAGCATGGTGATGGCAACAGACCTGGAGCATTGTGATGACAAGGGCATGGAGCATGGTGATGAAACGGACATGGAGCATTATAATGAAAAGAGTTCTGGAGCCTTGTGATGACAAGGGCATGGAGCATTGTGATTACAGGGACCATGGAGCAGTGTGATGACAAAGGCTTGGGGCACTGTGATGACAAGGGCCATGGAGCATTGTGATTACAGGGGTCATGGGGCATTGTGATGAGTGAGGTCATGGAGCATTAAGATGAAACGAGTCATGGAGCACTGTGATTACAGGGGCCATGGCGCATTGTGATGCCAAAGGCCATGGAGCATTGTGATGACAGGTGTCCTGGAGCATTGAGATGAAACGGGTCATGGACCATTACGATGACAGGGTTCATGGAGAATTGTGATGACTGTGGCCATGGGGAATTTGGATGAAAGGCGTACTGGAGCATTGTGAGGAATATGTTTCATGGAGCATTGTGATGACAAGGGCCATGGAGCATCGTGATGACAGGGGTCATGGGGTATTGTGCTGAAAGCGGTCATGGAGCATTGTGATGAAAAGCGCTATGGAGCACTGTGATGAGAAGGGCCATGGATCATTGTGAATACAAGGGACATGGAGCCTTGTGATGACAAGGGTCATGGATCATTGTAAAAAAAGGTATCATTGGACATTGTGATGACAGGGGCATGGAACATTTTTATGTAAGTTGCCATGGAGAATTGTGATGAAAGGGATCATGTGAATTTGTAATGACAAGGGCCATGGAGCATTGTGATGAAACAAATCTTGGAGTATTTTGATGAAAGTTGTCATGGAGCATTGCGATGAAAAGCACCAAGGAACATTGTGATGACAAGGGCCATCGAGCATTGTGATGACAAGTGTCATGGAGTATTGTGATGACAGGTGTCATGGAGCATCTTGATGACAAATGCCATGGAGAATTGTGATGAGAGGTGGCATTGGGCATTGTGATGAAAGGGGTCATGGAGTACTGTGATTACAGGGGCCTTGGAGCATTGTGATGACAAGTGACATGGAGAATAGTGATGACAGGCGTCATAGAGCATTGTGATGACAAGTGCCATTTAGCATTTTGATGACAGGGGTCATCAAGCATTGTGTTGACAGGGTCACGGAGCATTGTGATGACATGGGCCATGAAGCATTGTGAAGACAAGATTCATGGAGCCTTGTGATGACACGGCCATGAAGCATGGTGATGACAACAGACCTGGAGCATTTTGATGACAAGCACATGGAGCATTGTGATGAGAGGCCCCATGGAACATTGTGATGAAAAGGACAGGGAACATTGTGATGACTGGGTTAATGGAGCATTGTGATGAAGGGGCCATGGAGCATTGAGATGACAGGCGTCATGAGGCATGGTGATGACAGTGGTCATGGAGCATTGTGATGAAAGTGATCATGGAGCAATATGATAACAGGGGCCATGGAGCATTGTGATGACAGGTGTATTGGAGCATTGTGATGAAAGTCGTCATGGATCATTGTGATGACATGTGCCCTGGAACACTGTGATGACACGGTTCATCGAGTATTGTGATGACAAGGGCCATAGCGAATTGTGATGACAGGTGTCATGGGGCATTGTGATGACATTGATCATCTAGGAACTGTGATGAAAGGTATCATGGAGCACTGTGATGACTGGGGGCATGAAGCATTGTTATGAAAATTGTCCTGGATTATTGTGGTGACAGCAGTCATGGAGAATTGTGATGACAGGGATTATGCAGCATTGTGTTGACAAGGGTATGGACTATTGTGATGAAAATGGTCGTGGAGCAATGTGATGAAAGTTTTCATGGAACATCGTGATGAAAAGTGCCTGGGAGCATTTTGACGATAAAGGCCATGGAGCATTGTGATGACAAGTGTCATGGAGCATTGTAATGAAAGGTTTCATTGTGCACTGTGATGACAAGGGGGATGGAGTATTGTGATGAAACTGGTCCTGGAGCATTGTGATAACAAACTCCATGGAGCATTGTGATGACAGGCATCATGGAGCATTGTGAAGAAAGGGGCCATGGGGAATTGTAATGACAATAGAGAAATGTGATAAAAAATGTCAGCGATCATAGTGATTAAGGTGGTCATTGAGAATTGTGATGAAAAGCGACATAGAGCATTGTGATGACAAAGGTCATGGAGAATTGTGATGAGCAGTGTCATGTAGGATTGTGATGCCACGGTCATGGAACATTGTGTTGAAAAGAATTCTGCAGCATTGTGAGGAAAAAGGCATGGAGCATTGTGATTATAGGGGACATGGAGCATTGTGATGACATGGGCAGGGAACACTGTGATGACAGGTGCTATGGAGCAATGTGATGACAAGTGTCATGGAGCATTGTGATGAGAGGTGCCTTGGAGAATTGTGATGACAGGCCTCATGGGGCATTGAGATGACAGCCGTCATGGAGCGTTATGAGGAAAGGTGTTATGGAGCACTGTGATTACAGGGGCCAGGGAGCATTGTGAACACAAAGGCCATGGAGCATTGAGATGACAGTGGTCATGGAGCATTGTGATGAAAGTGGTCATGGATCATTGTGATGAAAAGTGTCCTGGGACCCTGTGATGACATGGTTCATGGAGCATTGTGATGACAATGGTAATGGCGAATTGTGATGACAATGTCATGAGGCATTGTGATGGCAGTGGTCATCTAGAAATGTGGTTAAAGTTATTATGGAGCCCAGTAATGAGAGGGGCCATGGAGCATTGTGATGACAAGTGTCATGGAGCATGGTGATGAAACGGATATGGAGCATTATAATGACAAGAGTTCTGGAGCATTGTGATGACAGGGGTCATGGAGCAGTGTGATGACAAAGGCTTGGAGCACTGTGATGACAAGGTCCATGGAGCATTGTGATTACTGGGGTCATGGGGCATTGTGATGAGTGAGGTCATGGAGCATTAAGATGAAAGGAGTCATGGAGCACTGTGATTACAGGGGCCATGGCGCATTGTGATGCCAAAGGCCATGGAGCATTGTGATGACAGGTGTCATGGAACATTGAGATGAAACGGGTCATGGACCATTACGATGACAGGGGTCATGGAGAATTGTGATGACTGTGGCCATGGGGAATTTGGATGAAAGGCGTACTGGAACATTGTGAGGAAATGTTTCATGGAGCATTGTGATGACAAGGGCCATGGAGCATCGTGATGACAGGGTTCATGGGGCATTGTGCAGAAAGCGTTCATGGAGCATTGCGATGAAAAGCACTATGGATCACTGTGATGACAAGGGCCATGGAGCATTGTGAATACAAGGGACATGGAGCCTTGTGATGACAAGGGTCATGGATCATTGTAAAAACAGGAATCATTGGGCATTGTGATGACAGGGTCATGAAGCATTTTTATGTAAGTTGCCATGGAGAATTGTGATGAAAAGGATCATGTGAATTTGTAATGACAAGGGCCATGGAGCATTGTGATGAAACAAATCTTGGAGTATTTTGATGAAAGTTGTCATGGAGCATTGCGATGAAAAGCACCAAGGAACATTGTGATGACAAGGGCAATCGAGCATTGTGATGAAAAGTGTCATGGAGTATTGTGATGACAGGTGTCATGGAGCATCTTGATGACAAATGCCATGGAGAATTGTGAAGAGATGTGGCATTGGGCATTGTGATGAAAGGGGTCATGGTGTACTGTGATTACAGGGGCCATGGAGCATTGTGATGACAAGTGACATGGAGAATAGTGATGACAGGCGTCATAGAGCATTGTGATGACAAGTGCCATTTAGCATTTTGATGACAGGGGTCATCAAGCATTGTGTTGACAGGGTCACGGAGCATTGTGATGACAAAGGCCATAGAGCATTGTGATGACAGGGGTCATGGAGCATTGTGATGACATGGGCCATGAAGCATTGTGAAGACAAGATTCATGGAGCATTGTGATGACACGGGCATGAAGCATGGTGATGGCAACAGACCTGGAGCATTGTGATGACAAGGGCATGGAGCATGTTGATGAAACTGACATGGAGCATTATAATGAAAAGAGTCCTGGAGCCTTGTGATGACAAGGGCATGGAGCATTGTGATTACAGGGACCATGGAGCAGTGTGATGACAAAAGCTTGGGGCACTGTGATGACAAGGGCCATGGAGCATTGTGATTACAGGGGTCATGGGGCATTGTAAAAACAGGAATCATTGGGCATTGTGATGACAGGGTCTTGAAGCATTTTTATGTAAGTTGCCATGGAGAATTGTGATGAAAAGGATCATGTGAATTTGTAATGACAAGGGCCATGGAGCATTGTGATGAAACAAATCTTGGAGTATTTTGGTGAAAATTGTCATGGAGCATTGCGATGAAAAGCACCAGGGAACATTGTGATGACAAGGGCCATCGAGCATTGTGATGACAAGTGTCATGGAGTATTGTGATGACAGGTGTCATGGAGCATTTTGATGACAAATGCCATGGAGAATTGTGATGAGAGGTGGCATTGGGCATTGTGATGAAAGGGGTCTGGTGTACTCTGATTACAGGGGCCATGGAGCATTGTGATGACAAGTGACATGGAGAATAGTGATGACAGGCGTCATAGAGCATTGTGATGACAAGTGCCATTTAGCATTTTGATGACAGGGGTCATCAAGCATTGTGTTGACAGGGTCACGGAGCATTGTGATGACAAAGGCCATAGAGCATTGTGATGACAGGGGTCATGGAGCATTGTGATGACATGGGCCATGAAGCATTGTGAAGACAAGATTCATGGAGCATTGTGATGACACGGGCATGAAGCATGGTGATGGCAACAGACCTGGAGCATTGTGATGACAAGGGCATGGAGCATGGTGATGAAACGGACATGGAGCATTATAATGAAAAGAGTTCTGGAGCCTTGTGATGACAAGGGCATGGAGCATTGTGATTACAGGGACCATGGAGCAGTGTGATGACAAAGGCTTGGGGCACTGTGATGACAAGGGCCATGGAGCATTGTGATTACAGGGGTCATGGGGCATTGTGATGAGTGAGGTCATGGAGCATTAAGATGAAACGAGTCATGGAGCACTGTGATTACAGGGGCCATGGCGCATTGTGATGCCAAAGGCCATGGAGCATTGTGATGACAGGTGTCCTGGAGCATTGAGATGAAACGGGTCATGGACCATTACGATGACAGGGTTCATGGAGAATTGTGATGACTGTGGCCATGGGGAATTTGGATGAAAGGCGTACTGGAGCATTGTGAGGAATATGTTTCATGGAGCATTGTGATGACAAGGGCCATGGAGCATCGTGATGACAGGGGTCATGGGGTATTGTGCTGAAAGCGGTCATGGAGCATTGTGATGAAAAGCGCTATGGAGCACTGTGATGAGAAGGGCCATGGATCATTGTGAATACAAGGGACATGGAGCCTTGTGATGACAAGGGTCATGGATCATTGTAAAAAAAGGTATCATTGGACATTGTGATGACAGGGGCATGGAACATTTTTATGTAAGTTGCCATGGAGAATTGTGATGAAAGGGATCATGTGAATTTGTAATGACAAGGGCCATGGAGCATTGTGATGAAACAAATCTTGGAGTATTTTGATGAAAGTTGTCATGGAGCATTGCGATGAAAAGCACCAAGGAACATTGTGATGACAAGGGCCATCGAGCATTGTGATGACAAGTGTCATGGAGTATTGTGATGACAGGTGTCATGGAGCATCTTGATGACAAATGCCATGGAGAATTGTGATGAGAGGTGGCATTGGGCATTGTGATGAAAGGGGTCATGGAGTACTGTGATTACAGGGGCCTTGGAGCATTGTGATGACAAGTGACATGGAGAATAGTGATGACAGGCGTCATAGAGCATTGTGATGACAAGTGCCAGTTAGCATTTTGATGACAGGGGTCATCAAGCATTGTGTTGACAGGGTCACGGAGCATTGTGATGACATGGGCCATGAAGCATTGTGAAGACAAGATTCATGGAGCCCTGTGATGACACGGCCATGAAGCATGGTGATGACAACAGACCTGGAGCATTTTGATGACAAGCACATGGAGCATTGTGATGAGAGGCCCCATGGAACATTGTGATGAAAAGGACAGGGAACATTGTGATGACTGGGTTAATGGAGCATTGTGATGAAGGGGCCATGGAGCATTGAGATGACAGGCGTCATGAGGCATGGTGATGACAGTGGTCATGGAGCATTGTGATGAAAGTGATCATGGAGCAATATGATAACAGGGGCCATGGAGCATTGTGATGACAGGTGTATTGGAGCATTGTGATGAAAGTCGTCATGGATCATTGTGATGACATGTGCCCTGGAACACTGTGATGACACGGTTCATCGAGTATTGTGATGACAAGGGCCATAGCGAATTGTGATGACAGGTGTCATGGGGCATTGTGATGACATTGATCATCTAGGAACTGTGATGAAAGGTATCATGGAGCACTGTGATGACTGGGGGCATGAAGCATTGTTATGAAAATTGTCCTGGATTATTGTGGTGACAGCAGTCATGGAGAATTGTGATGACAGGGATTATGCAGCATTGTGTTGACAAGGGTATGGACTATTGTGATGACAATGGTCGTGGAGCAATGTGATGAAAGTTTTCATGGAACATCGTGATGAAAAGTGCCTGGGAGCATTTTGACGATAAAGGCCATGGAGCATTGTGATGACAAGTGTCATGGAGCATTGTAATGAAAGGTTTCATTGTGCACTGTGATGACAAGGGGGATGGAGTATTGTGATGAAACTGGTCCTGGAGCATTGTGATAACAAACTCCATGGAGCATTGTGATGACAGGCATCATGGAGCATTGTGAAGAAAGGGGCCATGGGGAATTGTAATGACAATAGAGAAATGTGATAAAAAATGTCAGCGATCATAGTGATTAAGGTGGTCATTGAGAATTGTGATGAAAAGCGACATAGAGCATTGTGATGACAAAGGTCATGGAGAATTGTGATGAGCAGGGTCATGTAGGATTGTGATGCCACGGTCATGGAACATTGTGTTGAAAAGAATTCTGCAGCATTGTGAGGAAAAAGGCATGGAGCATTGTGATTATAGGGGACATGGAGCATTGTGATGACATGGGCAGGGAACACTGTGATGACAGGTGCTATGGAGCAATGTGATGACAAGTGTCATGGAGCATTGTGATGAGAGGTGCCTTGGAGAATTGTGATGACAGGCCTCATGGGGCATTGAGATGACAGCCGTCATGGAGCGTTATGAGGAAAGGTGTTATGGAGCACTGTGATTACAGGGGCCAGGGAGCATTGTGAACACAAAGGCCATGGAGCATTGAGATGACAGTGGTCATGGAGCATTGTGATGAAAGTGGTCATGGATCATTGTGATGAAAAGTGTCCTGGGACCCTGTGATGACATGGTTCATGGAGCATTGTGATGACAATGGTAATGGCGAATTGTGATGACAATGTCATGAGGCATTGTGATGGCAGTGGTCATCTAGAAATGTGGTTAAAGTTATTATGGAGCCCAGTAATGAGAGGGGCCATGGAGCATTGTGATGACAAGTGTCATGGAGCATGGTGATGAAACGGATATGGAGCATTATAATGACAAGAGTTCTGGAGCATTGTGATGACAGGGGTCATGGAGCAGTGTGATGACAAAGGCTTGGAGCACTGTGATGACAAGGTCCATGGAGCATTGTGATTACTGGGGTCATGGGGCATTGTGATGAGTGAGGTCATGGAGCATTAAGATGAAAGGAGTCATGGAGCACTGTGATTACAGGGGCCATGGCGCATTGTGATGCCAAAGGCCATGGAGCATTGTGATGACAGGTGTCCGGGAGCATTGAGATGAAACGGGTCATGGACCATTACGATGACAGGGTCATGGAGAATTGTGATGACTGTGGCCATAGGGAATTTGGATGAAAGGCGTACTGGAGCATTGTGAGGAAATGTTTCATGGAGCATTGTGATGAGAAGGGCCATGGAGAATCGTGATGACAGGGGTCATGGGGCATTGTAATGAAAGGTTTCATTGTGCACTGTGATGACAAGGGGGATGGAGTATTGTGATGAAACTGGTCCTGGAGCATTGTGATAACAATCTCCATGGAGCATTGTGATGACAGGCATCATGGAGCATTGTGAAGAAAGGGGCCATGGGGAATTGTAATGACAATAGAGAAATGTGATAAAAATTGTCAGCGATCATAGTGATTAAATTGGTCATTGAGAATTGTGATGAAAAGCGACATAGAGCATTGTGATGACAAAGGTCATGGAGAATTGTGATGAGCAGGGTCATGTAGGATTGTGATGCCACGGTCATGGAACATTGTGTTGAAAAGAATTCTGCAGCATTGTGAGGAAAAAGGCATGGAGCATTGTGATTATAGGGGACATGGAGCATTGTGATGACATGGGCAGGGAACACTGTGATGACAGGTGTGATGGAGCAATATGATGACAAGTGTCATGGAGCATTGTGATGAGAGGTGCCTTGGAGAATTGTGATGACAGGCCTCATGGGGCATTGAGATGACAGTCGTCATGGAGCGTTATGATGAAAGGTGTTATGGAGCACTGTGATTACAGGGGCCAGGGAGCATTGTGAACACAAAGGCCATGGAGCATTGAGATGACAGTGGTCATGGAGCATTGTGATGAAAGTGGTCATGGATCATTGTGATGACAAGTGTCCTGGGACCCTGTGATGACATGGTTCATGGAGCATTGTGATGACAATGGTAATGGCGAATTGTGATGACAATGTCATGAGGCATTGTGATGGCAGTGGTCATCTAGGAATGTGGTTAAAGTTATTATGGAGCACAGTAATGAGAGGGGCCATGGAGCATTGTGATGACAAGTGTCATGGAGCATGGTGATGAAACGGACATGGAGCATTATAATGACAAGAGTTCTGGAGCCTTGTGATGACAAGGGCATGGAGAATTGTGATTACAGGGGTCATGGAGCAGTGTGATGACAAAGGCTTGGAGCACTGTGATGACAAGGTCCATGGAGCATTGTGATTACAGGGGTCATGGGGCATTGTGATGAGTGAGGTCATGGAGCATTAAGATGAAAGGAGTCACTGAGCACTGTGATTACAGGGGCCATGGCGCATTGTGATGCCAAAGGCCATGGAGCATTATAATGACAGGTGTCATGGAACATTGAGATGAAACGGGTCATGGACCATTACGATGACAGGGGTCATGGAGAATTGTGATGACTGTGGCCATGGGGAATTTGGATGAAAGGCGTACTGGAGCATTGTGAGGAAATGTTTCATGGAGCATTGTGATGACAAGGGCCGTGGAGCATCGTGATGACAGGGTTCAAGGGGCATTGTGCAGAAAGCGTTCATGGAGCACTGCGATGAAAAGCACTATGGATCATTGTGATGACAAGGGCCATGGAGCATTGTGAATACAAGGGACATGGAGCCTTGTGATGACAAGGGTCATGGATCATTGTAAAAACAGGAATCATTTGGCATTGTGATGACAGGGTCATGAAGCATTTTTATGTAAGTTGCCATGGAGAATTGTGATGAAAAGGATCATGTGAATTTGTAATGACAAGGGCCATGGAGCATTGTGATGAAACAAATCTTGGAGTATTTTGATGAAAGTTGTCATGGAGCATTGCGATGAAAAGCACCAAGGAACATTGTGATGACAAGGGCCATCGAGCATTGTGATGACAAGTGTCATGGAGTATTGTGATGACAGGTGTCATGGAGCATCTTGATGACAAATGCCATGGAGAATTGTGATGAGAGGTGGCATTGGGCATTGTGATGAAAGGGTTCATGGTGTACTGTGATTACAGGGGCCATGGAGCATTGTGATGACAAGTGACATGGAGAATAGTGATGACAGGCGTCATAGAGCATTGTGATGACAAGTGCCATTTAGCATTTTGATGACAGGGGTCATCAAGCATTGTGTTGACAGGGTCACGGAGCATTGTGATGACAAAGGCCATAGAGCATTGTGATGACAGGGGTCATGGAGCATTGTGATGACATGGGCCATGAAGCATTGTGAAGACAAGATTCATGGAGCATTGTGATGACACGGGCATGAAGCATGGTGATGGCAACAGACCTGGAGCATTGTGATGACAAGGGCATGGAGCATGGTGATGAAACGGACATGGAGCATTATAATGAAAAGAGTTCTGGAGCCTTGTGATGACAAGGGCATGGAGCATTGTGATTACAGGGACCATGGAGCAGTGTGATGACAAAGGCTTGGGGCACTGTGATGACAAGGGCCATGGAGCATTGTGATTACAGGGGTCATGGGGCATTGTGATGAGTGAGGTCATGGAGCATTAAGATGAAACGAGTCATGGAGCACTGTGATTACAGGGGCCATGGCGCATTGTGATGCCAAAGGCCATGGAGCATTGTGATGACAGGTGTCCTGGAGCATTGAGATGAAACGGGTCATGGACCATTACGATGACAGGGTTCATGGAGAATTGTGATGACTGTGGCCATGGGGAATTTGGATGAAAGGCGTACTGGAGCATTGTGAGGAATATGTTTCATGGAGCATTGTGATGACAAGGGTCATGGAGCATCGTGATGACAGGGGTCATGGGGTATTGTGCTGAAAGCGGTCATGGAGCATTGCGATGAAAAGCGCTATGGAGCACTGTGATGACAAGGGCCATGAATCATTGTGAATACAAGGGACATGGAGCCTTGTGATGACAAGGGTCATGGATCATTGTAAAAACAGGTATCATTGGACATTGTGATGACAGGGGCATGGAACATTTTTATGTAAGTTGCCATGGAGAATTGTGATGAAAGGGATCATGTGAATTTGTAATGACAAGGGCCATGGAGCATTGTGATGAAACAAATCTTGGAGTATTTTGATGAAAGTTGTCATGGAGCATTGCGATGAAAAGCACCAAGGAACATTGTGATGACAAGGGCCATCGAGCATTGTGATGACAAGTGTCATGGAGTATTGTGATGACAGGTGTCATGGAGCATCTTGATGACAAATGCCATGGAGAATTGTGATGAGAGGTGGCATTGGGCATTGTGATGAAAGGGGTCATGGAGTACTGTGATTACAAGGGCCTTGGAGCATTGTGATGACAAATGACATGGAGAATAGTGAGGACAGGCGTCATAGAGCATTGTGATGACAAGTGCCATTTAGCATTTTGATGACAGGGGTCATCAAGCATTGTGTTGACAGGGTCACGGAGCATTGTGATGACAAAGGCCATAGAGCATTGTGATGACAGGGGTCATGGAGCATTGTGATGAAATGGGCCATGAAGCATTGTGAAGACAAGATTCATGGAGCATTGTGATGACACGGGCATGAAGCATGGTGATGACAACAGACCTGGAGCATTGTGATGACAAGGATATGGAGCATGGCGATGAAACGGACATGGAGCATTATAATGACAAGTGTTCTGGAGCCTTGTGATGACAAGAGCATGGAGCATTGTGATTACAGGGGCCATAGAGCTGTGTGATGACAAAGGCTTGGAGAACTGTGATGACAAGGGCCATGGAGCATTGTGATTACAGGGGTCATGGGGCATTGTGATGAGTGAGGTCATGGAGCATTTATGTGAAACGGGTCATGGAGCACTGTGATTACAGGGGCCGTGGAACATTGCGATAACAAGTGACATGGAGAATAGTGATGACAGGTGTCATAGAGCATTTTGATGACAAGTGCTATTTAGCATTTTGATGACAGGGGTCATCAGTCATTGTGTTGACAGGGGTCACGGAGCATTGTGATTACAAGGGCAGGGAACCTTGTGGTGACCGGGGTCATGGAACATTTTGATGACAACTTTCATGGAACGTTGTGATGACAGGGGTCATGGAGCATTGTGTTGAAAGGGAACATTGAGCAGTGTGATTACAGGGTCCATGGAGCATTGTGAATACATAGGCCAGGGAACAATGTGATGACAGGGGTCATGTAGCGTTGTGATGACAGGGTCATGGAGCATTGTGATTACAGGGGTTATGGGGCACTGTGATGACGGGGGCATGGAGCATTGTGATGAAAATTGTCCTGGAGCATTGTGATGACAGCGGTCACAAAGAATTGGGATGAAAGGTATCATGCAGCATTGTGATGACAACGGTCATGGATCATTTTGATGACAGGGGTCATGGAACATTCTAATAACAAGGTTCATAAAGCATTTTGATGACAGGGGTCATGGAGCACTGTGTTGACACGGGCATGGAGCATTGTAATGATATTATATCTGGAGCATTGTGATGAAAAGGGGATGGAGCATTTTGATGACAGTCTCCAAGGAGCATTGTGCTGACAATGGCATGGAGCATTGTGATGAAAGGGGTACTGGAGCACTGTGAGGAAAGGAGTCATGGATCATTGTGTTGACACGGTCAAGGAACATTGCGATGACAAGCATTCTGGAGCATTGTGATGAAAGAGCATGGAGCATTGTGATGAAAGGTGACAAGGAGCATTGTGATGATATGGGTAGAGAACTTTGTGATGACATGGGTCATGGAGCATTGTGGTGAAAAGTGTCATGGAACATTGTACTGACAGGGATCATGGAGCTTTTTGGTAAGAGAGGCCTTGGAGATTTGTGATGGCAGGCGTCATGGGGCATTGTGATGACAGCGGTCTTGGAGCAGTGTGATGAAAGGGGTCATGGAGCTCTATGATTAGAGGGGCCATGGAGCATTGTGAATACAAAGCCTATGGAGCACTGAGATGACAGGTTTCATGGAGCCTTTTGATGAAAGTGATCATGGATCATTGTGATGACAAGTGTCCTGGAACCTTGTGATGAAACGGTTCATGGAGCATTTTGATGACAGGGACCATGGCAAATTGTGATGACATCTGTCATGGGGCATTGTGATGACAGTGGTCCTCTAGAATTGTGATGAATGGTATCATGGAGCACTGTGATGACAGGGGCCATGGAACATTGTGATGACAAATGACGTGGAGGATTGTGATGACAAGTGTCATGGGGCATTTTGGTGACATTGGCATGGAGCATTATGATGACAAGAGTTCTGGAGCATTTTGATGACAAGCGCATGGAGCATTGTGATGAGAGGCCCCAGGGAACATTGTGATGAAAAGGACAGGGAACATTGTGATGACTGGGTTAATGGAGCATTGTGATGAAGGGGCCATGGAGCATTGAGATGACAGGCGTCATGAGGCATGGTGATGACAGTGGTCATGGAGCATTGTGATGAAAGTGATCATGGAGCAATATGATAACAGGGGCCATGGAGCATTGTGATGACAGGTATATTGGAGCATTGTGATGAAAGTCGTCATGGATCATTGTGATGACATGTGCCCTGGAACACTGTGATGACATGGGTCATCGAGTATTGTGATGACAAGGGTCATAGCAAATTGTGATGACAGGTGTCATGGGGCATTGTGATGACATTGATCATCTAGGAATTGTGATGAAAGGTATCATGGAGCACTGTGATGACTGGGGGCATGAAGCATTGTTATGAAAATTGTCCTGGATTATTGTGGTGACAGCAGTCATGGAGAATTGTGATGACAGGGATTATGCAGCATTGTGTTGACAAGGGTATGGACTATTGTGATGATAATGGTCGTGGAGCAATGTGATGAAAGTTTTCATGGAACATCGTGATGAAAAGTGCCTGGGAGCATTGTGACGATAAAGGCCATGGAGCATTGTGATGACAAGTGTCATGAAGCATTGTAATGAAAGGTTTCATTGTGCACTGTGATGACAAGGGGGATGGAGTATTGTGATGAAACTGGTCCTGGAGCATTGTGATAACAAACTCCATGGAACATTGTGATGACAGGCATCATGGAGCATTGTGAAGAAAGGGGCCATGGGGAATTGTAATGACAATAGAGAAATGTGATACAAATTGTCAGCGATCATAGTGATTAAAGTGGTCATTGAGAATTGTGATGAAAAGCGACATAGAGCATTGTGATGACAAAGGTCATGGAGAATTGTGATGAGCAGGGTCATGTAGGATTGTGATGCCACGGTCATGGAACATTTTGTTGAAAAGAATTCTGCAGCATTGTGAGGAAAAAGGCATGGAGCATTGTGATTATAGGGGACATGGAGCATTGTGATGACATGGGCACGGAACACTGTGATGACAGGTGTGATGGAGCAATGTGATGACAAGTGTCATGGAGCATTGTGATGAGAGGTGCCTTGGAGAATTGTGATGACAGGCCTCATGGGGCATTGAGATGACAGTCGTCATGGAGCGTTATGATGAAAGGTGTTATGGGGCACTGTGATTACAGGGGCCAGGGAGCATTGTGAACACAAAGGCCATGGAGCATTGAGATGACAGTGGTCATGGAGCATTGTGATGAAAGTGGTCATGGATCATTGTGATGACAAGTGTCCTGGGACCCTGTGATGACATGGTTCATGGAGCATTGTGATGACAATGGTAATGGCGAATTGTGATGACAATGTCATGAGGCATTGTGATGGCAGTGGTCATCTAGGAATGTGGTTAAAGTTATTATGGAGCACAGTAATGAGAGGGGCCATGGAGCATTGTGATGACAAGTGTCATGGAGCATGGTGATGAAACGGACATGGAGCATTATAATGACAAGAGTTCTGGAGCCTTGTGATGACAAGGGCATGGAGCATTGTGATTACAGGGGTCATGGAGCAGTGTGATGACAAAGGCTTGGAGCACTGTGATGACAAGGTCCATGGAGCATTGTGATTACAGGGGTCATGCGGCATTGTGATGAGTGAGGTCATGGAGCATTAAGATGAAACGAGTCACTGAGCACTGTGATTTCAGGGGCCATGGCGCATTGTGATGCCAAAGGCCATGGAGCATTATGATGACAGGTGTCATGGAACATTGAGATGAAACGGGTCATGGACCATTACGATGAAAGGGGTCATGGAGAATTGTGATGACTGTGGCCATGGGGAATTTGGATGAAAGGCGTACTGGAGCATTGTGAGGAAATGTTTCATGGAGCATTGTGATGACAAGGGCCGTGGAGCATCGTGATGACAGGGTTCAAGGGGCATTGTGCAGAAAGCGTTCATGGAGCACTGCGATGAAAAGCACTATGGATCATTGTGATGACAAGGGCCATGGAGCATTGTGAATACAAGGGACATGGAGCCTTGTGATGACAAGGGTCATGGATCATTGTAAAAACAGGAATCATTTGGCATTGTGATGACAGGGTCATGAAGCATTTTTATGTAAGTTGCCATGGAGAATTGTGATGAAAAGGATCATGTGAATTTGTAATGACAAGGGCCATGGAGCATTGTGATGAAACAAATCTTGGAGTATTTTGATGAAAGTTGTCATGGAGCATTGCGATGAAAAGCACCAAGGAACATTGTGATGACAAGGGCCATCGAGCATTGTGATGACAAGTGTCATGGAGTATTGTGATGACAGGTGTCATGGAGCATCTTGATGACAAATGCCATGGAGAATTGTGATGAGAGGTGGCATTGGGCATTGTGATGAAAGGGTTCATGGTGTACTGTGATTACAGGGGCCATGGAGCATTGTGATGACAAGTGACATGGAGAATAGTGATGACAGGCGTCATAGAGCATTGTGATGACAAGTGCCATTTAGCATTTTGATGACAGGGGTCATCAAGCATTGTGTTGACTGGGTCACGGAGCATTGTGATGACAAAGGCCATAGAGCATTGTGATGACAGGGGTCATGGAGCATTGTGATGACATGGGCCATGAAGCATTGTGAAGACAAGATTCATGGAGCATTGTGATGACACAGGCATGAAGCATGGTGATGGCAACAGACCTGGAGCATTGTGATGACAAGGGCATGGAGCATGGTGATGAAACGGACATGGAGCATTATAATGAAAAGAGTTCTGGAGCCTTGTGATGACAAGGGCATGGAGCATTGTGATTACAGGGACCATGGAGCAGTGTGATGACAAAGGCTTGGGGCACTGTGATGACAAGGGCCATGGAGCATTGTGATTACAGGGGTCATGGGGCATTGTGATGAGTGAGGTCATGGAGCATTAAGATGAAACGAGTCATGGAGCACTGTGATTACAGGGGCCATGGCGCATTGTGATGCCAAAGGCCATGGAGCATTGTGATGACAGGTGTCCTGGAGCATTGAGATGAAACGGGTCATGGACCATTACGATGACAGGGTTCATGGAGAATTGTGATGACTGTGGCCATGGGGAATTTGGATGAAAGGCGTACTGGAGCATTGTGAGGAATATGTTTCATGGAGCATTGTGATGACAAGGGTCATGGAGCATCGTGATAACAGGGGTCATGGGGTATTGTGCTGAAAGCGGTCATGGAGCATTGCGATGAAAAGCGCTATGGAGCACTGTGATGACAAGGGCCATGGATCATTGTGAATACAAGGGACATGGAGCCTTGTGATGACAAGGGTCATGGATCATTGTAAAAACAGGTATCATTGGACATTGTGATGACAGGGGCATGGAACATTTTTATGTAAGTTGCCATGGAGAATTGTGATGAAAGGGATCATGTGAATTTGTAATGACAAGGGCCATGGAGCATTGTGATGAAACAAGTCTTGGAGTATTTTGATGAAAGTTGTCATGGAGCATTGCGATGAAAAGCACCAAGGAACATTGTGATGACAAGGGCCATCGAGCATTGTGATGACAAGTGTCATGGAGTATTGTGATGACAGGTGTCATGGAGCATCTTGATGACAAATGCCATGGAGAATTGTGATGAGAGGTGGCATTGGGCATTGTGATGAAAGGGGTCATGGAGTACTGTGATTACAAGGGCCTTGGAGCATTGTGATGACAAGTGACATGGAGAATAGTGAGGACAGGCGTCATAGAGCATTGTGATGACAAGTGCCATTTAGCATTTTGATGACAGGGGTCATCAAGCATTGTGTTGACAGGGTCACGGAGCATTGTGATGACAAAGGCCATAGAGCATTGTGATGACAGGGGTCATGGAGCATTGTGATGAAATGGGCCATGAAGCATTGTGAAGACAATATTCATGGAGCATTGTGATGACACGGGCATGAAGCATGGTGATGACAACAGACCTGGAGCACTGTGATGACAAGGATATGGAGCATGGCGATGAAACGGACATGGAGCATTATAATGACAAGTGTTCTGGAGCCTTGTGATGACAAGAGCATGGAGCATTGTGATTACAGGGGCCATAGAGCTGTGTGATGACAAAGGCTTGGAGAACTGTGATGACAAGGGCCATGGAGCATTGTGATTACAGGGGTCATGGGGCATTGTGTTGAGTGAGGTCATGGAGCATTTATGTGAAACGGGTCATGGAGCACTGTGATTACAGGGGCCGTGGAACATTGCGATAACAAGTGACATGGAGAATAGTGATGACAGGTGTCATAGAGCATTGTGATGACAAGTGCTATTTAGCATTTTGATGACAGGGGTCATCAGTCATTGTGTTGACAGGGGTCACGGAGCATTGTGATTACAAGGGCAGGGAACCTTGTGGTGACCGGGGTCATGGAACATTTTGATGACAACTTTCATGGAACGTTGTGATGACAGGGGTCATGGAGCATTGTGTTGAAAGGGAACATGGAGCAGTGTGATTACAGGGTTCATGGAGCATTGTGAATACATAGGCCAGGGAACAATGTGATGACAGGGGTCATGTAGCGTTGTGATGACAGGGTCATGGAGCATTGTGATTACAGGGGTTATGAGGCACTGTGATGACGGGGGCATGGAGCATTGTGATGAAAATTGTCCTGGAGCATTGTGATGACAGCGGTCACAAAGAATTGGGATGAAAGGTATCATGCAGCATTGTGATGACAACGGTCATGGATCATTTTGATGACAGGGGTCATGGAACATTCTAATAACAAGGTTCATAAAGCATTTTGATGACAGGGGTCATGGAGCATTGTAATGATATTATATCTGGATCATTGTGATGAAAAGGGGATGGAGCATTTTGATGACAGTCTCCAAGGAGCATTGTGCTGACAATAGCATGGAGCATTGTGATGAAAGGGGTACTGGAGCACTGTGAGGAAAGGAGTCATGGATCATTGTGTTGACACGGTCAAGGAACATTGCGATGACAAGCATTCTGGAGCATTGTGATGAAAGAGCATGGAGCATTGTGATGAAAGGTGACAAGGAGCATTGTGATGATATGGGCAGAGAACTTTGTGATGACATGGGTCATGGAGCATTGTGGTGAAAAGTGTCATGGAACATTGTAGTGACAGGGATCATGGAGCTTTTTGGTAAGAGAGGCCTTGGAGATTTGTGATGGCAGGCGTCATGGGGCATTGTGATGACAGCGGTCTTGGAGCATTGTGATGAAAGGGGTCATGGAGCTCTATGATTAGAGGGGCCATGGAGCATTGTGAATACAAAGCCTATGGAGCATTGAGATGACAGGTTTCATGGAGCCTTTTGATGAAAGTGATCATGGATCATTGTGATGACAAGTGTCCTGGAACCTTGTGATGAAACGGTTCATGGAGCATTTTGATGACAGGGACCATGGCAAATTGTGATGACATCTGTCATGGGGCATTGTGATGACAGTGGTCCTCTAGAATTGTGATGAATGGTATCATGGAGCACTGTGATGACAGGGGCCATGGAACATTGTGATGACAAATGACGTGGAGGATTGTGATGACAAGTGTCATGGGGCATTGTGATGACATTGGCATGGAGCATTATGATGACAAGAGTTCTGGAGCATTTTGATGACAAGCACATGGAGCATTGTGATGACAGGGCCCATGGAACATTGTGATGAAAAGGACAGGGAACATTGTGATGACTGGGTTCATGGAGCATTGTGATGAAGGGGCCATGGAGCATTGAGATGACAGGCGTCATGAGGCATGGGGATGACAGTGGTCATGGAGCATTGTGATGAAAGTGATCATGGAGCAATATGATAACAGGGGCCATGGAGCATTGTGAACACAAAGGCCATGGAGCATTGAGATGACAGTGGTCATGGAGCATTGTGATGAAAGTGGTCATGGATCATTGTGATGACAAGTGTCCTGGGACCCTGTGATGACATGGTTCATGGAGCATTGTGATGACAATGGTAATGGCGAATTGTGATGACAATGTCATGAGGCATTGTGATGGCAGTGGTCATCTAGAAATGTGGTTAAAGTTATTATGGAGCCCAGTAATGAGAGGGGCCATGGAGCATTGTGATGACAGGTGTCATGGAGCATGGTGATGAAACGGACATGGAGCATTATAATGACAAGAGTTCTGGAGCATTGTGATTACAGGGGTCATGGAGCAGTGTGATGACAAAGGCTTGGAGCACTGTGATGACAAGGTCCATGGAGCATTGTGATTACAGGGGTCATGGGGCATTTTGATGAGTGAGGTCATGGAGCATTAAGATGAAACGAGTCATGGAGCACTGTGATTACAGGGGCCATGGCGCATTGTGATACCAAAGGCCATGGAGCATTGTGATGACAGGTGTCCTGGAGCATTGAGATGAAACGGGTCATGGACCATTACGATGACAGGGTTCATGGAGAATTTTGATGACTGTGGCCATGGGGAATTTGGATGAAAGGCGTACTGGAGCATTGTGAGGAAATGTTTCATGGAGCATTGTGATGACAAGGGCCATGGAGCATCGTGATGACAGGGTTCATGGGGCATTGTGCAGAAATCGTTCATGGAGCATTGCGATGAAAAGCACTATGGATCAATGTGATGACAAGGGCCATGGAGCATTGTGAATACAAGGGACATCGAGCCTTGTGATGACAAGGGTCATGGATCATTGTAAAAACAGGAATCATTGGGCATTGTGATGACAGGGTCATGAAGCATTTTTATGTAAGTTGCCATGGAGAATTGTGATGAAAAGGATCATGTGAATTTGTAATGACAAGGGCCATGGAGCATTGTGATGAAACAAATCTTGGAGTATTTTGATGAAAGTTGTCATGGAGAATTGCGATGAAAAGCACCAAGGAACATTGTGATGACAAGGGCCATCGAGCATTGTGATGACAAGTGTCATGGAGTATTGTGATGACAGGTGTCATGGAGCATCTTGATGACAAATGCCATGGAGAATTGTGATGAGAGGTGGCATTGGGCATTGTGATGAAAGGGTTCATGGTGTACTGTGATTACAGGGGCCATGGAGCATTGTGATGACAAGTGACATGGAGAATAGTGATGACAGGCGTCATAGAGCATTGTGATGACAAGTGCCATTTAGCATTTTGATGACAGGGGTCATCAAGCATTGTGTTGACAGGGTCACGGAGCATTGTGATGACAAAGGCCATAGAGCATTGTGATGACAGGGGTCACGGAGCATTGTGATGACATGGGCCATGAAGCATTGTGAAGACAAGATTCATGGAGCATTGTGATGACACGGGCATGAAGCATGGTGATGGCAACAGACCTGGAGCATTGTGATGACAAGGGCATGGAGCATGGTGATGAAACGGACATGGAGCATTATAATGAAAAGAGTTCTGGAGCCTTGTGATGACAAGGGCATGGAGCATTGTGATTACAGGGACCATGGAGCAGTGTGATGACAAAGGCTTGGGGCACTGTGATGACAAGGGCCATGGAGCATTGTGATTACAGGGGTCATGGGGCATTGTGATGAGTGAGGTCATGGAGCATTAAGATGAAACGAGTCATGGAGCACTGTGATTACAGGGGCCATGGCGCATTGTGATGCCAAAGGCCATGGAGCATTGTGATGACAGGTGTCCTGGAGCATTGATATGAAACGGGTCATGGACCATTACGATGACAGGGTTCATGGAGAATTGTGATGACTGTGGCCATGGGGAATTTGGATGAAAGGCGTACTGGAGCATTGTGAGGAATATGTTTCATGGAGCATTGTGATGACAAGGGTCATGGAGCATCGTGATGACAGGAGTCATGGGGTATTGTGCTGAAAGCGGTCATGGAGCATTGCGATGAAAAGCGCTATGGAGCACTGTGATGACAAGGGCCATGGATCATTGTGAATACAAGGGACATGGAGCCTTGTGATGACAAGGGTCATGGATCATTGTAAAAACAGGTATCATTGGACATTGTGATGACAGGGGCATGGAACATTTTTATGTAAGTTGCCATGGAAAATTGTGATGAAAGGGATCATGTGAATTTGTAATGACAAGGGCCATGGAGCATTGTGATGAAACAAATCTTGGAGTATTTTGATGAAAGTTGTCATGGAGCATTGCGATGAAAAGCACCAAGGAACATTGTGATGACAAGGGCCATCGAGCATTGTGATGACAAGTGTCATGGAGTATTGTGATGACAGGTGTCATGGAGCATCTTGATGACAAATGCCATGGAGAATTGTGATGAGAGGTGGCATTGGGCATTGTGATGAAAGGGGTCATGGAGTACTGTGATTACAAGGGCCTTGGAGCATTGTGATGACAAGTGACATGGAGAATAGTGATGACAGGCGTCATAGAGCATTGTGATGACAAGTGCCATTTAGCATTTTGATGACAGGGGTCATCAAGCATTGTGTTGACAGGGTCACGGAGCATTGTGATGACATGGGCCATGAAGCATTGTGAAGACAAGATTCATGGAGCATTGTGATGACACGGCCATGAAGCATGGTGATGACAACAGACCTGGAGCATTGTGATGACAAGGATATGGAGCATGGCGATGAAACGGACATGGAGCATTATAATGACAAGTGTTCTGGAGCCTTGTGATGACAAGAGCATGGAGCATTGTGATTACAGGGGCCATGGAGTTGTGTGATGACAAAGGCTTGGAGAAATGTGATGACAAGGGCCATGGAGCATTGTGATTACAGGGGTCATGGGGCATTGTGATGAGTGAGGTCATGGAGCATTTATGTGAAACGGGTCATGGAGCACTGTGATTACAGGGGCCGTGGAACATTGCGATAACAAGTGACATGGAGAATAGTGATGACAGGTGTCATAGAGCATTGTGATGACAAGTGCTATTTAGCATTTTGATGACAGGGGTCATCAGTCATTGTGTTGACAGGGGTCACGGAGCATTGTGATTACAAGGGCAGGGAACCTTGTGGTGACCGGGGTCATGGAACATTTTGATGACAACTTTCATGGAACGTTGTGATGACAGGGGTCATGGAGCATTGTGTTGAAAGGGAACATGGAGCAGTGTGATTACAGGGTCCATGGAGCATTGTGAATACATAGGCCAGGGAACAATGTGATGACAGGGGTCATGTAGCGTTGTGATGACAGGGTCATGGAGCATTGTGATTACAGGGGTTATGGGGCACTGTGATGACGGGGGCATGGAGCATTGTGATGAAAATTGTCCTGGAGCATTGTGATGACAGCGGTCACAAAGAATTGGGATGAAAGGTATCATGCAGCATTGTGATGACAACGGTCATGGATCATTTTGATGACAGGGTTCATGGAACATTCTAATAACAAGGTTCATAAATCATTTTGATGACAGGGGTCATGGAGCATTGTGTTGACACGGGCATGGAGCATTGTAATGATATTATATCTGGAGCATTGTGATGAAAAGGGGATGGAGCATTTTGATGACAGTCTCCAAGGAGCATTGTGCTGACAATGGCATGGAGCATTGTGATGAAAGGTGACAAGGAGCATTGTGATGATATGGGCAGAGAACTTTGTGATGACATGGGTCATGGAGCATTGTGGTGAAAAGTGTCATGGAACATTGTACTGACAGGGATCATGGAGCTTTTTGGTAAGAGAGGCCTTGGAGATTTGTGATGGCAGGCGTCATGGGGCATTGTGATGACAGCGGTCTTGGAGCATTGTGATGAAAGGGGTCATGGAGCTCTATGATTAGAGGGGCCATGGAGCATTGTGAATACAAAGCCTATGGAGCATTGAGATGAGAGGTTTCATGGAGCCTTTTGATGAAAGTGATCATGGATCATTGTGATGACAAGTGTCCTGGAACCTTGTGATGAAACGGTTCATGGAGCATTTTGATGACAGGGACCATGGCAAATTGTGATGACATCTGTCATGGGGCATTGTGATGACAGTGGTCCTCTAGAATTGTGATGAATGGTATCATGGAGCACTGTGATGACAGGGGCCATGGAACATTGTGATGACAAATGACGTGGAGGATTGTGATGACAAGTGTCATGGGGCATTTTGATGACATTGGCATGGAGCATTATGATGACAAGAGTTCTGGAGCATTTTGATGACAAGCACATGGAGCATTGTGATGAGAGGCCCCATGGAACATTGTGATGAAAAGGACAGGGAACATTGTGATGACTGGGTTAATGGAGCATTGTGATGAAGGGGCCATGGAGCATTGAGATGACAGGCGTCATGAGGCATGGTGATGACAGTGGTCATGGAGCATTGTGATGAAAGTGATCATGGAGCAATATGATAACAGGGGCCATGGAGCATTGTGATGACAGGTGTATTGGAGCATTGTGATGAAAGTCGTCATGGATCATGGTGATGACATGTGCCCTGGAACACTGTGATGACATGGGTCATCGAGTATTGTGATGACAAGGGTCATAGCGAATTGTGATGACAGGTGTCATGGGGCATTGTGATGACATTGATCATCTAGGAACTGTGATGAAAGGTATCATGGAGCACTGTGATGACTGGGGGCATGAAGCATTGTTATGAAAATTGTCCTGGATTATTGTGGTGACAGCAGTCATGGAGAATTGTGATGACAGGGATTATGCAGCATTGTGTTGACAAGGGTATGGGCTATTGTGATGACAATGGTCGTGGAGCAATGTGATGAAAGTTTTCATGGAACATCGTGATGAAAAGTGCCTGGGAGCATTGTGACGATAAAGGCCATGGAGCATTGTGATGACAAGTGTCATGGAGCATTGTAATGAAAGGTTTCATTGTGCACTGTGATGACAAGGGGGATGGAGTATTGTGATGAAACTGGTCCTGGAGCATTGTGATAACAAACTCCATGGAGCATTGTGATGACAGGCATCATGGAGCATTGTGAAGAAAGGGGCCATGGGGAATTGTAATGACAATAGAGAAATGTGATAAAAAATGTCAGCGATCATAGTGATTAAAGTGGTCATTGAGAATTGTGATGAAAAGCGACATAGAGCATTGTGATGACAAAGGTCATGGAGAATTGTGATGAGCAGGGTCATGTAGGATTGTGATGCCACGGTCATGGAACATTGTGTTGAAAAGAATTCTGCAGCATTGTGAGGAAAAAGGCATGGAGCATTGTGATTATAGGGGACATGGAGCATTGTGATGACATGGGCAGGGAACACTGTGATGACAGGTGTGATGGAGCAATGTGATGACAAGTGTCATGGAGCATTGTGATGAGAGGTGCCTTGGAGAATTGTGATGACAGGCCTCATGGGGCATTGAGATGACAGTCGTCATGGAGCGTTATGATGAAAGGTGTTATGGAGCACTGTGATTACAGGGGCCAGGGAGCATTGTGAACACAAAGGCCATGGAGCATTGAGATGACAGTGGTCATGGAGCATTGTGATGAAAGTGGTCATGGATCATTGTGATGACAAGTGTCCTGGGACCCTGTGATGACATGGTTCATGGAGCATTGTGATGACAATGGTAATGGCGAATTGTGATGACAATGTCATGAGGCATTGTGATGGCAGTGGTCATCTAGGAATGTGGTTAAAGTTATTATGGAGCACAGTAATGAGAGGGGCCATGGAGCATTGTGATGACAAGTGTCATGGAGCATGGTGATGAAACGGACATGGAGCATTATAATGACAAGAGTTCTGGAGCCTTGTGATGACAAGGGCATGGAGAATTGTGATTACAGGGGTCATGGAGCAGTGTGATGACAAAGGCTTGGAGCACTGTGATGACAAGGTCCATGGAGCATTGTGATTACAGGGGTCATGGGGCATTGTGATGAGTGAGGTCATGGAGCATTAAGATGAAAGGAGTCACTGAGCACTGTGATTACAGGGGCCATGGCGCATTGTGATGCCAAAGGCCATGGAGCATTATAATGACAGGTGTCATGGAACATTGAGATGAAACGGGTCATGGACCATTACGATGACAGGGGTCATGGAGAATTGTGATGACTGTGGCCATGGGGAATTTGGATGAAAGGCGTACTGGAGCATTGTGAGGAAATGTTTCATGGAGCATTGTGATGACAAGGGCCGTGGAGCATCGTGATGACAGGGTTCAAGGGGCATTGTGCAGAAAGCGTTCATGGAGCACTGCGATGAAAAGCACTATGGATCATTGTGATGACAAGGGCCATGGAGCATTGTGAATACAAGGGACATGGAGCCTTGTGATGACAAGGGTCATGGATCATTGTAAAAACAGGAATCATTTGGCATTGTGATGACAGGGTCATGAAGCATTTTTATGTAAGTTGCCATGGAGAATTGTGATGAAAAGGATCATGTGAATTTGTAATGACAAGGGCCATGGAGCATTGTGATGAAACAAATCTTGGAGTATTTTGATGAAAGTTGTCATGGAGCATTGCGATGAAAAGCACCAAGGAACATTGTGATGACAAGGGCCATCGAGCATTGTGATGACAAGTGTCATGGAGTATTGTGATGACAGGTGTCATGGAGCATCTTGATGACAAATGCCATGGAGAATTGTGATGAGAGGTGGCATTGGGCATTGTGATGAAAGGGTTCATGGTGTACTGTGATTACAGGGGCCATGGAGCATTGTGATGACAAGTGACATGGAGAATAGTGATGACAGGCGTCATAGAGCATTGTGATGACAAGTGCCATTTAGCATTTTGATGACAGGGGTCATCAAGCATTGTGTTGACAGGGTCACGGAGCATTGTGATGACAAAGGCCATAGAGCATTGTGATGACAGGGGTCATGGAGCATTGTGATGACATGGGCCATGAAGCATTGTGAAGACAAGATTCATGGAGCATTGTGATGACACGGGCATGAAGCATGGTGATGGCAACAGACCTGGAGCATTGTGATGACAAGGGCATGGAGCATGGTGATGAAACGGACATGGAGCATTATAATGAAAAGAGTTCTGGAGCCTTGTGATGACAAGGGCATGGAGCATTGTGATTACAGGGACCATGGAGCAGTGTGATGACAAAGGCTTGGGGCACTGTGATGACAAGGGCCATGGAGCATTGTGATTACAGGGGTCATGGGGCATTGTGATGAGTGAGGTCATGGAGCATTAAGATGAAACGAGTCATGGAGCACTGTGATTACAGGGGCCATGGCGCATTGTGATGCCAAAGGCCATGGAGCATTGTGATGACAGGTGTCCTGGAGCATTGAGATGAAACGGGTCATGGACCATTACGATGACAGGGTTCATGGAGAATTGTGATGACTGTGGCCATGGGGAATTTGGATGAAAGGCGTACTGGAGCATTGTGAGGAATATGTTTCATGGAGCATTGTGATGACAAGGGTCATGGAGCATCGTGATGACAGGGGTCATGGGGTATTGTGCTGAAAGCGGTCATGGAGCATTGCGATGAAAAGCGCTATGGAGCACTGTGATGACAAGGGCCATGGATCATTGTGAATACAAGGGACATGGAGCCTTGTGATGACAAGGGTCATGGATCATTGTAAAAACAGGTATCATTGGACATTGTGATGACAGGGGCATGGAACATTTTTATGTAAGTTGCCATGGAGAATTGTGATGAAAGGGATCATGTGAATTTGTAATGACAAGGGCCATGGAGCATTGTGATGAAACAAATCTTGGAGTATTTTGATGAAAGTTGTCATGGAGCATTGCGATGAAAAGCACCAAGGAACATTGTGATGACAAGGGCCATCGAGCATTGTGATGACAAGTGTCATGGAGTATTGTGATGACAGGTGTCATGGAGCATCTTGATGACAAATGCCATGGAGAATTGTGATGAGAGGTGGCATTGGGCATTGTGATGAAAGGGGTCATGGAGTACTGTGATTACAAGGGCCTTGGAGCATTGTGATGACAAATGACATGGAGAATAGTGAGGACAGGCGTCATAGAGCATTGTGATGACAAGTGCCATTTAGCATTTTGATGACAGGGGTCATCAAGCATTGTGTTGACAGGGTCACGGAGCATTGTGATGACAAAGGCCATAGAGCATTGTGATGACAGGGGTCATGGAGCATTGTGATGAAATGGGCCATGAAGCATTGTGAAGACAAGATTCATGGAGCATTGTGATGACACGGGCATGAAGCATGGTGATGACAACAGACCTGGAGCATTGTGATGACAAGGATATGGAGCATGGCGATGAAACGGACATGGAGCATTATAATGACAAGTGTTCTGGAGCCTTGTGATGACAAGAGCATGGAGCATTGTGATTACAGGGGCCATAGAGCTGTGTGATGACAAAGGCTTGGAGAACTGTGATGACAAGGGCCATGGAGCATTGTGATTACAGGGGTCATGGGGCATTGTGATGAGTGAGGTCATGGAGCATTTATGTGAAACGGGTCATGGAGCACTGTGATTACAGGGGCCGTGGAACATTGCGATAACAAGTGACATGGAGAATAGTGATGACAGGTGTCATAGAGCATTTTGATGACAAGTGCTATTTAGCATTTTGATGACAGGGGTCATCAGTCATTGTGTTGACAGGGGTCACGGAGCATTGTGATTACAAGGGCAGGGAACCTTGTGGTGACCGGGGTCATGGAACATTTTGATGACAACTTTCATGGAACGTTGTGATGACAGGGGTCATGGAGCATTGTGTTGAAAGGGAACATTGAGCAGTGTGATTACAGGGTCCATGGAGCATTGTGAATACATAGGCCAGGGAACAATGTGATGACAGGGGTCATGTAGCGTTGTGATGACAGGGTCATGGAGCATTGTGATTACAGGGGTTATGGGGCACTGTGATGACGGGGGCATGGAGCATTGTGATGAAAATTGTCCTGGAGCATTGTGATGACAGCGGTCACAAAGAATTGGGATGAAAGGTATCATGCAGCATTGTGATGACAACGGTCATGGATCATTTTGATGACAGGGGTCATGGAACATTCTAATAACAAGGTTCATAAAGCATTTTGATGACAGGGGTCATGGAGCATTGTAATGATATTATATCTGGATCATTGTGATGAAAAGGGGATGGAGCATTTTGATGACAGTCTCCAAGGAGCATTGTGCTGACAATAGCATGGAGCATTGTGATGAAAGGGGTACTGGAGCACTGTGAGGAAAGGAGTCATGGATCATTGTGTTGACACGGTCAAGGAACATTGCGATGACAAGCATTCTGGAGCATTGTGATGAAAGAGCATGGAGCATTGTGATGAAAGGTGACAAGGAGCATTGTGATGATATGGGCAGAGAACTTTGTGATGACATGGGTCATGGAGCATTGTGGTGAAAAGTGTCATGGAACATTGTAGTGACAGGGATCATGGAGCTTTTTGGTAAGAGAGGCCTTGGAGATTTGTGATGGCAGGCGTCATGGGGCATTGTGATGACAGCGGTCTTGGAGCATTGTGATGAAAGGGGCCATGGAGCTCTATGATTAGAGGGGCCATGGAGCATTGTGAATACAAAGCCTATGGAGCATTGAGATGACAGGTTTCATGGAGCCTTTTGATGAAAGTGATCATGGATCATTGTGATGACAAGTGTCCTGGAACCTTGTGATGAAACGGTTCATGGAGCATTTTGATGACAGGGACCATGGCAAATTGTGATGACATCTGTCATGGGGCATTGTGATGACAGTGGTCCTCTAGAATTGTGATGAATGGTATCATGGAGCACTGTGATGACAGGGGCCATGGAACATTGTGATGACAAATGACGTGGAGGATTGTGATGACAAGTGTCATGGGGCATTGTGATGACATTGGCATGGAGCATTATGATGACAAGAGTTCTGGAGCATTTTGATGACAAGCACATGGAGCATTGTGATGACAGGGCCCATGGAACATTGTGATGAAAAGGACAGGGAACATTGTGATGACTGGGTTCATGGAGCATTGTGATGAAGGGGCCATGGAGCATTGAGATGACAGGCGTCATGAGGCATGGGGATGACAGTGGTCATGGAGCATTGTGATGAAAGTGATCATGGAGCAATATGATAACAGGGGCCATGGAGCATTGTGAACACAAAGGCCATGGAGCATTGAGATGACAGTGGTCATGGAGCATTGTGATGAAAGTGGTCATGGATCATTGTGATGACAAGTGTCCTGGGACCCTGTGATGACATGGTTCATGGAGCATTGTGATGACAATGGTAATGGCGAATTGTGATGACAATGTCATGAGGCATTGTGATGGCAGTGGTCATCTAGAAATGTGGTTAAAGTTATTATGGAGCCCAGTAATGAGAGGGGCCATGGAGCATTGTGATGACAGGTGTCATGGAGCATGGTGATGAAACGGACATGGAGCATTATAATGACAAGAGTTCTGGAGCATTGTGATTACAGGGGTCATGGAGCAGTGTGATGACAAAGGCTTGGAGCACTGTGATGACAAGGTCCATGGAGCATTGTGATTACAGGGGTCATGGGGCATTTTGATGAGTGAGGTCATGGAGCATTAAGATGAAACGAGTCATGGAGCACTGTGATTACAGGGGCCATGGCGCATTGTGATGCCAAAGGCCATGGAGCATTGTGATGACAGGTGTCCTGGAGCATTGAGATGAAACGGGTCATGGACCATTACGATGACAGGGTTCATGGAGAATTTTGATGACTGTGGCCATGGGGAATTTGGATGAAAGGCGTACTGGAGCATTGTGAGGAAATGTTTCATGGAGCATTGTGATGACAAGGGCCATGGAGCATCGTGATGACAGGGTTCATGGGGCATTGTGCAGAAATCGTTCATGGAGCATTGCGATGAAAAGCACTATGGATCAATGTGATGACAAGGGCCATGGAGCATTGTGAATACAAGGGACATCGAGCCTTGTGATGACAAGGGTCATGGATCATTGTAAAAACAGGAATCATTGGGCATTGTGATGACAGGGTCATGAAGCATTTTTATGTAAGTTGCCATGGAGAATTGTGATGAAAAGGATCATGTGAATTTGTAATGACAAGGGCCATGGAGCATTGTGATGAAACAAATCTTGGAGTATTTTGATGAAAGTTGTCATGGAGCATTGCGATGAAAAGCACCAAGGAACATTGTGATGACAAGGGCCATCGAGCATTGTGATGACAAGTGTCATGGAGTATTGTGATGACAGGTGTCATGGAGCATCTTGATGACAAATGCCATGGAGAATTGTGATGAGAGGTGGCATTGGGCATTGTGATGAAAGGGTTCATGGTGTACTGTGATTACAGGGGCCATGGAGCATTGTGATGACAAGTGACATGGAGAATAGTGATGACAGGCGTCATAGAGCATTGTGATGACAAGTGCCATTTAGCATTTTGATGACAGGGGTCATCAAGCATTGTGTTGACAGGGTCACGGAGCATTGTGATGACAAAGGCCATAGAGCATTGTGATGACAGGGGTCATGGAGCATTGTGATGACATGGGCCATGAAGCATTGTGAAGACAAGATTCATGGAGCATTGTGATGACACGGGCATGAAGCATGGTGATGGCAACAGACCTGGAGCATTGTGATGACAAGGGCATGGAGCATGGTGATGAAACGGACATGGAGCATTATAATGAAAAGAGTTCTGGAGCCTTGTGATGACAAGGGCATGGAGCATTGTGATTACAGGGACCATGGAGCAGTGTGATGACAAAGGCTTGGGGCACTGTGATGACAAGGGCCATGGAGCATTGTGATTACAGGGGTCATGGGGCATTGTGATGAGTGAGGTCATGGAGCATTAAGATGAAACGAGTCATGGAGCACTGTGATTACAGGGGCCATGGCGCATTGTGATGCCAAAGGCCATGGAGCATTGTGATGACAGGTGTCCTGGAGCATTGATATGAAACGGGTCATGGACCATTACGATGACAGGGTTCATGGAGAATTGTGATGACTGTGGCCATGGGGAATTTGGATGAAAGGCGTACTGGAGCATTGTGAGGAATATGTTTCATGGAGCATTGTGATGACAAGGGTCATGGAGCATCGTGATGACAGGAGTCATGGGGTATTGTGCTGAAAGCGGTCATGGAGCATTGCGATGAAAAGCGCTATGGAGCACTGTGATGACAAGGGCCATGGATCATTGTGAATACAAGGGACATGGAGCCTTGTGATGACAAGGGTCATGGATCATTGTAAAAACAGGTATCATTGGACATTGTGATGACAGGGGCATGGAACATTTTTATGTAAGTTGCCATGGAAAATTGTGATGAAAGGGATCATGTGAATTTGTAATGACAAGGGCCATGGAGCATTGTGATGAAACAAATCTTGGAGTATTTTGATGAAAGTTGTCATGGAGCATTGCGATGAAAAGCACCAAGGAACATTGTGATGACAAGGGCCATCGAGCATTGTGATGACAAGTGTCATGGAGTATTGTGATGACAGGTGTCATGGAGCATCTTGATGACAAATGCCATGGAGAATTGTGATGAGAGGTGGCATTGGGCATTGTGATGAAAGGGGTCATGGAGTACTGTGATTACAAGGGCCTTGGAGCATTGTGATGACAAGTGACATGGAGAATAGTGATGACAGGCGTCATAGAGCATTGTGATGACAAGTGCCATTTAGCATTTTGATGACAGGGGTCATCAAGCATTGTGTTGACAGGGTCACGGAGCATTGTGATGACATGGGCCATGAAGCATTGTGAAGACAAGATTCATGGAGCATTGTGATGACACGGCCATGAAGCATGGTGATGACAACAGACCTGGAGCATTGTGATGACAAGGATATGGAGCATGGCGATGAAACGGACATGGAGCATTATAATGACAAGTGTTCTGGAGCCTTGTGATGACAAGAGCATGGAGCATTGTGATTACAGGGGCCATGGAGTTGTGTGATGACAAAGGCTTGGAGAAATGTGATGACAAGGGCCATGGAGCATTGTGATTACAGGGGTCATGGGGCATTGTGATGAGTGAGGTCATGGAGCATTTATGTGAAACGGGTCATGGAGCACTGTGATTACAGGGGCCGTGGAACATTGCGATAACAAGTGACATGGAGAATAGTGATGACAGGTGTCATAGAGCATTGTGATGACAAGTGCTATTTAGCATTTTGATGACAGGGGTCATCAGTCATTGTGTTGACAGGGGTCACGGAGCATTGTGATTACAAGGGCAGGGAACCTTGTGGTGACCGGGGTCATGGAACATTTTGATGACAACTTTCATGGAACGTTGTGATGACAGGGGTCATGGAGCATTGTGTTGAAAGGGAACATGGAGCAGTGTGATTACAGGGTCCATGGAGCATTGTGAATACATAGGCCAGGGAACAATGTGATGACAGGGGTCATGTAGCGTTGTGATGACAGGGTCATGGAGCATTGTGATTACAGGGGTTATGGGGCACTGTGATGACGGGGGCATGGAGCATTGTGATGAAAATTGTCCTGGAGCATTGTGATGACAGCGGTCACAAAGAATTGGGATGAAAGGTATCATGCAGCATTGTGATGACAACGGTCATGGATCATTTTGATGACAGGGTTCATGGAACATTCTAATAACAAGGTTCATAAATCATTTTGATGACAGGGGTCATGGAGCATTGTGTTGACACGGGCATGGAGCATTGTAATGATATTATATCTGGAGCATTGTGATGAAAAGGGGATGGAGCATTTTGATGACAGTCTCCAAGGAGCATTGTGCTGACAATGGCATGGAGCATTGTGATGAAAGGTGACAAGGAGCATTGTGATGATATGGGCAGAGAACTTTGTGATGACATGGGTCATGGAGCATTGTGGTGAAAAGTGTCATGGAACATTGTACTGACAGGGATCATGGAGCTTTTTGGTAAGAGAGGCCTTGGAGATTTGTGATGGCAGGCGTCATGGGGCATTGTGATGACAGCGGTCTTGGAGCATTGTGATGAAAGGGGTCATGGAGCTCTATGATTAGAGGGGCCATGGAGCATTGTGAATACAAAGCCTATGGAGCATTGAGATGAGAGGTTTCATGGAGCCTTTTGATGAAAGTGATCATGGATCATTGTGATGACAAGTGTCCTGGAACCTTGTGATGAAACGGTTCATGGAGCATTTTGATGACAGGGACCATGGCAAATTGTGATGACATCTGTCATGGGGCATTGTGATGACAGTGGTCCTCTAGAATTGTGATGAATGGTATCATGGAGCACTGTGATGACAGGGGCCATGGAACATTGTGATGACAAATGACGTGGAGGATTGTGATGACAAGTGTCATGGGGCATTTTGATGACATTGGCATGGAGCATTATGATGACAAGAGTTCTGGAGCATTTTGATGACAAGCACATGGAGCATTGTGATGAGAGGCCCCATGGAACATTGTGATGAAAAGGACAGGGAACATTGTGATGACTGGGTTAATGGAGCATTGTGATGAAGGGGCCATGGAGCATTGAGATGACAGGCGTCATGAGGCATGGTGATGACAGTGGTCATGGAGCATTGTGATGAAAGTGATCATGGAGCAATATGATAACAGGGGCCATGGAGCATTGTGATGACAGGTGTATTGGAGCATTGTGATGAAAGTCGTCATGGATCATGGTGATGACATGTGCCCTGGAACACTGTGATGACACGGGTCATCGAGTATTGTGATGACAAGGGTCATAGCGAATTGTGATGACAGGTGTCATGGGGCATTGTGATGACATTGATCATCTAGGAACTGTGATGAAAGGTATCATGGAGCACTGTGATGACTGGGGGCATGAAGCATTGTTATGAAAATTGTCCTGGATTATTGTGGTGACAGCAGTCATGGAGAATTGTGATGACAGGGATTATGCAGCATTGTGTTGACAAGGGTATGGGCTATTGTGATGACAATGGTCGTGGAGCAATGTGATGAAAGTTTTCATGGAACATCGTGATGAAAAGTGCCTGGGAGCATTGTGACGATAAAGGCCATGGAGCATTGTGATGACAAGTGTCATGGAGCATTGTAATGAAAGGTTTCATTGTGCACTGTGATGACAAGGGGGATGGAGTATTGTGATGAAACTGGTCCTGGAGCATTGTGATAACAAACTCCATGGAGCATTGTGATGACAGGCATCATGGAGCATTGTGAAGAAAGGGGCCATGGGGAATTGTAATGACAATAGAGAAATGTGATAAAAAATGTCAGCGATCATAGTGATTAAAGTGGTCATTGAGAATTGTGATGAAAAGCGACATAGAGCATTGTGATGACAAAGGTCATGGAGCATTGTGATGAGCAGGGTCATGTAGGATTGTGATGCCACGGTCATGGAACATTGTGTTGAAAAGAATTCTGCAGCATTGTGAGGAAAAAGGCATGGAGCATTGTGATTATAGGGGACATGGAGCATTGTGATGACATGGGCAGGGAACACTGTGATGACAGGTGTGATGGAGCAATGTGATGACAAGTGTCATGGAGCATTGTGATGAGAGGTGCCTTGGAGAATTGTGATGACAGGCCTCATGGGGCATTGAGATGACAGTCGTCATGGAGCGTTATGATGAAAGGTGTCATGGAGCACTGTGATTACAGGGGCCAGGGAGCATTGTGAACACAAAGGCCATGGAGCATTGAGATGACAGTGGTCATGGAGCATTGTGATGAAAGTGGTCATGGATCATTGTGATGACAAGTGTCCTGGGACCCTGTGATGACATGGTTCATGGAGCATTGTGATGACAATGGTAATGGCGAATTGTGATGACAATGTCATGAGGCATTGTGATGGCAGTGGTCATCTAGGAATGTGGTTAAAGTTATTATGGAGCACAGTAATGAGAGGGGCCATGGAGCATTGTGATGACAAGTGTCATGGAGCATGGTGATGAAACGGACATGGAGCATTATAATGACAAGAGTTCTGGAGCCTTGTGATGACAAGGGCATGGAGAATTGTGATTACAGGGGTCATGGAGCAGTGTGATGACAAAGGCTTGGAGCACTGTGATGACAAGGTCCATGGAGCATTGTGATTACAGGGGTCATGGGGCATTGTGATGAGTGAGGTCATGGAGCATTAAGATGAAAGGAGTCACTGAGCACTGTGATTACAGGGGCCATGGCGCATTGTGATGCCAAAGGCCATGGAGCATTATAATGACAGGTGTCATGGAACATTGAGATGAAACGGGTCATGGACCATTACGATGACAGGGGTCATGGAGAATTGTGATGACTGTGGCCATGGGGAATTTGGATGAAAGGCGTACTGGAGCATTGTGAGGAAATGTTTCATGGAGCATTGTGATGACAAGGGCCGTGGAGCATCGTGATGACAGGGTTCAAGGGGCATTGTGCAGAAAGCGTTCATGGAGCACTGCGATGAAAAGCACTATGGATCATTGTGATGACAAGGGCCATGGAGCATTGTGAATACAAGGGACATGGAGCCTTGTGATGACAAGGGTCATGGATCATTGTAAAAACAGGAATCATTTGGCATTGTGATGACAGGGTCATGAAGCATTTTTATGTAAGTTGCCATGGAGAATTGTGATGAAAAGGATCATGTGAATTTGTAATGACAAGGGCCATGGAGCATTGTGATGAAACAAATCTTGGAGTATTTTGATGAAAGTTGTCATGGAGCATTGCGATGAAAAGCACCAAGGAACATTGTGATGACAAGGGCCATCGAGCATTGTGATGACAAGTGTCATGGAGTATTGTGATGACAGGTGTCATGGAGCATCTTGATGACAAATGCCATGGAGAATTGTGATGAGAGGTGGCATTGGGCATTGTGATGAAAGGGTTCATGGTGTACTGTGATTACAGGGGCCATGGAGCATTGTGATGACAAGTGACATGGAGAATAGTGATGACAGGCGTCATAGAGCATTGTGATGACAAGTGCCATTTAGCATTGTGATGACAGGGGTCATCAAGCATTGTGTTGACAGGGTCACGGAGCATTGTGATGACAAAGGCCATAGAGCATTGTGATGACAGGGGTCATGGAGCATTGTGATGACATGGGCCATGAAGCATTGTGAAGACAAGATTCATGGAGCATTGTGATGACACAGGCATGAAGCATGGTGATGGCAACAGACCTGGAGCATTGTGATGACAAGGGCATGGAGCATGGTGATGAAACGGACATGGAGCATTATAATGAAAAGAGTTCTGGAGCCTTGTGATGACAAGGGCATGGAGCATTGTGATTACAGGGACCATGGAGCAGTGTGATGACAAAGGCTTGGGGCACTGTGATGACAAGGGCCATGGAGCATTGTGATTACAGGGGTCATGGGGCATTGTGATGAGTGAGGTCATGGAGCATTAAGATGAAACGAGTCATGGAGCACTGTGATTACAGGGGCCATGGCGCATTGTGATGCCAAAGGCCATGGAGCATTGTGATGACAGGTGTCCTGGAGCATTGAGATGAAACGTGTCATGGACCATTACGATGACAGGGTTCATGGAGAATTGTGATGACTGTGGCCATGGGGAATTTGGATGAAAGGCGTACTGGAGCATTGTGAGGAATATGTTTCATGGAGCATTGTGATGACAAGGGTCATGGAGCATCGTGATGACAGGGGTCATGGGGTATTGTGCTGAAAGCGGTCATGGAGCATTGCGATGAAAAGCGCTATGGAGCACTGTGATGACAAGGGCCATGGATCATTGTGAATACAAGGGACATGGAGCCTTGTGATGACAAGGGTCATGGATCATTGTAAAAACAGGTATCATTGGACATTGTGATGACAGGGGCATGGAACATTTTTATGTAAGTTGCCATGGAGAATTGTGATGAAAGGGATCATGTGAATTTGTAATGACAAGGGCCATGGAGCATTGTGATGAAACAAATCTTGGAGTATTTTGATGAAAGTTGTCATGGAGCATTGCGATGAAAAGCACCAAGGAACATTGTGATGACAAGGGCCATCGAGCATTGTGATGACAAGTGTCATGGAGTATTGTGATGACAGGTGTCATGGAGCATCTTGATGACAAATGCCATGGAGAATTGTGATGAGAGGTGGCATTGGGCATTGTGATGAAAGGGGTCATGGAGTACTGTGATTACAAGGGCCTTGGAGCATTGTGATGACAAGTGACATGGAGAATAGTGAGGACAGGCGTCATAGAGCATTGTGATGACAAGTGCCATTTAGCATTTTGATGACAGGGGTCATCAAGCATTGTGTTGACAGGGTCACGGAGCATTGTGATGACAAAGGCCATAGAGCATTGTGATGACAGGGGTCATGGAGCATTGTGATGAAATGGGCCATGAAGCATTGTGAAGACAATATTCATGGAGCATTGTGATGACACGGGCATGAAGCATGGTGATGACAACAGACCTGGAGCACTGTGATGACAAGGATATGGAGCATGGCGATGAAACGGACATGGAGCATTATAATGACAAGTGTTCTGGAGCCTTGTGATGACAAGAGCATGGAGCATTGTGATTACAGGGGCCATAGAGCTGTGTGATGACAAAGGCTTGGAGAACTGTGATGACAAGGGCCATGGAGCATTGTGATTACAGGGGTCATGGGGCATTGTGATGAGTGAGGTCATGGAGCATTTATGTGAAACGGGTCATGGAGCACTGTGATTACAGGGGCCGTGGAACATTGCGATAACAAGTGACATGGAGAATAGTGATGACAGGTGTCATAGAGCATTGTGATGACAAGTGCTATTTAGCATTTTGATGACAGGGGTCATCAGTCATTGTGTTGACAGGGGTCACGGAGCATTGTGATTACAAGGGCAGCGAACCTTGTGGTGACCGGGGTCATGGAACATTTTGATGACAACTTTCATGGAACGTTGTGATGACAGGGGTCATGGAGCATTGTGTTGAAAGGGAACATGGAGCAGTGTGATTACAGGGTTCATGGAGCATTGTGAATACATAGGCCAGGGAACAATGTGATGACAGGGGTCATGTAGCGTTGTGATGACAGGGTCATGGAGCATTGTGATTACAGGGGTTATGGGGCACTGTGATGACGGGGGCATGGAGCATTGTGATGAAAATTGTCCTGGAGCATTGTGATGACAGCGGTCACAAAGAATTGGGATGAAAGGTATCATGCAGCATTGTGATGACAACGGTCATGGATCATTTTGATGACAGGGGTCATGGAACATTCTAATAACAAGGTTCATAAAGCATTTTGATGACAGGGGTCATGGAGCATTGTAATGATATTATATCTGGAGCATTGTGATGAAAAGGGGATGGAGCATTTTGATGACAGTCTCCAAGGAGCATTGTGCTGACAATAGCATGGAGCATTGTGATGAAAGGGGTACTGGAGCACTGTGAGGAAAGGAGTCATGGATCATTGTGTTGACACGGTCAAGGAACATTGCGATGACAAGCATTCTGGAGCATTGTGATGAAAGAGCATGGAGCATTGTGATGAAAGGTGACAAGGAGCATTGTGATGATATGGGCAGAGAACTTTGTGATGACATGGGTCATGGAGCATTGTGGTGAAAAGTGTCATGGAACATTGTAGTGACAGGGATCATGGAGCTTTTTGGTAAGAGAGGCCTTGGAGATTTGTGATGGCAGGCGTCATGGGGCATTGTGATGACAGCGGTCTTGGAGCATTGTGATGAAAGGGGTCATGGAGCTCTATGATTAGAGGGGCCATGGAGCATTGTGAATACAAAGCCTATGGAGCATTGAGATGACAGGTTTCATGGAGCCTTTTGATGAAAGTGATCATGGATCATTGTGATGACAAGTGTCCTGGAACCTTGTGATGAAACGGTTCATGGAGCATTTTGATGACAGGGACCATGGCAAATTGTGATGACATCTGTCATGGGGCATTGTGATGACAGTGGTCCTCTAGAATTGTGATGAATGGTATCATGGAGCACTGTGATGACAGGGGCCATGGAACATTGTGATGACAAATGACGTGGAGGATTGTGATGACAAGTGTCATGGGGCATTGTGATGACATTGGCATGGAGCATTATGATGACAAGAGTTCTGGAGCATTTTGATGACAAGCACATGGAGCATTGTGATGACAGGGCCCATGGAACATTGTGATGAAAAGGACAGGGAACATTGTGATGACTGGGTTCATGGAGCATTGTGATGAAGGGGCCATGGAGCATTGAGATGACAGGCGTCATGAGGCATGGGGATGACAGTGGTCATGGAGCATTGTGATGAAAGTGATCATGGAGCAATATGATAACAGGGGCCATGGAGCATTGTGAACACAAAGGCCATGGAGCATTGAGATGACAGTGGTCATGGAGCATTGTGATGAAAGTGGTCATGGATCATTGTGATGACAAGTGTCCTGGGACCCTGTGATGACATGGTTCATGGAGCATTGTGATGACAATGGTAATGGCGAATTGTGATGACAATGTCATGAGGCATTGTGATGGCAGTGGTCATCTAGAAATGTGGTTAAAGTTATTATGGAGCCCAGTAATGAGAGGGGCCATGGAGCATTGTGATGACAGGTGTCATGGAGCATGGTGATGAAACGGACATGGAGCATTATAATGACAAGAGTTCTGGAGCATTGTGATTACAGGGGTCATGGAGCAGTGTGATGACAAAGGCTTGGAGCACTGTGATGACAAGGTCCATGGAGCATTGTGATTACAGGGGTCATGGGGCATTTTGATGAGTGAGGTCATGGAGCATTAAGATGAAACGAGTCATGGAGCACTGTGATTACAGGGGCCATGGCGCATTGTGATGCCAAAGGCCATGGAGCATTGTGATGACAGGTGTCCTGGAGCATTGAGATGAAACGGGTCATGGACCATTACGATGACAGGGTTCATGGAGAATTTTGATGACTGTGGCCATGGGGAATTTGGATGAAAGGCGTACTGGAGCATTGTGAGGAAATGTTTCATGGAGCATTGTGATGACAAGGGCCATGGAGCATCGTGATGACAGGGTTCATGGGGCATTGTGCAGAAATCGTTCATGGAGCATTGCGATGAAAAGCACTATGGATCAATGTGATGACAAGGGCCATGGAGCATTGTGAATACAAGGGACATCGAGCCTTGTGATGACAAGGGTCATGGATCATTGTAAAAACAGGAATCATTGGGCATTGTGATGACAGGGTCATGAAGCATTTTTATGTAAGTTGCCATGGAGAATTGTGATGAAAAGGATCATGTGAATTTGTAATGACAAGGGCCATGGAGCATTGTGATGAAACAAATCTTGGAGTATTTTGATGAAAGTTGTCATGGAGAATTGCGATGAAAAGCACCAAGGAACATTGTGATGACAAGGGCCATCGAGCATTGTGATGACAAGTGTCATGGAGTATTGTGATGACAGGTGTCATGGAGCATCTTGATGACAAATGCCATGGAGAATTGTGATGAGAGGTGGCATTGGGCATTGTGATGAAAGGGGTCATGGTGTACTGTGATTACAGGGGCCATGGAGCATTGTGATGACAAGTGACATGGAGAATAGTGATGACAGGCGTCATAGAGCATTGTGATGACAAGTGCCATTTAGCATTTTGATGACAGGGGTCATCAAGCATTGTGTTGACAGGGTCACGGAGCATTGTGATGACAAAGGCCATAGAGCATTGTGATGACAGGGGTCACGGAGCATTGTGATGACATGGGCCATGAAGCATTGTGAAGACAAGATTCATGGAGCATTGTGATGACACGGGCATGAAGCATGGTGATGGCAACAGACCTGGAGCATTGTGATGACAAGGGCATGGAGCATGGTGATGAAACGGACATGGAGCATTATAATGAAAAGAGTTCTGGAGCCTTGTGATGACAAGGGCATGGAGCATTGTGATTACAGGGACCATGGAGCAGTGTGATGACAAAGGCTTGGGGCACTGTGATGACAAGGGCCATGGAGCATTGTGATTACAGGGGTCATGGGGCATTGTGATGAGTGAGGTCATGGAGCATTAAGATGAAACGAGTCATGGAGCACTGTGATTACAGGGGCCATGGCGCATTGTGATGCCAAAGGCCATGGAGCATTGTGATGACAGGTGTCCTGGAGCATTGATATGAAACGGGTCATGGACCATTACGATGACAGGGTTCATGGAGAATTGTGATGACTGTGGCCATGGGGAATTTGGATGAAAGGCGTACTGGAGCATTGTGAGGAATATGTTTCATGGAGCATTGTGATGACAAGGGTCATGGAGCATCGTGATGACAGGAGTCATGGGGTATTGTGCTGAAAGCGGTCATGGAGCATTGCGATGAAAAGCGCTATGGAGCACTGTGATGACAAGGGCCATGGATCATTGTGAATACAAGGGACATGGAGCCTTGTGATGACAAGGGTCATGGATCATTGTAAAAACAGGTATCATTGGACATTGTGATGACAGGGGCATGGAACATTTTTATGTAAGTTGCCATGGAAAATTGTGATGAAAGGGATCATGTGAATTTGTAATGACAAGGGCCATGGAGCATTGTGATGAAACAAATCTTGGAGTATTTTGATGAAAGTTGTCATGGAGCATTGCGATGAAAAGCACCAAGGAACATTGTGATGACAAGGGCCATCGAGCATTGTGATGACAAGTGTCATGGAGTATTGTGATGACAGGTGTCATGGAGCATCTTGATGACAAATGCCATGGAGAATTGTGATGAGAGGTGGCATTGGGCATTGTGATGAAAGGGGTCATGGAGTACTGTGATTACAAGGGCCTTGGAGCATTGTGATGACAAGTGACATGGAGAATAGTGATGACAGGCGTCATAGAGCATTGTGATGACAAGTGCCATTTAGCATTTTGATGACAGGGGTCATCAAGCATTGTGTTGACAGGGTCACGGAGCATTGTGATGACATGGGCCATGAAGCATTGTGAAGACAAGATTCATGGAGCATTGTGATGACACGGCCATGAAGCATGGTGATGACAACAGACCTGGAGCATTGTGATGACAAGGATATGGAGCATGGCGATGAAACGGACATGGAGCATTATAATGACAAGTGTTCTGGAGCCTTGTGATGACAAGAGCATGGAGCATTGTGATTACAGGGGCCATGGAGTTGTGTGATGACAAAGGCTTGGAGAAATGTGATGACAAGGGCCATGGAGCATTGTGATTACAGGGGTCATGGGGCATTGTGATGAGTGAGGTCATGGAGCATTTATGTGAAACGGGTCATGGAGCACTGTGATTACAGGGGCCGTGGAACATTGCGATAACAAGTGACATGGAGAATAGTGATGACAGGTGTCATAGAGCATTGTGATGACAAGTGCTATTTAGCATTTTGATGACAGGGGTCATCAGTCATTGTGTTGACAGGGGTCACGGAGCATTGTGATTACAAGGGCAGGGAACCTTGTGGTGACCGGGGTCATGGAACATTTTGATGACAACTTTCATGGAACGTTGTGATGACAGGGGTCATGGAGCATTGTGTTGAAAGGGAACATGGAGCAGTGTGATTACAGGGTCCATGGAGCATTGTGAATACATAGGCCAGGGAACAATGTGATGACAGGGGTCATGTAGCGTTGTGATGACAGGGTCATGGAGCATTGTGATTACAGGGGTTATGGGGCACTGTGATGACGGGGGCATGGAGCATTGTGATGAAAATTGTCCTGGAGCATTGTGATGACAGCGGTCACAAAGAATTGGGATGAAAGGTATCATGCAGCATTGTGATGACAACGGTCATGGATCATTTTGATGACAGGGTTCATGGAACATTCTAATAACAAGGTTCATAAATCATTTTGATGACAGGGGTCATGGAGCATTGTGTTGACACGGGCATGGAGCATTGTAATGATATTATATCTGGAGCATTGTGATGAAAAGGGGATGGAGCATTTTGATGACAGTCTCCAAGGAGCATTGTGCTGACAATGGCATGGAGCATTGTGATGAAAGGTGACAAGGAGCATTGTGATGATATGGGCAGAGAACTTTGTGATGACATGGGTCATGGAGCATTGTGGTGAAAAGTGTCATGGAACATTGTACTGACAGGGATCATGGAGCTTTTTGGTAAGAGAGGCCTTGGAGATTTGTGATGGCAGGCGTCATGGGGCATTGTGATGACAGCGGTCTTGGAGCATTGTGATGAAAGGGGTCATGGAGCTCTATGATTAGAGGGGCCATGGAGCATTGTGAATACAAAGCCTATGGAGCATTGAGATGAGAGGTTTCATGGAGCCTTTTGATGAAAGTGATCATGGATCATTGTGATGACAAGTGTCCTGGAACCTTGTGATGAAACGGTTCATGGAGCATTTTGATGACAGGGACCATGGCAAATTGTGATGACATCTGTCATGGGGCATTGTGATGACAGTGGTCCTCTAGAATTGTGATGAATGGTATCATGGAGCACTGTGATGACAGGGGCCATGGAACATTGTGATGACAAATGACGTGGAGGATTGTGATGACAAGTGTCATGGGGCATTTTGATGACATTGGCATGGAGCATTATGATGACAAGAGTTCTGGAGCATTTTGATGACAAGCACATGGAGCATTGTGATGAGAGGCCCCATGGAACATTGTGATGAAAAGGACAGGGAACATTGTGATGACTGGGTTAATGGAGCATTGTGATGAAGGGGCCATGGAGCATTGAGATGACAGGCGTCATGAGGCATGGTGATGACAGTGGTCATGGAGCATTGTGATGAAAGTGATCATGGAGCAATATGATAACAGGGGCCATGGAGCATTGTGATGACAGGTGTATTGGAGCATTGTGATGAAAGTCGTCATGGATCATGGTGATGACATGTGCCCTGGAACACTGTGATGACATGGGTCATCGAGTATTGTGATGACAAGGGTCATAGCGAATTGTGATGACAGGTGTCATGGGGCATTGTGATGACATTGATCATCTAGGAACTGTGATGAAAGGTATCATGGAGCACTGTGATGACTGGGGGCATGAAGCATTGTTATGAAAATTGTCCTGGATTATTGTGGTGACAGCAGTCATGGAGAATTGTGATGACAGGGATTATGCAGCATTGTGTTGACAAGGGTATGGGCTATTGTGATGACAATGGTCGTGGAGCAATGTGATGAAAGTTTTCATGGAACATCGTGATGAAAAGTGCCTGGGAGCATTGTGACGATAAAGGCCATGGAGCATTGTGATGACAAGTGTCATGGAGCATTGTAATGAAAGGTTTCATTGTGCACTGTGATGACAAGGGGGATGGAGTATTGTGATGAAACTGGTCCTGGAGCATTGTGATAACAAACTCCATGGAGCATTGTGATGACAGGCATCATGGAGCATTGTGAAGAAAGGGGCCATGGGGAATTGTAATGACAATAGAGAAATGTGATAAAAAATGTCAGCGATCATAGTGATTAAAGTGGTCATTGAGAATTGTGATGAAAAGCGACATAGAGCATTGTGATGACAAAGGTCATGGAGAATTGTGATGAGCAGGGTCATGTAGGATTGTGATGCCACGGTCATGGAACATTGTGTTGAAAAGAATTCTGCAGCATTGTGAGGAAAAAGGCATGGAGCATTGTGATTATAGGGGACATGGAGCATTGTGATGACATGGGCAGGGAACACTGTGATGACAGGTGTGATGGAGCAATGTGATGACAAGTGTCATGGAGCATTGTGATGAGAGGTGCCTTGGAGAATTGTGATGACAGGCCTCATGGGGCATTGAGATGACAGTCGTCATGGAGCGTTATGATGAAAGGTGTTATGGAGCACTGTGATTACAGGGGCCAGGGAGCATTGTGAACACAAAGGCCATGGAGCATTGAGATGACAGTGGTCATGGAGCATTGTGATGAAAGTGGTCATGGATCATTGTGATGACAAGTGTCCTGGGACCCTGTGATGACATGGTTCATGGAGCATTGTGATGACAATGGTAATGGCGAATTGTGATGACAATGTCATGAGGCATTGTGATGGCAGTGGTCATCTAGGAATGTGGTTAAAGTTATTATGGAGCACAGTAATGAGAGGGGCCATGGAGCATTGTGATGACAAGTGTCATGGAGCATGGTGATGAAACGGACATGGAGCATTATAATGACAAGAGTTCTGGAGCCTTGTGATGACAAGGGCATGGAGAATTGTGATTACAGGGGTCATGGAGCAGTGTGATGACAAAGGCTTGGAGCACTGTGATGACAAGGTCCATGGAGCATTGTGATTACAGGGGTCATGGGGCATTGTGATGAGTGAGGTCATGGAGCATTAAGATGAAAGGAGTCACTGAGCACTGTGATTACAGGGGCCATGGCGCATTGTGATGCCAAAGGCCATGGAGCATTATAATGACAGGTGTCATGGAACATTGAGATGAAACGGGTCATGGACCATTACGATGACAGGGGTCATGGAGAATTGTGATGACTGTGGCCATGGGGAATTTGGATGAAAGGCGTACTGGAGCATTGTGAGGAAATGTTTCATGGAGCATTGTGATGACAAGGGCCGTGGAGCATCGTGATGACAGGGTTCAAGGGGCATTGTGCAGAAAGCGTTCATGGAGCACTGCGATGAAAAGCACTATGGATCATTGTGATGACAAGGGCCATGGAGCATTGTGAATACAAGGGACATGGAGCCTTGTGATGACAAGGGTCATGGATCATTGTAAAAACAGGAATCATTTGGCATTGTGATGACAGGGTCATGAAGCATTTTTATGTAAGTTGCCATGGAGAATTGTGATGAAAAGGATCATGTGAATTTGTAATGACAAGGGCCATGGAGCATTGTGATGAAACAAATCTTGGAGTATTTTGATGAAAGTTGTCATGGAGCATTGCGATGAAAAGCACCAAGGAACATTGTGATGACAAGGGCCATCGAGCATTGTGATGACAAGTGTCATGGAGTATTGTGATGACAGGTGTCATGGAGCATCTTGATGACAAATGCCATGGAGAATTGTGATGAGAGGTGGCATTGGGCATTGTGATGAAAGGGTTCATGGTGTACTGTGATTACAGGGGCCATGGAGCATTGTGATGACAAGTGACATGGAGAATAGTGATGACAGGCGTCATAGAGCATTGTGATGACAAGTGCCATTTAGCATTTTGATGACAGGGGTCATCAAGCATTGTGTTGACAGGGTCACGGAGCATTGTGATGACAAAGGCCATAGAGCATTGTGATGACAGGGGTCATGGAGCATTGTGATGACATGGGCCATGAAGCATTGTGAAGACAAGATTCATGGAGCATTGTGATGACACGGGCATGAAGCATGGTGATGGCAACAGACCTGGAGCATTGTGATGACAAGGGCATGGAGCATGGTGATGAAACGGACATGGAGCATTATAATGAAAAGAGTTCTGGAGCCTTGTGATGACAAGGGCATGGAGCATTGTGATTACAGGGACCATGGAGCAGTGTGATGACAAAGGCTTGGGGCACTGTGATGACAAGGGCCATGGAGCATTGTGATTACAGGGGTCATGGGGCATTGTGATGAGTGAGGTCATGGAGCATTAAGATGAAACGAGTCATGGAGCACTGTGATTACAGGGGCCATGGCGCATTGTGATGCCAAAGGCCATGGAGCATTGTGATGACAGGTGTCCTGGAGCATTGAGATGAAACGGGTCATGGACCATTACGATGACAGGGTTCATGGAGAATTGTGATGACTGTGGCCATGGGGAATTTGGATGAAAGGCGTACTGGAGCATTGTGAGGAATATGTTTCATGGAGCATTGTGATGACAAGGGTCATGGAGCATCGTGATGACAGGGGTCATGGGGTATTGTGCTGAAAGCGGTCATGGAGCATTGCGATGAAAAGCGCTATGGAGCACTGTGATGACAAGGGCCATGGATCATTGTGAATACAAGGGACATGGAGCCTTGTGATGACAAGGGTCATGGATCATTGTAAAAACAGGTATCATTGGACATTGTGATGACAGGGGCATGGAACATTTTTATGTAAGTTGCCATGGAGAATTGTGATGAAAGGGATCATGTGAATTTGTAATGACAAGGGCCATGGAGCATTGTGATGAAACAAATCTTGGAGTATTTTGATGAAAGTTGTCATGGAGCATTGCGATGAAAAGCACCAAGGAACATTGTGATGACAAGGGCCATCGAGCATTGTGATGACAAGTGTCATGGAGTATTGTGATGACAGGTGTCATGGAGCATCTTGATGACAAATGCCATGGAGAATTGTGATGAGAGGTGGCATTGGGCATTGTGATGAAAGGGGTCATGGAGTACTGTGATTACAAGGGCCTTGGAGCATTGTGATGACAAATGACATGGAGAATAGTGAGGACAGGCGTCATAGAGCATTGTGATGACAAGTGCCATTTAGCATTTTGATGACAGGGGTCATCAAGCATTGTGTTGACAGGGTCACGGAGCATTGTGATGACAAAGGCCATAGAGCATTGTGATGACAGGGGTCATGGAGCATTGTGATGAAATGGGCCATGAAGCATTGTGAAGACAAGATTCATGGAGCATTGTGATGACACGGGCATGAAGCATGGTGATGACAACAGACCTGGAGCATTGTGATGACAAGGATATGGAGCATGGCGATGAAACGGACATGGAGCATTATAATGACAAGTGTTCTGGAGCCTTGTGATGACAAGAGCATGGAGCATTGTGATTACAGGGGCCATAGAGCTGTGTGATGACAAAGGCTTGGAGAACTGTGATGACAAGGGCCATGGAGCATTGTGATTACAGGGGTCATGGGGCATTGTGATGAGTGAGGTCATGGAGCATTTATGTGAAACGGGTCATGGAGCACTGTGATTACAGGGGCCGTGGAACATTGCGATAACAAGTGACATGGAGAATAGTGATGACAGGTGTCATAGAGCATTTTGATGACAAGTGCTATTTAGCATTTTGATGACAGGGGTCATCAGTCATTGTGTTGACAGGGGTCACGGAGCATTGTGATTACAAGGGCAGGGAACCTTGTGGTGACCGGGGTCATGGAACATTTTGATGACAACTTTCATGGAACGTTGTGATGACAGGGGTCATGGAGCATTGTGTTGAAAGGGAACATTGAGCAGTGTGATTACAGGGTCCATGGAGCATTGTGAATACATAGGCCAGGGAACAATGTGATGACAGGGGTCATGTAGCGTTGTGATGACAGGGTCATGGAGCATTGTGATTACAGGGGTTATGGGGCACTGTGATGACGGGGGCATGGAGCATTGTGATGAAAATTGTCCTGGAGCATTGTGATGACAGCGGTCACAAAGAATTGGGATGAAAGGTATCATGCAGCATTGTGATGACAACGGTCATGGATCATTTTGATGACAGGGGTCATGGAACATTCTAATAACAAGGTTCATAAAGCATTTTGATGACAGGGGTCATGGAGCATTGTAATGATATTATATCTGGATCATTGTGATGAAAAGGGGATGGAGCATTTTGATGACAGTCTCCAAGGAGCATTGTGCTGACAATAGCATGGAGCATTGTGATGAAAGGGGTACTGGAGCACTGTGAGGAAAGGAGTCATGGATCATTGTGTTGACACGGTCAAGGAACATTGCGATGACAAGCATTCTGGAGCATTGTGATGAAAGAGCATGGAGCATTGTGATGAAAGGTGACAAGGAGCATTGTGATGATATGGGCAGAGAACTTTGTGATGACATGGGTCATGGAGCATTGTGGTGAAAAGTGTCATGGAACATTGTAGTGACAGGGATCATGGAGCTTTTTGGTAAGAGAGGCCTTGGAGATTTGTGATGGCAGGCGTCATGGGGCATTGTGATGACAGCGGTCTTGGAGCATTGTGATGAAAGGGGCCATGGAGCTCTATGATTAGAGGGGCCATGGAGCATTGTGAATACAAAGCCTATGGAGCATTGAGATGACAGGTTTCATGGAGCCTTTTGATGAAAGTGATCATGGATCATTGTGATGACAAGTGTCCTGGAACCTTGTGATGAAACGGTTCATGGAGCATTTTGATGACAGGGACCATGGCAAATTGTGATGACATCTGTCATGGGGCATTGTGATGACAGTGGTCCTCTAGAATTGTGATGAATGGTATCATGGAGCACTGTGATGACAGGGGCCATGGAACATTGTGATGACAAATGACGTGGAGGATTGTGATGACAAGTGTCATGGGGCATTGTGATGACATTGGCATGGAGCATTATGATGACAAGAGTTCTGGAGCATTTTGATGACAAGCACATGGAGCATTGTGATGACAGGGCCCATGGAACATTGTGATGAAAAGGACAGGGAACATTGTGATGACTGGGTTCATGGAGCATTGTGATGAAGGGGCCATGGAGCATTGAGATGACAGGCGTCATGAGGCATGGGGATGACAGTGGTCATGGAGCATTGTGATGAAAGTGATCATGGAGCAATATGATAACAGGGGCCATGGAGCATTGTGAACACAAAGGCCATGGAGCATTGAGATGACAGTGGTCATGGAGCATTGTGATGAAAGTGGTCATGGATCATTGTGATGACAAGTGTCCTGGGACCCTGTGATGACATGGTTCATGGAGCATTGTGATGACAATGGTAATGGCGAATTGTGATGACAATGTCATGAGGCATTGTGATGGCAGTGGTCATCTAGAAATGTGGTTAAAGTTATTATGGAGCCCAGTAATGAGAGGGGCCATGGAGCATTGTGATGACAGGTGTCATGGAGCATGGTGATGAAACGGACATGGAGCATTATAATGACAAGAGTTCTGGAGCATTGTGATTACAGGGGTCATGGAGCAGTGTGATGACAAAGGCTTGGAGCACTGTGATGACAAGGTCCATGGAGCATTGTGATTACAGGGGTCATGGGGCATTTTGATGAGTGAGGTCATGGAGCATTAAGATGAAACGAGTCATGGAGCACTGTGATTACAGGGGCCATGGCGCATTGTGATGCCAAAGGCCATGGAGCATTGTGATGACAGGTGTCCTGGAGCATTGAGATGAAACGGGTCATGGACCATTACGATGACAGGGTTCATGGAGAATTTTGATGACTGTGGCCATGGGGAATTTGGATGAAAGGCGTACTGGAGCATTGTGAGGAAATGTTTCATGGAGCATTGTGATGACAAGGGCCATGGAGCATCGTGATGACAGGGTTCATGGGGCATTGTGCAGAAATCGTTCATGGAGCATTGCGATGAAAAGCACTATGGATCAATGTGATGACAAGGGCCATGGAGCATTGTGAATACAAGGGACATCGAGCCTTGTGATGACAAGGGTCATGGATCATTGTAAAAACAGGAATCATTGGGCATTGTGATGACAGGGTCATGAAGCATTTTTATGTAAGTTGCCATGGAGAATTGTGATGAAAAGGATCATGTGAATTTGTAATGACAAGGGCCATGGAGCATTGTGATGAAACAAATCTTGGAGTATTTTGATGAAAGTTGTCATGGAGAATTGCGATGAAAAGCACCAAGGAACATTGTGATGACAAGGGCCATCGAGCATTGTGATGACAAGTGTCATGGAGTATTGTGATGACAGGTGTCATGGAGCATCTTGATGACAAATGCCATGGAGAATTGTGATGAGAGGTGGCATTGGGCATTGTGATGAAAGGGTTCATGGTGTACTGTGATTACAGGGGCCATGGAGCATTGTGATGACAAGTGACATGGAGAATAGTGATGACAGGCGTCATAGAGCATTGTGATGACAAGTGCCATTTAGCATTTTGATGACAGGGGTCATCAAGCATTGTGTTGACAGGGTCACGGAGCATTGTGATGACAAAGGCCATAGAGCATTGTGATGACAGGGGTCATGGAGCATTGTGATGACATGGGCCATGAAGCATTGTGAAGACAAGATTCATGGAGCATTGTGATGACACGGGCATGAAGCATGGTGATGGCAACAGACCTGGAGCATTGTGATGACAAGGGCATGGAGCATGGTGATGAAACGGACATGGAGCATTATAATGAAAAGAGTTCTGGAGCCTTGTGATGACAAGGGCATGGAGCATTGTGATTACAGGGACCATGGAGCAGTGTGATGACAAAGGCTTGGGGCACTGTGATGACAAGGGCCATGGAGCATTGTGATTACAGGGGTCATGGGGCATTGTGATGAGTGAGGTCATGGAGCATTAAGATGAAACGAGTCATGGAGCACTGTGATTACAGGGGCCATGGCGCATTGTGATGCCAAAGGCCATGGAGCATTGTGATGACAGGTGTCCTGGAGCATTGATATGAAACGGGTCATGGACCATTACGATGACAGGGTTCATGGAGAATTGTGATGACTGTGGCCATGGGGAATTTGGATGAAAGGCGTACTGGAGCATTGTGAGGAATATGTTTCATGGAGCATTGTGATGACAAGGGTCATGGAGCATCGTGATGACAGGAGTCATGGGGTATTGTGCTGAAAGCGGTCATGGAGCATTGCGATGAAAAGCGCTATGGAGCACTGTGATGACAAGGGCCATGGATCATTGTGAATACAAGGGACATGGAGCCTTGTGATGACAAGGGTCATGGATCATTGTAAAAACAGGTATCATTGGACATTGTGATGACAGGGGCATGGAACATTTTTATGTAAGTTGCCATGGAAAATTGTGATGAAAGGGATCATGTGAATTTGTAATGACAAGGGCCATGGAGCATTGTGATGAAACAAATCTTGGAGTATTTTGATGAAAGTTGTCATGGAGCATTGCGATGAAAAGCACCAAGGAACATTGTGATGACAAGGGCCATCGAGCATTGTGATGACAAGTGTCATGGAGTATTGTGATGACAGGTGTCATGGAGCATCTTGATGACAAATGCCATGGAGAATTGTGATGAGAGGTGGCATTGGGCATTGTGATGAAAGGGGTCATGGAGTACTGTGATTACAAGGGCCTTGGAGCATTGTGATGACAAGTGACATGGAGAATAGTGATGACAGGCGTCATAGAGCATTGTGATGACAAGTGCCATTTAGCATTTTGATGACAGGGGTCATCAAGCATTGTGTTGACAGGGTCACGGAGCATTGTGATGACATGGGCCATGAAGCATTGTGAAGACAAGATTCATGGAGCATTGTGATGACACGGCCATGAAGCATGGTGATGACAACAGACCTGGAGCATTGTGATGACAAGGATATGGAGCATGGCGATGAAACGGACATGGAGCATTATAATGACAAGTGTTCTGGAGCCTTGTGATGACAAGAGCATGGAGCATTGTGATTACAGGGGCCATGGAGTTGTGTGATGACAAAGGCTTGGAGAAATGTGATGACAAGGGCCATGGAGCATTGTGATTACAGGGGTCATGGGGCATTGTGATGAGTGAGGTCATGGAGCATTTATGTGAAACGGGTCATGGAGCACTGTGATTACAGGGGCCGTGGAACATTGCGATAACAAGTGACATGGAGAATAGTGATGACAGGTGTCATAGAGCATTGTGATGACAAGTGCTATTTAGCATTTTGATGACAGGGGTCATCAGTCATTGTGTTGACAGGGGTCACGGAGCATTGTGATTACAAGGGCAGGGAACCTTGTGGTGACCGGGGTCATGGAACATTTTGATGACAACTTTCATGGAACGTTGTGATGACAGGGGTCATGGAGCATTGTGTTGAAAGGGAACATGGAGCAGTGTGATTACAGGGTCCATGGAGCATTGTGAATACATAGGCCAGGGAACAATGTGATGACAGGGGTCATGTAGCGTTGTGATGACAGGGTCATGGAGCATTGTGATTACAGGGGTTATGGGGCACTGTGATGACGGGGGCATGGAGCATTGTGATGAAAATTGTCCTGGAGCATTGTGATGACAGCGGTCACAAAGAATTGGGATGAAAGGTATCATGCAGCATTGTGATGACAACGGTCATGGATCATTTTGATGACAGGGTTCATGGAACATTCTAATAACAAGGTTCATAAATCATTTTGATGACAGGGGTCATGGAGCATTGTGTTGACACGGGCATGGAGCATTGTAATGATATTATATCTGGAGCATTGTGATGAAAAGGGGATGGAGCATTTTGATGACAGTCTCCAAGGAGCATTGTGCTGACAATGGCATGGAGCATTGTGATGAAAGGTGACAAGGAGCATTGTGATGATATGGGCAGAGAACTTTGTGATGACATGGGTCATGGAGCATTGTGGTGAAAAGTGTCATGGAACATTGTACTGACAGGGATCATGGAGCTTTTTGGTAAGAGAGGCCTTGGAGATTTGTGATGGCAGGCGTCATGGGGCATTGTGATGACAGCGGTCTTGGAGCATTGTGATGAAAGGGGTCATGGAGCTCTATGATTAGAGGGGCCATGGAGCATTGTGAATACAAAGCCTATGGAGCATTGAGATGAGAGGTTTCATGGAGCCTTTTGATGAAAGTGATCATGGATCATTGTGATGACAAGTGTCCTGGAACCTTGTGATGAAACGGTTCATGGAGCATTTTGATGACAGGGACCATGGCAAATTGTGATGACATCTGTCATGGGGCATTGTGATGACAGTGGTCCTCTAGAATTGTGATGAATGGTATCATGGAGCACTGTGATGACAGGGGCCATGGAACATTGTGATGACAAATGACGTGGAGGATTGTGATGACAAGTGTCATGGGGCATTTTGATGACATTGGCATGGAGCATTATGATGACAAGAGTTCTGGAGCATTTTGATGACAAGCACATGGAGCATTGTGATGAGAGGCCCCATGGAACATTGTGATGAAAAGGACAGGGAACATTGTGATGACTGGGTTAATGGAGCATTGTGATGAAGGGGCCATGGAGCATTGAGATGACAGGCGTCATGAGGCATGGTGATGACAGTGGTCATGGAGCATTGTGATGAAAGTGATCATGGAGCAATATGATAACAGGGGCCATGGAGCATTGTGATGACAGGTGTATTGGAGCATTGTGATGAAAGTCGTCATGGATCATGGTGATGACATGTGCCCTGGAACACTGTGATGACACGGGTCATCGAGTATTGTGATGACAAGGGTCATAGCGAATTGTGATGACAGGTGTCATGGGGCATTGTGATGACATTGATCATCTAGGAACTGTGATGAAAGGTATCATGGAGCACTGTGATGACTGGGGGCATGAAGCATTGTTATGAAAATTGTCCTGGATTATTGTGGTGACAGCAGTCATGGAGAATTGTGATGACAGGGATTATGCAGCATTGTGTTGACAAGGGTATGGGCTATTGTGATGACAATGGTCGTGGAGCAATGTGATGAAAGTTTTCATGGAACATCGTGATGAAAAGTGCCTGGGAGCATTGTGACGATAAAGGCCATGGAGCATTGTGATGACAAGTGTCATGGAGCATTGTAATGAAAGGTTTCATTGTGCACTGTGATGACAAGGGGGATGGAGTATTGTGATGAAACTGGTCCTGGAGCATTGTGATAACAAACTCCATGGAGCATTGTGATGACAGGCATCATGGAGCATTGTGAAGAAAGGGGCCATGGGGAATTGTAATGACAATAGAGAAATGTGATAAAAAATGTCAGCGATCATAGTGATTAAAGTGGTCATTGAGAATTGTGATGAAAAGCGACATAGAGCATTGTGATGACAAAGGTCATGGAGCATTGTGATGAGCAGGGTCATGTAGGATTGTGATGCCACGGTCATGGAACATTGTGTTGAAAAGAATTCTGCAGCATTGTGAGGAAAAAGGCATGGAGCATTGTGATTATAGGGGACATGGAGCATTGTGATGACATGGGCAGGGAACACTGTGATGACAGGTGTGATGGAGCAATGTGATGACAAGTGTCATGGAGCATTGTGATGAGAGGTGCCTTGGAGAATTGTGATGACAGGCCTCATGGGGCATTGAGATGACAGTCGTCATGGAGCGTTATGATGAAAGGTGTCATGGAGCACTGTGATTACAGGGGCCAGGGAGCATTGTGAACACAAAGGCCATGGAGCATTGAGATGACAGTGGTCATGGAGCATTGTGATGAAAGTGGTCATGGATCATTGTGATGACAAGTGTCCTGGGACCCTGTGATGACATGGTTCATGGAGCATTGTGATGACAATGGTAATGGCGAATTGTGATGACAATGTCATGAGGCATTGTGATGGCAGTGGTCATCTAGGAATGTGGTTAAAGTTATTATGGAGCACAGTAATGAGAGGGGCCATGGAGCATTGTGATGACAAGTGTCATGGAGCATGGTGATGAAACGGACATGGAGCATTATAATGACAAGAGTTCTGGAGCCTTGTGATGACAAGGGCATGGAGAATTGTGATTACAGGGGTCATGGAGCAGTGTGATGACAAAGGCTTGGAGCACTGTGATGACAAGGTCCATGGAGCATTGTGATTACAGGGGTCATGGGGCATTGTGATGAGTGAGGTCATGGAGCATTAAGATGAAAGGAGTCACTGAGCACTGTGATTACAGGGGCCATGGCGCATTGTGATGCCAAAGGCCATGGAGCATTATAATGACAGGTGTCACGGAACATTGAGATGAAACGGGTCATGGACCATTACGATGACAGGGGTCATGGAGAATTGTGATGACTGTGGCCATGGGGAATTTGGATGAAAGGCGTACTGGAGCATTGTGAGGAAATGTTTCATGGAGCATTGTGATGACAAGGGCCGTGGAGCATCGTGATGACAGGGTTCAAGGGGCATTGTGCAGAAAGCGTTCATGGAGCACTGCGATGAAAAGCACTATGGATCATTGTGATGACAAGGGCCATGGAGCATTGTGAATACAAGGGACATGGAGCCTTGTGATGACAAGGGTCATGGATCATTGTAAAAACAGGAATCATTTGGCATTGTGATGACAGGGTCATGAAGCATTTTTATGTAAGTTGCCATGGAGAATTGTGATGAAAAGGATCATGTGAATTTGTAATGACAAGGGCCATGGAGCATTGTGATGAAACAAATCTTGGAGTATTTTGATGAAAGTTGTCATGGAGCATTGCGATGAAAAGCACCAAGGAACATTGTGATGACAAGGGCCATCGAGCATTGTGATGACAAGTGTCATGGAGTATTGTGATGACAGGTGTCATGGAGCATCTTGATGACAAATGCCATGGAGAATTGTGATGAGAGGTGGCATTGGGCATTGTGATGAAAGGGTTCATGGTGTACTGTGATTACAGGGGCCATGGAGCATTGTGATGACAAGTGACATGGAGAATAGTGATGACAGGCGTCATAGAGCATTGTGATGACAAGTGCCATTTAGCATTGTGATGACAGGGGTCATCAAGCATTGTGTTGACAGGGTCACGGAGCATTGTGATGACAAAGGCCATAGAGCATTGTGATGACAGGGGTCATGGAGCATTGTGATGACATGGGCCATGAAGCATTGTGAAGACAAGATTCATGGAGCATTGTGATGACACAGGCATGAAGCATGGTGATGGCAACAGACCTGGAGCATTGTGATGACAAGGGCATGGAGCATGGTGATGAAACGGACATGGAGCATTATAATGAAAAGAGTTCTGGAGCCTTGTGATGACAAGGGCATGGAGCATTGTGATTACAGGGACCATGGAGCAGTGTGATGACAAAGGCTTGGGGCACTGTGATGACAAGGGCCATGGAGCATTGTGATTACAGGGGTCATGGGGCATTGTGATGAGTGAGGTCATGGAGCATTAAGATGAAACGAGTCATGGAGCACTGTGATTACAGGGGCCATGGCGCATTGTGATGCCAAAGGCCATGGAGCATTGTGATGACAGGTGTCCTGGAGCATTGATATGAAACGGGTCATGGACCATTACGATGACAGGGTTCATGGAGAATTGTGATGACTGTGGCCATGGGGAATTTGGATGAAAGGCGTACTGGAGCATTGTGAGGAATATGTTTCATGGAGCATTGTGATGACAAGGGTCATGGAGCATCGTGATGACAGGAGTCATGGGGTATTGTGCTGAAAGCGGTCATGGAGCATTGCGATGAAAAGCGCTATGGAGCACTGTGATGACAAGGGCCATGGATCATTGTGAATACAAGGGACATGGAGCCTTGTGATGACAAGGGTCATGGATCATTGTAAAAACAGGTATCATTGGACATTGTGATGACAGGGGCATGGAACATTTTTATGTAAGTTGCCATGGAGAATTGTGATGAAAGGGATCATGTGAATTTGTAATGACAAGGGCCATGGAGCATTGTGATGAAACAAATCTTGGAGTATTTTGATGAAAGTTGTCATGGAGCATTGCGATGAAAAGCACCAAGGAACATTGTGATGACAAGGGCCATCGAGCATTGTGATGACAAGTGTCATGGAGTATTGTGATGACAGGTGTCATGGAGCATCTTGATGACAAATGCCATGGAGAATTGTGATGAGAGGTGGCATTGGGCATTGTGATGAAAGGGGTCATGGAGTACTGTGATTACAAGGGCCTTGGAGCATTGTGATGACAAATGACATGGAGAATAGTGAGGACAGGCGTCATAGAGCATTGTGATGACAAGTGCCATTTAGCATTTTGATGACAGGGGTCATCAAGCATTGTGTTGACAGGGTCACGGAGCATTGTGATGACAAAGGCCATAGAGCATTGTGATGACAGGGGTCATGGAGCATTGTGATGAAATGGGCCATGAAGCATTGTGAAGACAAGATTCATGGAGCATTGTGATGACACGGGCATGAAGCATGGTGATGACAACAGACCTGGAGCATTGTGATGACAAGGATATGGAGCATGGCGATGAAACGGACATGGAGCATTATAATGACAAGTGTTCTGGAGCCTTGTGATGACAAGAGCATGGAGCATTGTGATTACAGGGGCCATAGAGCTGTGTGATGACAAAGGCTTGGAGAACTGTGATGACAAGGGCCATGGAGCATTGTGATTACAGGGGTCATGGGGCATTGTGATGAGTGAGGTCATGGAGCATTTATGTGAAACGGGTCATGGAGCACTGTGATTACAGGGGCCGTGGAACATTGCGATAACAAGTGACATGGAGAATAGTGATGACAGGTGTCATAGAGCATTTTGATGACAAGTGCTATTTAGCATTTTGATGACAGGGGTCATCAGTCATTGTGTTGACAGGGGTCACGGAGCATTGTGATTACAAGGGCAGGGAACCTTGTGGTGACCGGGGTCATGGAACATTTTGATGACAACTTTCATGGAACGTTGTGATGACAGGGGTCATGGAGCATTGTGTTGAAAGGGAACATTGAGCAGTGTGATTACAGGGTCCATGGAGCATTGTGAATACATAGGCCAGGGAACAATGTGATGACAGGGGTCATGTAGCGTTGTGATGACAGGGTCATGGAGCATTGTGATTACAGGGGTTATGGGGCACTGTGATGACGGGGGCATGGAGCATTGTGATGAAAATTGTCCTGGAGCATTGTGATGACAGCGGTCACAAAGAATTGGGATGAAAGGTATCATGCAGCATTGTGATGACAACGGTCATGGATCATTTTGATGACAGGGGTCATGGAACATTCTAATAACAAGGTTCATAAAGCATTTTGATGACAGGGGTCATGGAGCACTGTGTTGACACGGGCATGGAGCATTGTAATGATATTATATCTGGAGCATTGTGATGAAAAGGGGATGGAGCATTTTGATGACAGTCTCCAAGGAGCATTGTGCTGACAATGGCATGGAGCATTGTGATGAAAGGGGTACTGGAGCACTGTGAGGAAAGGAGTCATGGATCATTGTGTTGACACGGTCAAGGAACATTGCGATGACAAGCATTCTGGAGCATTGTGATGAAAGAGCATGGAGCATTGTGATGAAAGGTGACAAGGAGCATTGTGATGATATGGGTAGAGAACTTTGTGATGACATGGGTCATGGAGCATTGTGGTGAAAAGTGTCATGGAACATTGTACTGACAGGGATCATGGAGCTTTTTGGTAAGAGAGGCCTTGGAGATTTGTGATGGCAGGCGTCATGGGGCATTGTGATGACAGCGGTCTTGGAGCAGTGTGATGAAAGGGGTCATGGAGCTCTATGATTAGAGGGGCCATGGAGCATTGTGAATACAAAGCCTATGGAGCACTGAGATGACAGGTTTCATGGAGCCTTTTGATGAAAGTGATCATGGATCATTGTGATGACAAGTGTCCTGGAACCTTGTGATGAAACGGTTCATGGAGCATTTTGATGACAGGGACCATGGCAAATTGTGATGACATCTGTCATGGGGCATTGTGATGACAGTGGTCCTCTAGAATTGTGATGAATGGTATCATGGAGCACTGTGATGACAGGGGCCATGGAACATTGTGATGACAAATGACGTGGAGGATTGTGATGACAAGTGTCATGGGGCATTTTGGTGACATTGGCATGGAGCATTATGATGACAAGAGTTCTGGAGCATTTTGATGACAAGCGCATGGAGCATTGTGATGAGAGGCCCCAGGGAACATTGTGATGAAAAGGACAGGGAACATTGTGATGACTGGGTTAATGGAGCATTGTGATGAAGGGGCCATGGAGCATTGAGATGACAGGCGTCATGAGGCATGGTGATGACAGTGGTCATGGAGCATTGTGATGAAAGTGATCATGGAGCAATATGATAACAGGGGCCATGGAGCATTGTGATGACAGGTATATTGGAGCATTGTGATGAATGTCGTCATGGATCATTGTGATGACATGTGCCCTGGAACACTGTGATGACATGGGTCATCGAGTATTGTGATGACAAGGGTCATAGCAAATTGTGATGACAGGTGTCATGGGGCATTGTGATGACATTGATCATCTAGGAATTGTGATGAAAGGTATCATGGAGCACTGTGATGACTGGGGGCATGAAGCATTGTTATGAAAATTGTCCTGGATTATTGTGGTGACAGCAGTCATGGAGAATTGTGATGACAGGGATTATGCAGCATTGTGTTGACAAGGGTATGGACTATTGTGATGATAATGGTCGTGGAGCAATGTGATGAAAGTTTTCATGGAACATCGTGATGAAAAGTGCCTGGGAGCATTGTGACGATAAAGGCCATGGAGCATTGTGATGACAAGTGTCATGAAGCATTGTAATGAAAGGTTTCATTGTGCACTGTGATGACAAGGGGGATGGAGTATTGTGATGAAACTGGTCCTGGAGCATTGTGATAACAAACTCCATGGAACATTGTGATGACAGGCATCATGGAGCATTGTGAAGAAAGGGGCCATGGGGAATTGTAATGACAATAGAGAAATGTGATACAAATTGTCAGCGATCATAGTGATTAAAGTGGTCATTGAGAATTGTGATGAAAAGCGACATAGAGCATTGTGATGACAAAGGTCATGGAGAATTGTGATGAGCAGGGTCATGTAGGATTGTGATGCCACGGTCATGGAACATTTTGTTGAAAAGAATTCTGCAGCATTGTGAGGAAAAAGGCATGGAGCATTGTGATTATAGGGGACATGGAGCATTGTGATGACATGGGCAGGGAACACTGTGATGACAGGTGTGATGGAGCAATGTGATGACAAGTGTCATGGAGCATTGTGATGAGAGGTGCCTTGGAGAATTGTGATGACAGGCCTCATGGGGCATTGAGATGACAGTCGTCATGGAGCGTTATGATGAAAGGTGTTATGGAGCACTGTGATTACAGGGGCCAGGGAGCATTGTGAACACAAAGGCCATGGAGCATTGAGATGACAGTGGTCATGGAGCATTGTGATGAAAGTGGTCATGGATCATTGTGATGACAAGTGTCCTGGGACCCTGTGATGACATGGTTCATGGAGCATTGTGATGACAATGGTAATGGCGAATTGTGATGACAATGTCATGAGGCATTGTGATGGCAGTGGTCATCTAGGAATGTGGTTAAAGTTATTATGGAGCACAGTAATGAGAGGGGCCATGGAGCATTGTGATGACAAGTGTCATGGAGCATGGTGATGAAACGGACATGGAGCATTATAATGACAAGAGTTCTGGAGCCTTGTGATGACAAGGGCATGGAGCATTGTGATTACAGGGGTCATGGAGCAGTGTGATGACAAAGGCTTGGAGCACTGTGATGACAAGGTCCATGGAGCATTGTGATTACAGGGGTCATGCGGCATTGTGATGAGTGAGGTCATGGAGCATTAAGATGAAACGAGTCACTGAGCACTGTGATTTCAGGGGCCATGGCGCATTGTGATGCCAAAGGCCATGGAGCATTATGATGACAGGTGTCATGGAACATTGAGATGAAACGGGTCATGGACCATTACGATGAAAGGGGTCATGGAGAATTGTGATGACTGTGGCCATGGGGAATTTGGATGAAAGGCGTACTGGAGCATTGTGAGGAAATGTTTCATGGAGCATTGTGATGGCAAGGGCCGTGGAGCATCGTGATGACAGGGTTCAAGGGGCATTGTGCAGAAAGCGTTCATGGAGCACTGCGATGAAAAGCACTATGGATCATTGTGATGACAAGGGCCATGGAGCATTGTGAATACAAGGGACATGGAGCCTTGTGATGACAAGGGTCATGGATCATTGTAAAAACAGGAATCATTTGGCATTGTGATGACAGGGTCATGAAGCATTTTTATGTAAGTTGCCATGGAGAATTGTGATGAAAAGGATCATGTGAATTTGTAATGACAAGGGCCATGGAGCATTGTGATGAAACAAATCTTGGAGTATTTTGATGAAAGTTGTCATGGAGCATTGCGATGAAAAGCACCAAGGAACATTGTGATGACAAGGGCCATCGAGCATTGTGATGACAAGTGTCATGGAGTATTGTGATGACAGGTGTCATGGAGCATCTTGATGACAAATGCCATGGAGAATTGTGATGAGAGGTGGCATTGGGCATTGTGATGAAAGGGTTCATGGTGTACTGTGATTACAGGGGCCATGGAGCATTGTGATGACAAGTGACATGGAGAATAGTGATGACAGGCGTCATAGAGCATTGTGATGACAAGTGCCATTTAGCATTTTGATGACAGGGGTCATCAAGCATTGTGTTGACTGGGTCACGGAGCATTGTGATGACAAAGGCCATAGAGCATTGTGATGACAGGGGTCATGGAGCATTGTGATGACATGGGCCATGAAGCATTGTGAAGACAAGATTCATGGAGCATTGTGATGACACAGGCATGAAGCATGGTGATGGCAACAGACCTGGAGCATTGTGATGACAAGGGCATGGAGCATGGTGATGAAACGGACATGGAGCATTATAATGAAAAGAGTTCTGGAGCCTTGTGATGACAAGGGCATGGAGCATTGTGATTACAGGGACCATGGAGCAGTGTGATGACAAAGGCTTGGGGCACTGTGATGACAAGGGCCATGGAGCATTGTGATTACAGGGGTCATGGGGCATTGTGATGAGTGAGGTCATGGAGCATTAAGATGAAACGAGTCATGGAGCACTGTGATTACAGGGGCCATGGCGCATTGTGATGCCAAAGGCCATGGAGCATTGTGATGACAGGTGTCCTGGAGCATTGAGATGAAACGTGTCATGGACCATTACGATGACAGGGTTCATGGAGAATTGTGATGACTGTGGCCATGGGGAATTTGGATGAAAGGCGTACTGGAGCATTGTGAGGAATATGTTTCATGGAGCATTGTGATGACAAGGGTCATGGAGCATCGTGATAACAGGGGTCATGGGGTATTGTGCTGAAAGCGGTCATGGAGCATTGCGATGAAAAGCGCTATGGAGCACTGTGATGACAAGGGCCATGGATCATTGTGAATACAAGGGACATGGAGCCTTGTGATGACAAGGGTCATGGATCATTGTAAAAACAGGTATCATTGGACATTGTGATGACAGGGGCATGGAACATTTTTATGTAAGTTGCCATGGAGAATTGTGATGAAAGGGATCATGTGAATTTGTAATGACAAGGGCCATGGAGCATTGTGATGAAACAAATCTTGGAGTATTTTGATGAAAGTTGTCATGGAGCATTGCGATGAAAAGCACCAAGGAACATTGTGATGACAAGGGCCATCGAGCATTGTGATGACAAGTGTCATGGAGTATTGTGATGACAGGTGTCATGGAGCATCTTGATGACAAATGCCATGGAGAATTGTGATGAGAGGTGGCATTGGGCATTGTGATGAAAGGGGTCATGGAGTACTGTGATTACAAGGGCCTTGGAGCATTGTGATGACAAGTGACATGGAGAATAGTGAGGACAGGCGTCATAGAGCATTGTGATGACAAGTGCCATTTAGCATTTTGATGACAGGGGTCATCAAGCATTGTGTTGACAGGGTCACGGAGCATTGTGATGACAAAGGCCATAGAGCATTGTGATGACAGGGGTCATGGAGCATTGTGATGAAATGGGCCATGAAGCATTGTGAAGACAATATTCATGGAGCATTGTGATGACACGGGCATGAAGCATGGTGATGACAACAGACCTGGAGCACTGTGATGACAAGGATATGGAGCATGGCGATGAAACGGACATGGAGCATTATAATGACAAGTGTTCTGGAGCCTTGTGATGACAAGAGCATGGAGCATTGTGATTACAGGGGCCATAGAGCTGTGTGATGACAAAGGCTTGGAGAACTGTGATGACAAGGGCCATGGAGCATTGTGATTACAGGGGTCATGGGGCATTGTGATGAGTGAGGTCATGGAGCATTTATGTGAAACGGGTCATGGAGCACTGTGATTACAGGGGCCGTGGAACATTGCGATAACAAGTGACATGGAGAATAGTGATGACAGGTGTCATAGAGCATTGTGATGACAAGTGCTATTTAGCATTTTGATGACAGGGGTCATCAGTCATTGTGTTGACAGGGGTCACGGAGCATTGTGATTACAAGGGCAGCGAACCTTGTGGTGACCGGGGTCATGGAACATTTTGATGACAACTTTCATGGAACGTTGTGATGACAGGGGTCATGGAGCATTGTGTTGAAAGGGAACATGGAGCAGTGTGATTACAGGGTTCATGGAGCATTGTGAATACATAGGCCAGGGAACAATGTGATGACAGGGGTCATGTAGCGTTGTGATGACAGGGTCATGGAGCATTGTGATTACAGGGGTTATGGGGCACTGTGATGACGGGGGCATGGAGCATTGTGATGAAAATTGTCCTGGAGCATTGTGATGACAGCGGTCACAAAGAATTGGGATGAAAGGTATCATGCAGCATTGTGATGACAACGGTCATGGATCATTTTGATGACAGGGGTCATGGAACATTCTAATAACAAGGTTCATAAAGCATTTTGATGACAGGGGTCATGGAGCATTGTAATGATATTATATCTGGAGCATTGTGATGAAAAGGGGATGGAGCATTTTGATGACAGTCTCCAAGGAGCATTGTGCTGACAATAGCATGGAGCATTGTGATGAAAGGGGTACTGGAGCACTGTGAGGAAAGGAGTCATGGATCATTGTGTTGACACGGTCAAGGAACATTGCGATGACAAGCATTCTGGAGCATTGTGATGAAAGAGCATGGAGCATTGTGATGAAAGGTGACAAGGAGCATTGTGATGATATGGGCAGAGAACTTTGTGATGACATGGGTCATGGAGCATTGTGGTGAAAAGTGTCATGGAACATTGTAGTGACAGGGATCATGGAGCTTTTTGGTAAGAGAGGCCTTGGAGATTTGTGATGGCAGGCGTCATGGGGCATTGTGATGACAGCGGTCTTGGAGCATTGTGATGAAAGGGGTCATGGAGCTCTATGATTAGAGGGGCCATGGAGCATTGTGAATACAAAGCCTATGGAGCATTGAGATGACAGGTTTCATGGAGCCTTTTGATGAAAGTGATCATGGATCATTGTGATGACAAGTGTCCTGGAACCTTGTGATGAAACGGTTCATGGAGCATTTTGATGACAGGGACCATGGCAAATTGTGATGACATCTGTCATGGGGCATTGTGATGACAGTGGTCCTCTAGAATTGTGATGAATGGTATCATGGAGCACTGTGATGACAGGGGCCATGGAACATTGTGATGACAAATGACGTGGAGGATTGTGATGACAAGTGTCATGGGGCATTGTGATGACATTGGCATGGAGCATTATGATGACAAGAGTTCTGGAGCATTTTGATGACAAGCACATGGAGCATTGTGATGACAGGGCCCATGGAACATTGTGATGAAAAGGACAGGGAACATTGTGATGACTGGGTTCATGGAGCATTGTGATGAAGGGGCCATGGAGCATTGAGATGACAGGCGTCATGAGGCATGGGGATGACAGTGGTCATGGAGCATTGTGATGAAAGTGATCATGGAGCAATATGATAACAGGGGCCATGGAGCATTGTGAACACAAAGGCCATGGAGCATTGAGATGACAGTGGTCATGGAGCATTGTGATGAAAGTGGTCATGGATCATTGTGATGACAAGTGTCCTGGGACCCTGTGATGACATGGTTCATGGAGCATTGTGATGACAATGGTAATGGCGAATTGTGATGACAATGTCATGAGGCATTGTGATGGCAGTGGTCATCTAGAAATGTGGTTAAAGTTATTATGGAGCCCAGTAATGAGAGGGGCCATGGAGCATTGTGATGACAGGTGTCATGGAGCATGGTGATGAAACGGACATGGAGCATTATAATGACAAGAGTTCTGGAGCATTGTGATTACAGGGGTCATGGAGCAGTGTGATGACAAAGGCTTGGAGCACTGTGATGACAAGGTCCATGGAGCATTGTGATTACAGGGGTCATGGGGCATTTTGATGAGTGAGGTCATGGAGCATTAAGATGAAACGAGTCATGGAGCACTGTGATTACAGGGGCCATGGCGCATTGTGATGCCAAAGGCCATGGAGCATTGTGATGACAGGTGTCCTGGAGCATTGAGATGAAACGGGTCATGGACCATTACGATGACAGGGTTCATGGAGAATTTTGATGACTGTGGCCATGGGGAATTTGGATGAAAGGCGTACTGGAGCATTGTGAGGAAATGTTTCATGGAGCATTGTGATGACAAGGGCCATGGAGCATCGTGATGACAGGGTTCATGGGGCATTGTGCAGAAATCGTTCATGGAGCATTGCGATGAAAAGCACTATGGATCATTGTGATGACAAGGGCCATGGAGCATTGTGAATACAAGGGACATCGAGCCTTGTGATGACAAGGGTCATGGATCATTGTAAAAACAGGAATCATTGGGCATTGTGATGACAGGGTCATGAAGCATTTTTATGTAAGTTGCCATGGAGAATTGTGATGAAAAGGATCATGTGAATTTGTAATGACAAGGGCCATGGAGCATTGTGATGAAACAAATCTTGGAGTATTTTGATGAAAGTTGTCATGGAGAATTGCGATGAAAAGCACCAAGGAACATTGTGATGACAAGGGCCATCGAGCATTGTGATGACAAGTGTCATGGAGTATTGTGATGACAGGTGTCATGGAGCATCTTGATGACAAATGCCATGGAGAATTGTGATGAGAGGTGGCATTGGGCATTGTGATGAAAGGGGTCATGGTGTACTGTGATTACAGGGGCCATGGAGCATTGTGATGACAAGTGACATGGAGAATAGTGATGACAGGCGTCATAGAGCATTGTGATGACAAGTGCCATTTAGCATTTTGATGACAGGGGTCATCAAGCATTGTGTTGACAGGGTCAAGGAGCATTGTGATGACAAAGGCCATAGAGCATTGTGATGACAGGGGTCATGGAGCATTGTGATGACATGGGCCATGAAGCATTGTGAAGACAAGATTCATGGAGCATTGTGATGACACGGGCATGAAGCATGGTGATGGCAACAGACCTGGAGCATTGTGATGACAAGGGCATGGAGCATGGTGATGAAACGGACATGGAGCATTATAATGAAAAGAGTTCTGGAGCCTTGTGATGACAAGGGCATGGAGCATTGTGATTACAGGGACCATGGAGCAGTGTGATGACAAAGGCTTGGGGCACTGTGATGACAAGGGCCATGGAGCATTGTGATTACAGGGGTCATGGGGCATTGTGATGAGTGAGGTCATGGAGCATTAAGATGAAACGAGTCATGGATCACTGTGATTACAGGGGCCATGGCGCATTGTGATGCCAAAGGCCATGGAGCATTGTGATGACAGGTGTCCTGGAGCATTGATATGAAACGGGTCATGGACCATTACGATGACAGGGTTCATGGAGAATTGTGATGACTGTGGCCATGGGGAATTTGGATGAAAGGCGTACTGGAGCATTGTGAGGAATATGTTTCATGGAGCATTGTGATGACAAGGGTCATGGAGCATCGTGATGACAGGGGTCATGGGGTATTGTGCTGAAAGCGGTCATGGAGCATTGCGATGAAAAGCGCTATGGAGCACTGTGATGACAAGGGCCATGGATCATTGTGAATACAAGGGACATGGAGCCTTGTGATGACAAGGGTCATGGATCATTGTAAAAACAGGTATCATTGGACATTGTGATGACAGGGGCATGGAACATTTTTATGTAAGTTGCCATGGAAAATTGTGATGAAAGGGATCATGTGAATTTGTAATGACAAGGGCCATGGAGCATTGTGATGAAACAAATCTTGGAGTATTTTGATGAAAGTTGTCATGGAGCATTGCGATGAAAAGCACCAAGGAACATTGTGATGACAAGGGCCATCGAGCATTGTGATGACAAGTGTCATGGAGTATTGTGATGACAGGTGTCATGGAGCATCTTGATGACAAATGCCATGGAGAATTGTGATGAGAGGTGGCATTGGGCATTGTGATGAAAGGGGTCATGGAGTACTGTGATTACAAGGGCCTTGGAGCATTGTGATGACAAGTGACATGGAGAATAGTGATGACAGGCGTCATAGAGCATTGTGATGACAAGTGCCATTTAGCATTTTGATGACAGGGGTCATCAAGCATTGTGTTGACAGGGTCACGGAGCATTGTGATGACATGGGCCATGAAGCATTGTGAAGACAAGATTCATGGAGCATTGTGATGACACGGCCATGAAGCATGGTGATGACAACAGACCTGGAGCATTGTGATGACAAGGATATGGAGCATGGCGATGAAACGGACATGGAGCATTATAATGACAAGTGTTCTGGAGCCTTGTGATGACAAGAGCATGGAGCATTGTGATTACAGGGGCCATGGAGTTGTGTGATGACAAAGGCTTGGAGAAATGTGATGACAAGGGCCATGGAGCATTGTGATTACAGGGGTCATGGGGCATTGTGATGAGTGAGGTCATGGAGCATTTATGTGAAACGGGTCATGGAGCACTGTGATTACAGGGGCCGTGGAACATTGCGATAACAAGTGACATGGAGAATAGTGATGACAGGTGTCATAGAGCATTGTGATGACAAGTGCTATTTAGCATTTTGATGACAGGGGTCATCAGTCATTGTGTTGACAGGGGTCACGGAGCATTGTGATTACAAGGGCAGGGAACCTTGTGGTGACCGGGGTCATGGAACATTTTGATGACAACTTTCATGGAATGTTGTGATGACAGGGGTCATGGAGCATTGTGTTGAAAGGGAACATGGAGCAGTGTGATTACAGGGTCCATGGAGCATTGTGAATACATAGGCCAGGGAACAATGTGATGACAGGGGTCATGTAGCGTTGTGATGACAGGGTCATGGAGCATTGTGATTACAGGGGTTATGGGGCACTGTGATGACGGGGGCATGGAGCATTGTGATGAAAATTGTCCTGGAGCATTGTGATGACAGCGGTCACAAAGAATTGGGATGAAAGGTATCATGCAGCATTGTGATGACAACGGTCATGGATCATTTTGATGACAGGGTTCATGGAACATTCTAATAACAAGGTTCATAAATCATTTTGATGACAGGGGTCATGGAGCATTGTGTTGACACGGGCATGGAGCATTGTAATGATATTATATCTGGAGCATTGTGATGAAAAGGGGATGGAGCATTTTGATGACAGTCTCCAAGGAGCATTGTGCTGACAATGGCATGGAGCATTGTGATGAAAGGTGACAAGGAGCATTGTGATGATATGGGCAGAGAACTTTGTGATGACATGGGTCATGGAGCATTGTGGTGAAAAGTGTCATGGAACATTGTACTGACAGGGATCATGGAGCTTTTTGGTAAGAGAGGCCTTGGAGATTTGTGATGGCAGGCGTCATGGGGCATTGTGATGACAGCGGTCTTGGAGCATTGTGATGAAAGGGGTCATGGAGCTCTATGATTAGAGGGGCCATGGAGCATTGTGAATACAAAGCCTATGGAGCATTGAGATGAGAGGTTTCATGGAGCCTTTTGATGAAAGTGATCATGGATCATTGTGATGACAAGTGTCCTGGAACCTTGTGATGAAACGGTTCATGGAGCATTTTGATGACAGGGACCATGGCAAATTGTGATGACATCTGTCATGGGGCATTGTGATGACAGTGGTCCTCTAGAATTGTGATGAATGGTATCATGGAGCACTGTGATGACAGGGGCCATGGAACATTGTGATGACAAATGACGTGGAGGATTGTGATGACAAGTGTCATGGGGCATTTTGATGACATTGGCATGGAGCATTATGATGACAAGAGTTCTGGAGCATTTTGATGACAAGCACATGGAGCATTGTGATGAGAGGCCCCATGGAACATTGTGATGAAAAGGACAGGGAACATTGTGATGACTGGGTTAATGGAGCATTGTGATGAAGGGGCCATGGAGCATTGAGATGACAGGCGTCATGAGGCATGGTGATGACAGTGGTCATGGAGCATTGTGATGAAAGTGATCATGGAGCAATATGATAACAGGGGCCATGGAGCATTGTGATGACAGGTGTATTGGAGCATTGTGATGAAAGTCGTCATGGATCATGGTGATGACATGTGCCCTGGAACACTGTGATGACACGGGTCATCGAGTATTGTGATGACAAGGGTCATAGCGAATTGTGATGACAGGTGTCATGGGGCATTGTGATGACATTGATCATCTAGGAACTGTGATGAAAGGTATCATGGAGCACTGTGATGACTGGGGGCATGAAGCATTGTTATGAAAATTGTCCTGGATTATTGTGGTGACAGCAGTCATGGAGAATTGTGATGACAGGGATTATGCAGCATTGTGTTGACAAGGGTATGGGCTATTGTGATGACAATGGTCGTGGAGCAATGTGATGAAAGTTTTCATGGAACATCGTGATGAAAAGTGCCTGGGAGCATTGTGACGATAAAGGCCATGGAGCATTGTGATGACAAGTGTCATGGAGCATTGTAATGAAAGGTTTCATTGTGCACTGTGATGACAAGGGGGATGGAGTATTGTGATGAAACTGGTCCTGGAGCATTGTGATAACAAACTCCATGGAGCATTGTGATGACAGGCATCATGGAGCATTGTGAAGAAAGGGGCCATGGGGAATTGTAATGACAATAGAGAAATGTGATAAAAAATGTCAGCGATCATAGTGATTAAAGTGGTCATTGAGAATTGTGATGAAAAGCGACATAGAGCATTGTGATGTCAAAGGTCATGGAGAATTGTGATGAGCAGGGTCATGTAGGATTGTGATGCCACGGTCATGGAACATTGTGTTGAAAAGAATTCTGCAGCATTGTGAGGAAAAAGGCATGGAGCATTGTGATTATAGGGGACATGGAGCATTGTGATGACATGGGCAGGGAACACTGTGATAACAGGTGCTATGGAGCAATGTGATGACAAGTGTCATGGAGCATTGTGATGAGAGGTGCCTTGGAGAATTGTGATGACAGGCCTCATGGGGCATTGAGATGACAGTCGTCATGGAGCGTTATGATGAAAGGTGTTATGGAGCACTGTGATTACAGGGGCCAGGGAGCACTGTGAACACAAAGGCCATGGAGCATTGAGATGACAGTGGTCATGGAGCATTGTGATGAAAGTGGTCATGGATCATTGTGATGACAAGTGTCCTGGGACCCTGTGATGACATGGTTCATGGAGCATTGTGATGACAATGGTAATGGCGAATTGTGATGACAATGTCATGAGGCATTGTGATGGCAGTGGTCATCTAGAAATGTGGTTAAAGTTATTATGGAGCCCAGTAATGAGAGGGGCCATGGAGCATTGTGATGACAAGTGTCATGGAGCATGGTGATGAAACGGATATGGAGCATTATAATGACAAGAGTTCTGGAGCATTGTGATTACAGGGGTCATGGAGCAGTGTGATGAAAAAGGCTTGGAGCACTGTGATGACAAGGTCCATGGAGCATTGGGATTAAAGGGGTCATGGGGCATTGTGATGACAAGTGTCCTGGGACCCTGTGATGACATGGTTCATGGAGCATTGTGATGACAATGGTAATGGCGAATTGTGATGACAATGTCATGAGGCATTGTGATGGCAGTGGTCATCTAGGAATGTGGTTAAAGTTATTATGGAGCACAGTAATGAGAGGGGCCATGGAGCATTGTGATGACAAGTGTCATGGAGCATGGTGATGAAACGGACATGGAGCATTATAATGACAAGAGTTCTGGAGCCTTGTGATGACAAGGGCATGGAGCTTTGTGATTACAGGGGTCATGGAGCAGTGTGATGACAAAGTCTTGGAGCACTGTGATGACAAGGTCCATGGAGCATTGTGATTACAGGGGTCATGGGGCATTGTGATGAGTGAGGTCATGGAGCATTAAGATGAAACGAGTCACTGAGCACTGTGATTACAGGGGCCATGGCGCATTGTGATGCCAAAGGCCATGGAGCATTATGATGACAGGTGTCATGGAATATTGAGATGAAACGGGTCATGGACCATTACGATGACAGGGGTCATGGAGAATTGTGATGACTGTGGCCATGGGGAATTTGGATGAAAGGCGTACTGGAGCATTGTGAGGAAATGTTTCATGGAGCATTGTGATGACAAGGGCCGTGGAGCATCGTGATGACAGGGTTCAAGGGGCATTGTGCAGAAAGCGTTCATGGAGCACTGCGATGAAAAGCACTATGGATCATTGTGATGACAAGGGCCATGGAGCATTGTGAATACAAGGGACATCGAGCCTTGTGATGACAAGGGTCATGGATCATTGTAAAAACAGGAATCATTTGGCATTGTGATTACAGGGTCATGAAGCATTTTTATGTAAGTTGCCATGGAGAATTGTGATGAAAAGGATCATGTGAATTTGTAATGACAAGGGCCATGGAGCATTGTGATGAAACAAATCTTGGAGTATTTTGATGAAAGTTGTCATGGAGCATTGCGATGAAAAGCACCAAGGAACATTGTGATGACAAGGGCCATCGAGCATTGTGATGACAAGTGTCATGGAGTATTGTGATGACAGGTGTCATGGAGCATCTTGATGACAAATGCCATGGAGAATTGTGATGAGAGGTGGCATTGGGCATTGTGATGAAAGGGTTCATGGTGTACTGTGATTACAGGGGCCATGGAGCATTGTGATGACAAGTGACATGGAGAATAGTGATGACAGGCGTCATAGAGCATTGTGATGACAAGTGCCATTTAGCATTTTGATGACAGGGGTCATCAAGCATTGTGTTGACAGGGTCACGGAGCATTGTGATGACAAAGGCCATAGAGCATTGTGATGACAGGGGTCATGGAGCATTGTGATGACATGGGCCATGAAGCATTGTGAAGACAAGATTCATGGAGCATTGTGATGACACGGGGATGAAGCATGGTGATGGCAACAGACCTGGAGCATTGTGATGACAAGGGCATGGAGCATGGTGATGAAACGGACATGGAGCATTATAATGAAAAGAGTTCTGGAGCCTTGTGATGACAAGGGCCATGGAGCATTGTGATTACAGGGGTCATGGGGCATTGTGATGAGTGAGGTCATGGAGCATTAAGATGAAACGAGTCATGGAGCACTGTGATTACAGGGGCCATGGCGCATTGTGATGCCAAAGGCCATGGAGCATTGTGATGACAGGTGTCATGGAACATTGAGATGAAACGGGTCATGGACCATTACGATGACAGGGGTCATGGAGAATTGTGATGACTGTGGCCATGGGGAATTTGGATGAAAGGCGTACTGGAGCATTGTGAGGAAATGTTTCATGGAGCATTGTGATGACAAAGGCCATAGAGCATTTTGATGACAGGGGTCATGGAGCATTGTGATGAAACAAATCTTGGAGTATTTTGATGAAAGTTGTCATGGAGCATTGCGATGAAAAGCACCAAGGAACATTGTGATGACAAGGGCCATCGAGCATTGTGATGACAAGTGTCATGGAGTATTGTGATGACAGGTGTCATGGAGCATCTTGATGACAAATGCCATGGAGAATTGTGATGAGAGGTGGCATTGGGCATTGTGATGAAAGGGGTCATGGAGTACTGTGATTACAAGGGCCTTGGAGCATTGTGATGACAAGTGACATGGAGAATAGTGATGACAGGCGTCATAGAGCATTGTGATGACAAGTGCCATTTAGCATTTTGATGACAGGTGTCATCAAGCATTGTGTTGACAGGGTCACGGAGCATTGTGATGACAAAGGCCATAGAGCATTGTGATGACAGGGGTCATGGAGCATTGTGATGAAATGGGCCATGAAGCATTGTGAAGACAAGATTCATGGAGCATTGTGATGACACGGGAATGAAGCATGGTGATGACAACAGACTTGGAGCATTGTGATGACAAGGATATGGAGCATGGCGATGAAACGGACATGGAGCATTATAATGACAAGTGTTCTGGAGCCTTGTGATGACAAGAGCATGGAGCATTGTGATTACAGGGGCCATAGAGCTGTGTGATGACAAAGGCTTGGAGAACTGTGATGACAAGGGCCATGGAGCATTGTGATTACAGGGGTCATGGGGCATTGTGATGAGTGAGGTCATGGAGCATTTATGTGAAACGGGTCATGGAGCACTGTGATTACAGGGGCCGTGGAACATTGCGATAACAAGTGACATGGAGAATAGTGATGACAGGTGTCATAGAGCATTGTGATGACAAGTGCTATTTAGCATTTTGATGACAGGGGTCATCAGTCATTGTGTAGACAGGGGTCACGGAGCATTGTGATTACAAGGGCAGGGAACCTTGTGGTGACCGGGGTCATGGAACATTTTGATGACAACTTTCATGGAACGTTGTGATGACAGGGGTCATGGAGCATTGTGTTGAAAGGGAACATGGAGCAGTGTGATTACAGGGTCCATGGAGCATTGTGAATACATAGGCCAGGGAAAAATGTGATGACAGGGGTCATGTAGCGTTGTGATGACAGGGTCATGGAGCATTGTGATTACAGGGGTTATGGTGCACTGTGATGACGGGGGCATGGAGCATTGTGATGAAAATTGTCCTGGAGCATTGTGATGACAGCGGTCACAAAGAATTGGGATGAAAGGTATCATGCAGCATTGTGATGACAACGGTCATGGATCATTTTGATGACAGGGGTCATGGAACATTCTAATAACAAGGTTCATAAAGCATTTTGATGACAGGGGTCATGGAGCATTGTGTTGACACGGGCATGGAGCATTGTAATGATATTATATCTGGAGCATTGTGATGAAAAGGGGATGGAGCATTTTGATGACAGTCTCCAAGGAGCATTGTGATGACAATGGCATGGAGCATTGTGATGAAAGGGGTACTGGAGCACTGTGAGGAAAGGAGTCATGGATCATTGTGTTGACACGGTCAAGGAACATTGCGATGACAAGCATTCTGGAGCATTGTGATGAAAGAGCATGGAGCATTGTGATGAAAGGTGACAAGGAGCATTGTGATGATATGGGCAGAGAACTTTGTGATGACATGGGTCATGGAGCATTGTGGTGAAAAGTGTCATGGAACATTGTACTGACAGGGATCATGGAGCTTTTTGGTAAGAGAGGCCTTGGAGATTTGTGATGGCAGGCGTCATGGGGCATTGTGATGACAGCGGTCTTGGAGCATTGTGATGAAAGGGGTCATGGAGTTCTATGATTAGAGGGGCCATGGAGCATTGTGAATACAAAGCCTATGGAGCATTGAGATGACAGGTTTCATGGAGCCTTTTGATGAAAGTGATCATGGATCATTGTGATGACAAGTGTCCTGGAACCTTGTGATGAAACGGTTCATGGAGCATTTTGATGACAGGGACCATGGCAAATTGTGATGACATCTGTCATGGGGCATTGTGATGACAGTGGTCCTCTAGAATTGTGATGAAGGGTATCATGGAGCACTGTGATGACAGGGGCCATGGAACATTGTGATGACAAATGACGTGGAGGATTGTGATGACAAGTGTCATGGGGCATTTTGATGACATTGGCATGGAGCATTATGATGACAAGAGTTTTGGAGCATTTTGATGACAAGCACATGTAGCATTGTGATGACAGGGCCCATGGAACATTGTGATGAAAAGGACAGGGAACATTGTGATGACTGGGTTCATGGAGCATTGTGATGAAGGGGCCATGGAGCATTGAGATGACAGGCGTCATGAGGCATGGGGATGACAGTGGTCATGGAGCATTGTGATGAAAGTGATCATGGAGCAATATGATAACAGGGGCCATGGAGCATTGTGAACACAAAGGCCATGGAGCATTGAGATGACAGTGGTCATGGAGCATTGTGATGAAAGTGGTCATGGATCATTGTGATGACAAGTGTCCTGGGACCCTGTGATGACATGGTTCATGGAGCATTGTGATGACAATGGTAATGGCGAATTGTGATGACAATGTCATGAGGCATTGTGATGGCAGTGGTCATCTAGAAATGTGGTTAAAGTTATTATGGAGCCCAGTAATGAGAGGGGCCATGGAGCATTGTGATGACAAGTGTCATGGAGCATGGTGATGAAACGGACATGGAGCATTATAATGACAAGAGTTCTGGAGCATTGTGATTACAGGGGTCATGGAGCAGTGTGATGACAAAGGCTTGGAGCACTGTGATGACAAGGTCCATGGAGCATTGTGATTACAGGGGTCATGGGGCATTTTGATGAGTGAGGTCATGGAGCATTAAGATGAAACGAGTCATTGAGCACTGTGATTACAGGGGCCATGGCGCATTGTGATGCCAAAGGCCATGGAGCATTGTGATGACAGGTGTCCTGGAGCATTGAGATGAAACGGGTCATGGACCATTACGATGACAGGGTTCATGGAGAATTTTGATGACTGTGGCCATGGGGAATTTGGATGAAAGGCGTACTGGAGCATTGTGAGGAAATGTTTCATGGAGCATTGTGATGACAAGGGCCATGGAGCATCGTGATGACAGGGTTCATGGGGCATTGTGCAGAAATCGTTCATGGAGCATTGCGATGAAAAGCACTATGGATCATTGTGATGACAAGGGCCATGGAGCATTGTGAATACAAGGGACATGGAGCCTTGTGATGACAAGGGTCATGGATCATTGTAAAAACAGGAATCATTGGGCATTGTGATGACAGGGTCATGAAGCATTTTTATGTAAGTTGCCATGGAGAATTGTGATGAAAAGGATCATGTGAATTTGTAATGACAAGGGCCATGGAGCATTGTGATGAAACAAATCTTGGAGTATTTTGATGAAAGTTGTCATGGAGCATTGTGATGAAAAGCACCAAGGAACATTGTGATGACAAGGGCCATCGAGCATTGTGATGACAAGTGTCATGGAGTATTGTGATGACAGGTGTCATGGAGCATCTTGATGACAAATGCCATGGAGAATTGTGATGAGAGGTGGCATTGGGCATTGTGCTGAAAGGGGTCATGGTGTACTGTGATTACAGGGGCCATGGAGCATTGTGATGACAAGTGACATGGAGAATAGTGATGACAGGCATCATAGAGCATTGTGACGACAAGTGCCATTTAGCATTTTGATGACAGGGGTCATCAAGCATTGTGTTGACAGGGTCACGGAGCATTGTGATGACAAAGGCCATAGAGCATTGTGATGACAGGGGTCATGGAGCATTGTGATGACATGGGCCATGAAGCATTGTGAAGACAAGATTCATGGAGCATTGTGATGACACGGGCATGAAGCATGGTGATGGCAACAGACCTGGAGCATTGTGATGACAAGGGCATGGAGCATGGTGATGAAACGGACATGGAGCATTATAATGAAAATAGTTCTGGAGCCCTGTGATGACAAGGGCATGGAGCATTGTGATTACAGGGACCATGGAGCAGTGTGATGACAAAGGCTTGGGGCACTGTGATGACAAGGGCCATGGAGCATTGTGATTACAGGGGTCATGGGGCATTGTGATGAGTGAGGTCATGGAGCATTAAGATGAAACGAGTCATGGAGCACTGTGATTACAGGGGCCATGGCGCATTGTGATGCCAAAGGCCATGGAGCATTGTGATGACAGGTGTCCTGGAGCATTGAGATGAAACGGGTCATGGACCATTACGATGACAGGGTTCATGGAGAATTGTGATGACTGTGGCCATGGGGAATTTGGATGAAAGGCGTACTGGAGCATTGTGAGGAATATGTTTCATGGAGCATTGTGATGACAAGGGCCATGGAGCATCGTGATGACAGGGGTCATGGGGTATTGTGCTGAAAGCGGTCATGGAGCATTGTGATGAAAAGCGCTATGGAGCACTGTGATGAGAAGGGCCATGGATCATTGTGAATACAAGGGACATGGAGCCTTGTGATGACAAGGGTCATGGATCATTGTAAAAACAGGTATCATTGGACATTGTGATGACAGGGGCATGGAACATTTTTATGTAAGTTGCCATGGAGAATTGTGATGAAATGGATCATGTGAATTTGTAATGACAAGGGCCATGGAGCATTGTGATGAAACAAATCTTGGAGTATTTTGATGAAAGTTGTCATGGAGCATTGCGATGAAAAGCACCAAGGAACATTGTGATGACAAGGGCCATCGAGCATTGGGATGACAAGTGTCATGGAGTATTGTGATGACAGGTGTCATGGAGCATCTTGATGACAAATGCCATGGAGAATTGTGATGAGAGGTGGCATTGGGCATTATGATGAAAGGGGTCATGGAGGACTGTGATTACAGGGGCCTTGGAGCATTGTGATGACAAGTGACATGGAGAATAGTGATGACAGGCGTCATAGAGCATTGTGATGACAAGTGCCATTTAGCATTTTGATGACAGGGGTCATCAAGCAGTGTGTTGACAGGGTCACGGAGCATTGTGATGACATGGGCCATGAAGCATTGTGAAGAGAAGATTCATGGAGCATTGTGATGACACGGCCATGAAGCATGGTGATGACAACAGACCTGGAGCATTGTGATGACAAGGATATGGAGCATGGCGATGAAACGGACATGGAGCATTATAATGACAAGTGTTCTGGAGCCTTGTGATGACAAGAGCATGGAGCATTGTGATTACAGGGGCCATGGAGCTGTGTGATGACAAAGGCTTGGAGAACTGTGATGACAAGGGCCATGGAGCATTGTGATTACAGGGGTCATGGGGCATTGTGATGAGTGAGGTCATGGAGCATTTATGTGAAACGGGTGATGGAGCACTGTGATTACAGGGGCCGTGGAACATTGCGATAACAAGTGACATGGAGAATAGTGATGACAGGTGTCATAGAGCATTGTGATGACAAGTGCTATTTAGCATTTTGATGACAGGGGTCATCAGTCATTGTGTTGACAGGGGTCACGGAGCATTGTGATTACAAAGGCAGGGAACCTTGTGGTGACCGGGGTCATGGAACATTTTGATGACAACTTTCATGGAACGTTGTGATGACAGGGTCATGGAGCATTGTGATTACAGGGGTTATGGGGCACTGTGATGACGGGGGCATGGAGCATTGTGATGAAAATTGTCCTGGAGCATTGTGATGACAGTGGTCACAAAGAATTGGGATGAAAGGTATCATGCAGCATTGTGATGACAACGGTCATGGATCATTTTGATGACAGGGGTCATGGAACATTCTAATAACAAGGTTCATAAATCATTTTGATGACAGGGGTCATGGAGCATTGTGTTGACACGGGCATGGAGCATTGTAATGATATTATATCTGGAGCATTGTGATGAAAAGGGGATGGAGCATTTTGATGACAGTCTCCAAGGAGCATTGTGCTGACAATGGCATGGAGCATTGTGATGAAAGGTGACAAGGAGCATTGTGATGATATGGGCAGAGAACTTTGTGATGACATGGGTCATGGAGCATTGTGGTGAAAAGTGTCATGGAACATTGTACTGACAGGGATCATGGAGCTTTTTGGTAAGAGAGGCCTTGGAGATTTGTGATGGCAGGCGTCATGGGGCATTGTGATGACAGCGGTCTTGGAGCATTGTGATGAAAGGGGTCATGGAGCTCTATGATTAGCGGGGCCATTGAGCATTGTGAATACAAAGCCTATGGAGCATTGAGATGACAGGTTTCATGGAGCCTTTTGATGAAAGTGATCATGGATCATTGTGATGACAATGTCCTGGAACCTTGTGATGAAACGGTTCATGGAGCATTTTGATGACAGGGACCATGGCAAATTGTGATGACATCTGTCATGGGGCATTGTGATGACAGTGGTCCTCTAGAATTGTGATGAATGGTATCATGGAGCACTGTGATGACAGGGGCCATGGAACATTGTGATGACAAATGACGTGGAGGATTGTGATGACAAGTGTCATGGGGCATTTTGATGACATTGGCATGGAGCATTATGATGACAAGAGTTCTGGAGCATTTTGATGACAAGCACATGGAGCATTGTGATGAGAGGCCCCATGGAACATTGTGATGAAAAGGACAGGGAACATTGTGATGACTGGGTTAATGGAGCATTGTGATGAAGGGGCCATGGAGCATTGAGATGACAGGCGTCATGAGGCATGGTGATGACAGTGGTCATGGAGCATTGTGATGAAAGTGATCATGGAGCAATATGATAACAGGGGCCATGGAGCATTCTGATGACAGGTGTATTGGAGCATTGTGATGAAAGTCATCATGGATCATTGTGATGACATGTGCCCTGGAACACTGTGATGACATGGTTCATCGAGTATTGTGATGACAAGGGTCATAGCAAATTGTGATGACAGGTGTCATGGGGCATTGTGATGACATTGATCATCTAGGAATTGTGATGAAAGGTATCATGGAGCACTGTGATGACTGGGGGCATGAAGCATTGTTATGAAAATTGTCCTGGATTATTGTGGTGACAGCAGTCATGGAGAATTGTGATGACAGGGATTATGCAGCATTGTGTTGACAAGGGTATGGACTATTGTGATGATAATGGTCGTGGAGCAATGTGATGAAAGTTTTCATGGAACATCGTGATGAAAAGTGCCTGGGAGCATTGTGACGATAAAGGCCATGGAGCATTGTGATGACAAGTGTCATGAAGCATTGTAATGAAAGGTTTCATTGTGCACTGTGATGACAAGGGGGATGGAGTATTGTGATGAAACTGGTCCTGGAGCATTGTGATAACAAACTCCATGGAGCATTGTGATGACAGGCATCATGGAGCATTGTGAAGAAAGGGGCCATGGGGAATTGTAATGACAATAGAGAAATGTGATAAAAATTGTCAGCGATCATAGTGATTAAAGTGGTCATTGAGAATTGTGATGAAAAGCGACATAGAGCATTGTGATGACAAAGGTCATGGAGAATTGTGATGAGCAGGGTCATGTAGGATTGTGATGCCACGGTCATGGAACATTGTGTTGAAAAGAATTCTGCAGCATTGTGAGGAAAAAGGCATGGAGCATTGTGATTATAGGGGACATGGAGCATTGTGATGACATGGGCAGGGAACACTGTGATGACAGGTGTGATGGAGCAATGTGATGACAAGTGTCATGGAGCATTGTGATGAGAGGTGCCTTGGAGAATTGTGATGACAGGCCTCATGGGGCATTGAGATGACAGTCGTCATGGAGCGTTATGATGAAAGGTGTTATGGAGCACTGTGATTACAGGGGCCAGGGAGCATTGTGAACACAAAGGCCATGGAGCATTGAGATGACAGTGGTCATGGAGCATTGTGATGAAAGTGGTCATGGATCATTGTGATGACAAGTGTCCTGGGACCCTGTGATGACATGGTTCATGGAGCATTGTGATGACAATGGTAATGGCGAATTGTGATGACAATGTCATGAGGCATTGTGATGGCAGTGGTCATCTAGGAATGTGGTTAAATTTATTATGGAGCCCAGTAATGAGAGGGGCCATGGAGCATTGTGATGACAAGTGTCATGGAGCATGGTGATGAAACGGACATGGAGCATTATAATGACAAGAGTTCTGGAGCCTTGTGATGACAAGGGCATGGAGCATTGTGATTACAGGGGTCATGGAGCAGTGTGATGACAAAGGCTTGGAGCACTGTGATGACAAGGTCCATGGAGCATTGTGATTACAGGGGTCATGGGGCATTGTGATGAGTGAGGTCATGGAGCATTAAGATGAAACGAGTCATTGAGCACTGTGATTACAGGGGCCATGGCGCATTGTGATGCCAAAGGCCATGGAGCATTATGATGACAGGTGTCATGGAACATTGAGATGAAACGGGTCATGGACCATTACGATGACAGGGGTCATGGAGAATTGTGATGACTGTGGCCATGGGGAATTTGGATGAAAGGCGTACTGGAGCATTGTGAGGAAATGTTTCATGGAGCATTGTGATGACAAGGGCCGTGGAGCATCGTGATGACAGGGTTCAAGGTGCATTGTGCAGAAAGCGTTCATGGAGCACTGCGATGAAAAGCACTATGGATCATTGTGTTGACAAGGGCCATGGAGCATTGTGAATACAAGGGACATGGAGCCTTGTGATGACAAGGGTCATGGATCATTGTAAAAACAGGAATCATTTGGCATTGTGATGACAGGGTCATGAAGCATTTTTATGTAAGTTGCCATGGAGAATTGTGATGAAAAGGATCATGTGAATTTGTAATGACAAGGGCCATGGAGCATTGTGATGAAACAAATCTTGGAGTATTTTGATGAAAGTTGTCATGGAGCATTGCGATGAAAAGCACCAAGGAACATTGTGATGACAAGGGCCATCGAGCATTGTGATGACAAGTGTCATGGAGTATTGTGATGACAGGTGTCATGGAGCATCTTGATGACAAATGCCATGGAGAATTGTGATGAGAGGTGGCATTGGGCATTGTGATGAAAGGGTTCATGGTGTACTGTGATTACAGGGGCCATGGAGCATTGTGATGACAAGTGACATGGAGAATAGTGATGACAGGCGTCATAGAGCATTGTGATGACAAGTGCCATTTAGCATTTTGATGACAGGGGTCATCAAGCATTGTGTTGACAGGGTCACGGAGCATTGTGATGACAAAGGCCATAGAGCATTGTGATGACAGGGGTCATGGAGCATTGTGATGACACGGGCATGAAGCATGGTGATGGCAACAGACCTGGAGCATTGTGATGACAAGGGCATGGAGCATGGTGATGAAACGGACATGGAGCATTATAATGAAAAGAGTTCTGGAGCCTTGTGATGACAAGGGCATGGAGCATTGTGATTACAGGGACCATGGAGCAGTGTGATGACAAAGGCTTGGGGCACTGTGATGACAAGGGCCATGGAGCATTGTGATTACAGGGGTCATGGGGCATTGTGATGAGTGAGGTCATGGAGCATTAAGATGAAACGAGTCATGGAGCACTGTGATTACAGGGGCCATGGTGCATTGTGATGCCAAAGGCCATGGAGCATTGTGATGACAGGTGTCCTGGAGCATTGAGATGAAACGGGTCATGGACCATTACGATGACAGGGTTCATGGAGAATTGTGATGACTGTGGCCATGGGGAATTTGGATGAAAGGCGTACTGGAGCATTGTGAGGAATATGTTTCATGGAGCATTGTGATGACAAGGGTCATGGAGCATCGTGATGACAGGGGTCATGGGGTATTGTGCTGAAGGCGGTCATGGAGCATTGCGATGAAAAGCGCTATGGAGCACTGTGATGACAAGGGCCATGGATCATTGTGAATACAAGGGACATGGAGCCTTGTGATGACAAGGGTCATGGATCATTGTAAAAACAGGTATCATTGGACATTGTGATGACAGGGGCATGGAACATTTTTATGTAAGTTGCCATGGAGAATTGTGATGAAAGGGAGCATGTGAATTTGTAATGACAAGGGCCATGGAGCATTGTGATGAAACAAATCTTGGAGTATTTTGATGAAAGTTGTCATGGAGCATTGCGATGAAAAGCACCAAGGAACATTGTGATGACAAGGGCCATCGAGCATTGTGATGACAAGTGTCATGGAGTATTGTGATGACAGGTGTCATGGAGCATCTTGATGACAAATGCCATGGAGAATTGTGATGAGAGGTGGCATTGGGCAATGTGACAAAAGGGATCATGGAGTAATGTGATTACAGGGGCCATGGAGCATTGTGATAACAAGTGACATGGAGAATAGTGATGACAGGCGTCATAGAGCATTGTGATGACAAGTGACATTTAGCATTTTGATGACAGGTGTCATCAGGCATTGTGTTGACAGGGGTCACGGAGTATTGTGATGACAAAGGCAATAGAGCATTGTGATGACAGGGGTCATGGAGCACTGTGATGACATGGGGCATGAAGCATTGTGAAGACAAGATTTATGGAGCATTGTGATGACACGGGTATGAAGCATGGTGATGACAACAGACCTGGAGCATTGTGATGACATTGGCAGGGATCATTGTGATTACAGGGATCATGGAGCATTGTGATGACAGGTGTCATGCAATATTGTGCTGACACAGATCATGGAGCATTTTGATGAGAGTGGCCTTGGAGCACAGTGATGAGAGACATCATGGGGCATTATGGTGGCAGTGGTCAAGGAGCATTGTGATGAAAGTGTTAATGGAGCAATGCTATTATCGGGACAATGGAGCATTGTGAATACAAAGGCCATGGAGCATTGAGATAACAGAGTACATCGAGCATTGTAATGAAATTGGTCATGGATCACTGTGATGACAAGTGTCCTGGAACCTAGTGATGATACGCTTCATACAGCATTGAGATGACAAGGGCCAAGGAGAATTGTGATGACACGTGTCATGGGGCATTGGGATGACATTGGTCATCTTGCATTGTGATGACAGTGGTCATGTAGAATTTTGATTAAAGATATCATGGAGCACTGTGATGACAAAGGCCAAGGAAGATTTTGATGACAAGTGTCATTGAGCAATGGGATGACACGGGATTGAAGTATTATGATGACAAGGGTTCTGGAGCATTGTGATGACAAGGGCATGGAGCATTGTGATTAGAGAGGCCATGGAGCATTGTGATGACAACGGCATGGAGTATTGTGATGACAGGGGTCATTGAGCATTGTGATTACAAAGACCATGAGGCATTGTGATGACACGGGCCTTGGAGCATTGTGATGACAATGGTCATCGAGCATTGTGATGAGAGGGGTCATAGAGCATTGTCATGAGAAAGACCATGGAGCATGGTGATGACAGAGGCCATGGAACATCGTGATGACAAGGCCATGTACCATTGAAATTAAAAGGGTCATGGAGCATTGGGATGACAAGGGCAGGGAAACTTGTGGTGACCGGGGTCATGGAGCATTTTGATGACAACTTTCATTTAACGTTGTGATGACAGGGGTCATGGAGCATTGTGTTGAAAGGGAACATGGAGCAGTGTGATTACAGGGTCCATGGAATATTGTGAATACATAGGCCATGGAACAATGTGATGACAGGGGTCATGTAGCATTGTGATGACAGGGTCATGGAGCATTGTGATTACAGGGGTTATGGGGCACTGTGATGACAGGGGGCATGGAGCTTTTTGGTAAGAGAGGCCTTGGCGATTTGTGATGGCAGGCGTCATGGGACATTGTGATGACAGCGGTCTTGGAGCATTGTGATGAAAGGGGTCATGGAGCACTGTGATTACAGGAGCCATGGAGCATTGTGAATACAAAGACTATGGAGCATTGAGATGACAGGTTTCATGGAGCATTGTGATGAAAGTGATCATGGATCATTGTGATGACAAGTGTCCTGGAACCTTGTGATGATACGGTTCATGGAGCATTGTGATGACAAGGACCATGGCGAATTGTGATGACATCTGTCATGGGGCATTGTGATGACAGTGGTCATCTAGAATTGTGATGAAAGGAATCATGGAGCACTGTGATGACAGGGTCCATGGAACATTGTGATGACAAAGGCCATGGAGCATTGTGATGACAAGTGTCATGGGGCATTTTGATGACATTGGCATGGAGCATTATGATGACAAGTGTTCTGGAGCGTTTTGATGACAAAGGCATGGAGCATTGTGATGAAAGTGCCCATGGAGCATTGTGATGAAAAGGTCAGGGAACATTGTGATGACTGGGTTCATGGAGCATTGTGATAAAAGGGGCTATGGAGCATTGAGATGACAGGCGTCATGAGGCATGGTGATGACAGTGGTCATGCAGCATCGTGATGAAAGTGATCATGGAGCCATATGATATCAGGGGCCATGGAGCATTGTGATGACAGGGGTCATGGGGCATTGTGCTGAAAGCGGTCATGGAGCATTGCGATGAAAAGCACTATGGAGCATTGTGATGACAAGGGCCATGGAGCATTGTGAATACAAGGGACATGGAGCCTTGTGATGACAAGGGTCATGGATCATTGTAAAAACAGGTATCATTGGGCATTGTGATGACAGGGGCAAGGAATATTTTAATGTACGTTGCCATGGAGAGCTGTGATGAAAGGGATCATGTGGATTTGTAATGACAAGGGCCATGGAGCATTTTGATGAAACAAATCTTGGAGTATTTTGATGAAAGTTGTCATGGAGCATTGCGATGAAAAGCACCAAGGAACATTGTGATGACAAGGGCCATCGTGCATTGTTATGACAAGTGTCATGGAGCATTGTGATGACAGGTGTCATGGAGCATCGTGATGACAAATGCCATGGAGAATTGTGATGAGAGGTGGCATTGGGCAATGTGACGAAAGGGGTCATGGAGTACTGTGATTACAGGGGCCATGGAGCATTGTGATAACAAGTGACATGCAGAATAGTGATGACAGGCGTCATAGAGCATTGTGATGACAATTGACATTTAGCATTTTGATGACAGGTGTCATCAGGCATTGTGTTGACAGGGTCACGGAGCATTGTGATGACAAAGGCCATAGAGCATTGTGATGACAGGGGTCATGGAGCATTGTGATGAAATGGGCCATGAAGCATTGTGAAGACAAGATTCATGGAGCATTGTGATGACATGGGCATGAAGCATGGTGATGACAACAGACCTGGAGCATTGTGATGACAAGGATATGGAGCATGGCGATGAAACGGACATGGAGCATTATAATGACAAGTGTTCTGGAGCCTTGTGATGACAAGAGCATGGAGCATTGTGATTACAGGGGCCATAGAGCTGTGTGATGACAAAGGCTTGGAGAACTGTGATGACAAGGGCCATGGAGCATTGTGATTACAGGGGTCATGGGGCATTGTGATGAGTGAGGTCATGGAGCATTTATGTGAAATGGGTCATGGAGCACTGTGATTACAGGGGCCGTGGAACATTGCGATAACAAGTGACATGGAGAATAGTGATGACAGGTGTCATAGAGCATTGTGATGACAAGTGCTATTTAGCATTTTGATGACAGGGGTCATCAGTCATTGTGTTGACAGGGGTCACGGAGCATTGTGATTACAAGGGCAGGGAACCTTGTGGTGACCGGGGTCATGGAACATTTTGATGACAACTTTCATGGAACGTTGTGATGACAGGGGTCATGGAGCATTGTGTTGAAAGGGAACATGGAGCAGTGTGATTACAGGGTGCATGGAGCATTGTGAATACATAGGCCAGGGAACAATGTGATGACAGGGGTCATGTAGCGTTGTGATGACAGGGTCATGGAGCATTGTGATTACAGGGGTTATGGGGCACTGTGATGACGGGGGCATGGAGCATTGTGATGAAAATTTTCCTGGAGCATTGTGATGACAGCGGTCACAAAGAATTGGGATGAAAGGTATCATGCAGCATTGTGATGACAACGGTCATGGATCATTTTGATGACAGGGGTCATGGAACATTCTAATAACAAGGTTCATAAATCATTTTGATGACAGGGGTCATGGAGCATTGTAATGAAAGGTTTCATTGTGCACTGTGATGACAAGGGGGATGGAGTATTGTGATGAAACTGGTCCTGGAGCATTGTGATAACAAACTCCATGGAGCATTGTGATGACAGGCATCATGGAGCATTGTGAAGAAAGGGGCCATGGGGAATTGTAATGACAATAGAGAAATGTGATAAAAATTGTCAGCGATCATAGTGATTAAAGTGGTCATTGAGAATTGTGATGAAAAGCGACATAGAGCATTGTGATGACAAAGGTCATGGAGAATTGTGATGAGCAGGGTCATGTAGGATTGTGATGCCACGGTCATGGAACATTGTGTTGAAAAGAATTCTGCAGCATTGTGAGGAAAAAGGCATGGAGCATTGTGATTATAGGGGACATGGAGCATTGTGATGACATGGGCAGGGAACACTGTGATGACAGGTGTGATGGAGCAATGTGATGACAAGTGTCATGGAGCATTGTGATGAGAGGTGCCTTGGAGAATTGTGATGACAGGCCTCATGGGGCATTGAGATGACAGTCGTCATGGAGCGTTATGATGAAAGGTGTTATGGAGCACTGTGATTACAGGGGCCAGGGAGCATTGTGAACACAAAGGCCATGGAGCATTGAGATGACAGTGGTCATGGAGCATTGTGATGAAAGTGGTCATGGATCATTGTGATGACAAGTGTCCTGGGACCCTGTGATGACATGGTTCATGGAGCATTGTGATGACAATGGTAATGGCGAATTGTGATGACAATGTCATGAGGCATTGTGATGGCAGTGGTCATCTAGGAATGTGGTTAAATTTATTATGGAGCCCAGTAATGAGAGGGGCCATGGAGCATTGTGATGACAAGTGTCATGGAGCATGGTGATGAAACGGACATGGAGCATTATAATGACAAGAGTTCTGGAGCCTTGTGATGACAAGGGCATGGAGCATTGTGATTACAGGGGTCATGGGGCATTGTGATGAGTGAGGTCATGGAGCATTAAGATGAAACGAGTCATTGAGCACTGTGATTACAGGGGCCATGGCGCATTGTGATGCCAAAGGCCATGGAGCATTATGATGACAGGTGTCATGGAACATTGAGATGAAACGGGTCATGGACCATTACGATGACAGGGGTCATGGAGAATTGTGATGACTGTGGCCATGGGGAATTTGGATGAAAGGCGTACTGGAGCATTGTGAGGAAATGTTTCATGGAGCATTGTGATGACAAGGGCCGTGGAGCATCGTGATGACACGGTTCAAGGTGCATTGTGCAGAAAGCGTTCATGGAGCACTGCGATGAAAAGCACTATGGATCATTGTGTTGACAAGGGCCATGGAGCATTGTGAATACAAGGGACATGGAGCCTTGTGATGACAAGGGTCATGGATCATTGTAAAAACAGGAATCATTTGGCATTGTGATGACAGGGTCATGAAGCATTTTTATGTAAGTTGCCATGGAGAATTGTGATGAAAAGGATCATGTGAATTTGTAATGACAAGGGCCATGGAGCATTGTGATGAAACAAATCTTGGAGTATTTTGATGAAAGTTGTCATGGAGCATTGCGATGAAAAGCACCAAGGAACATTGTGATGACAAGGGCCATCGAGCATTGTGATGACAAGTGTCATGGAGTTTTGTGATGACAGGTGTCATGGAGCATCTTGATGACAAATGCCATGGAGAATTGTGATGAGAGGTGGCATTGGGCATTGTGATGAAAGGGTTCATGGTGTACTGTGATTACAGGGGCCATGGAGCATTGTGATGACAAGTGACATGGAGAATAGTGATGACAGGCGTCATAGAGCATTGTGATGACAAAGGCCATAGAGCATTGTGATGACAGGGGTCATGGAGCATTGTGATGACATGGGCCATGAAGCATTGTGAAGACAAGATTCATGGAGCATTGTGATGACACGGGCATGAAGCATGGTGATGGCAACAGACCTGGGGCATTGTGATGACAAGGGCATGGAGCATGGTGATGAAACGGACATGGAGCATTATAATGAAAAGAGTTCTGGAGCCTTGTGATGACAAGGGCATGGAGCATTGTGATTACAGGGACCATGGAGCAGTGTGATGACAAAGGCTTGGGGCACTGTGATGACAAGGGCCATGGAGCATTGTGATTACAGGGGTCATGGGGCATTGTGATGAGTGAGGTCATGGAGCATTAAGATGAAACGAGTCATGGAGCACTGTGATTACAGGGGCCATGGCGCATTGTGATGCCAAAGGCCATGGAGCATTGTGATGACAGGTGTCCTGGAGCATTGATATGAAACGGGTCATGGACCATTACGATGACAGGGTTCATGGAGAATTGTGATGACTGTGGCCATGGGGAATTTGGATGAAAGGCGTACTGGAGCATTGTGAGGAATATGTTTCATGGAGCATTGTGATGACAAGGATCATGTAGCATCGTGATGACAGGGGTCATGGGGTATTGTGCTGAAAGCGGTCATGGAGCATTGCGATGAAAAGCGCTATGGAGCACTGTGATGACAAGGGCCATGGATCATTGTGAATAAAAGGGACATGGAGCCTTGTGATGACAAGGGTCATGGATCATTGTAAAAACAGTTATCATTGGACATTGTGATGACAGGGGCATGGAACATTTTTATGTAAGTTGCCATGGAGAATTGTGATGAAAGGGATCATGTGAATTTGTAATGACAAGGGCCATGGAGCATTGTGATGAAACAAATCTTGGAGTATTTTGATGAAAGTTGTCATGGAGCATTGCGATGAAAAGCACCAAGGAACATTGTGATGACAAGGGCCATCGATCATTGTGATGACAAGTGTCATGGAGTATTGTGATGACAGGTGTCATGGAGCATCTTGATGACAAATGCCATGGAGAATTGTGATGAGAGGTGGCAATGGGCAATGTGACAAAAGGTATCATGGAGTAATGTGATTACAGGGGCCATGGAGCATTGTGATAACAAGTGACATGGAGAATAGTGATGACAGGCGTCATAGAGCATTGTGATGACAAGTGACATTTAGCATTTTGATGACAGGTGTCATCAGGCATTGTGTTGACAGGGGTCACGGAGTATTGTGATGACAAAGGCAATAGAGCATTGTGATGACAGGGGTCATGGAGCACTGTGATGACATGGGGCATGAAGCATTGTGAAGACAAGATTTATGGAGCATTGTGATGACACGGGTATGAAGCATGGTGATGACAACAGACCTGGAGCATTGTGATGACATTGGCAGGGATCATTGTGATTACAGGGATCATGGAGCATTGTGATGACAGGTGTCATGCAATATTGTGCTGACACAGATCATGGAGCATTTTGATGAGAGTGGCCTTGGAGCACAGTGATGAGAGACATCATGGGGCATTATGGTGGCAGTGGTCAAGGAGCATTGTGATGAAAGTGTTAATGGAGCAATGCTATTATCGGGACAATGGAGCATTGTGAATACAAAGGCCATGGAGCATTGAGATAACAGAGTACATCGAGCATTGTAATGAAATTGGTCATGGATCACTGTGATGACAAGTGTCCTGGAACCTAGTGATGATACGCTTCATACAGCATTGAGATGACAAGGGCCAAGGAGAATTGTGATGATACGTGTCATGGGGCATTGGGATGACATTGGTCATCTTGCATTGTGATGACAGTGGTCATGTAGAATTTTGATTAAAGATATCATGGAGCACTGTGATGACAAAGGCCAAGGAAGATTTTGATGACAAGTGTCATTGAGCAATGGGATGACACGGGATTGAAGTATTATGATGACAAGTGTTCTGGAGCATTGTGATGACAAGGGCATGGAGCATTGTGATTAGAGAGGCCATGGAGCATTGTGATGACAACGGCATGGAGTATTGTGATGACAGGGGTCATTGAGCATTGTGATTACAAAGACCATGAGGCATTGTGATGACACGGGCCTTGGAGCATTGTGATGACAATGGTCATCGAGCATTGTGATGAGAGGGGTCATAGAGCATTGTCATGAGAAAGACCATGGAGCATGGTGATGACAGAGGCTATGGAACATTGTGATGACAAGGCCATGTACCATTGAAATTAAAAGGGTCATGGAGCATTGGGATGACAAGGGCAGGGAACCTTGTGGTGACCGGTGTCATGGAGCATTTTGATGACAAATTTCATTTAACGTTGTGATGACAGGGGTCATGGAGCATTGTGTTGAAAGGGAACATGGAGCAGTGTGATTACAGGGTCCATGGAATATTGTGAATACATAGGCCATGGAACAATGTGATGACAGGGGTCATGTAGCATTGTGATGACAGGGTCATGGAGCATTGTGATTACAGGGGTTATGGGGCACTGTGATGACAGGGGGCATGGAGCTTTTTGGTAAGAGAGGCCTTGGCGATTTGTGATGGCAGGCGTCATGGGACATTGTGATGACAGCGGTCTTGGAGCATTGTGATGAAAGGGGTCATGGAGCACTGTGATTACAGGAGCCATGGAGCATTGTGAATACAAAGACTATGGAGCATTGAGATGACAGGTTTCATGGAGCATTGTGATGAAAGTGATCATGGATCATTGTGATGACAAGTGTCCTGGAACCTTGTGATGATACGGTTCATGGAGCATTGTGATGACAAGGACCATGGCGAATTGTGATGACATCTGTCATGGGGCATTGTGATGACAGTGGTCATCTAGAATTGTGATGAAAGGAATCATGGAGCACTGTGATGACAGGGTCCATGGAACATTGTGATGACAAAGGCCATGGAGCATTGTGATGACAAGTGTCATGGGGCATTTTGATGACATTGGCATGGAGCATTATGATGACAAGTGTTCTGGAGCGTTTTGATGACAAAGGCATGGAGCATTGTGATGAAAGTGCCCATGGAGCATTGTGATGAAAAGGTCAGGGAACATTGTGATGACTATGTTCATGGAGCATTGTGATAAAAGGGGCTATGGAGCATTGAGATGACAGGCGTCATGAGGCATAGTGATGACAGTGGTCATGGAGCATCGTGATGAAAGTGATCATGGAGCCATATGATATCAGGGGCCATGGAGCATTGTGATGACAGGGGTCATGGGGCATTGTGCTGAAAGCGGTCATGGAGCATTGCGATGAAAAGCACTATGGAGCATTGTGATGACAAGGGCCATGGAGCATTGTGAATACAAGGGACATGGAGCCTTGTGATGACAGGGGTCATGGATCATTGTAAAAACAAGTATCATTGGGCATTGTGATGACAGGGGCATGGAATATTTTAATGTACGTTGCCATGGAGAGCTGTGATGAAAGGGATCATGTGGATTTGTAATGACAAGGGCCATGGAGCATTGTGATGAAACAAATCTTGGAGTATTTTGATGAAAGTTGTCATGGAGCATTGCGATGAAAAGCACCAAGGAACATTGTGATGACAAGGGCCATCGTGCATTGTTATGACAAGTGTCATGGAGCATTGTGATGACAGGTGTCATGGAGCATCGTGATGACAAATGCCATGGAGAATTGTGATGAGAGGTGGCATTGGGCAATGTGACGAAAGTGGTCATGGAGTACTGTGATTACAGGGGCCATGGAGCATTGTGATAACAAGTGACATGCAGAATAGTGATGACAGGCGTCATAGAGCATTGTGATGACAATTGACATTTAGCATTTTGATGACAGGTGTCATCAGGCATTGTGTTGACAGGGTCACGGAGCATGGTGATGACAACAGACCTGGAGCATTGTGATGACAAGGATATGGAGCATGGCGATGAAACGGACATGGAGCATTATAATGACAAGTGTTCTGGAGCCTTGTGATGACAAGAGCATGGAGCATTGTGATTACAGGGGCCATAGAGCTGTGTGATGACAAAGGCTTGGAGAACTGTGATGACAAGGGCCATGGAGCATTGTGATTACAGGGGTCATGGGGCATTGTGATGAGTGAGGTCATGGAGCATTTATGTGAAACGGGTCATGGAGCACTGTGATTACAGGGGCCGTGGAACATTGCGATAACAAGTGACATGGAGAATAGTGATGACAGGTGTCATAGAGCATTGTGATGACAAGTGCTATTTAGCATTTTGATGACAGGGGTCATCAGTCATTGTGTTGACAGGGGTCACGGAGCATTGTGATTACAAGGGCAGGGAACCTTGTGGTGACCGGGGTCATGGAACATTTTGATGACAACTTTCATGGAACGTTGTGATGACAGGGGTCATGGAGCATTGTGTTGAAAGGGAACATGGAGCAGTGTGATTACAGGGTCCATGGAGCATTGTGAATACATAGGCCAGGGAACAATGTGATGACAGGGGTCATGTAGCGTTGTGATGACAGGGTCATGGAGCATTGTGATTACAGGGGTTATGGGGCACTGTGATGACGGGGGCATGGAGCATTGTGATGAAAATTGTCCTGGAGCATTGTGATGACAGCGGTCACAAAGAATTGGGATGAAAGGTATCATGCAGCATTGTGATGACAACGGTCATGGATCATTTTGATGACAGGGGTCATGGAACATTCTAATAACAAGGTTCATAAATCATTTTGATGACAGGGGTCATGGAGCATTGTAATGAAAGGTTTCATTGTGCACTGTGATGACAAGGGGGATGGAGTATTGTGATGAAACTGGTCCTGGAGCATTGTGATAACAAACTCCATGGAGCATTGTGATGACAGGCATCATGGAGCATTGTGAAGAAAGGGGCCATGGGGAATTGTAATGACAATAGAGAAATGTGATAAAAATTGTCAGCGATCATAGTGATTAAAGTGGTCATTGAGAATTGTGATGAAAAGCGACATAGAGCATTGTGATGACAAAGGTCATGGAGAATTGTGATGAGCAGGGTCATGTAGGATTGTGATGCCATGGTCATGGAACATTGTGTTGAAAAGAATTCTGCAGCATTGTGAGGAAAAAGGCATGGAGCATTGTGATTATAGGGGACATGGAGCATTGTGATGACATGGGCAGGGAACACTGTGATGACAGGTGTGATGGAGCAATGTGATGACAAGTGTCATGGAGCATTGTGATGAGAGGTGCCTTGGAGAATTGTGATGACAGGCCTCATGGGGCATTGAGATGACAGTCGTCATGGAGCGTTATGATGAAAGGTGTTATGGAGCACTGTGATTACAGGGGCCAGGGAGCATTGTGAACACAAAGGCCATGGAGCATTGAGATGACAGTGGTCATGGAGCATTGTGATGAAAGTGGTCATGGATCATTGTGATGACAAGTGTCCTGGGACCCTGTGATGACATGGTTCATGGAGCATTGTGATGACAATGGTAATGGCGAATTGTGATGACAATGTCATGAGGCATTGTGATGGCAGTGGTCATCTAGGAATGTGGTTAAATTTATTATGGAGCCCAGTAATGAGAGGGGCCATGGAGCATTGTGATGACAAGTGTCATGGAGCATGGTGATGAAACGGACATGGAGCATTATAATGACAAGAGTTCTGGAGCCTTGTGATGACAAGGGCATGGAGCATTGTGATTACAGGGGACATGGAGCAGTGTGATGACAAAGGCTTGGAGCACTGTGATGACAAGGTCCATGGAGCATTGTGATTACAGGGGTCATGGGGCATTGTGATGAGTGAGGTCATGGAGCATTAAGATGAAACGAGTCATTGAGCACTGTGATTACAGGGGCCATGGCGCATTGTGATGCCAAAGGCCATGGAGCATTATGATGACAGGTGTCATGGAACATTGAGATGAAACGGGTCATGGACCATTACGATGACAGGGGTCATGGAGAATTGTGATGACTGTGGCCATGGGGAATTTGGATGAAAGGCGTACTGGAGCATTGTGAGGAAATGTTTCATGGAGCATTGTGATGACAAGGGCCGTGGAGCATCGTGATGACAGGGTTCAAGGGGCATTGTGCAGAAAGCGTTCATGGAGCACTGCGATGAAAAGCACTATGGATCATTGTGTTGACAAGGGCCATGGAGCATTGTGAATACAAGGGACATGGAGCCTTGTGATGACAAGGGTCATGGATCATTGTAAAAACAGGAATCATTTGGCATTGTGATGACAGGGTCATGAAGCATTTTTATGTAAGTTGCCATGGAGAATTGTGATGAAAAGGATCATGTGAATTTGTAATGACAAGGGCCATGGAGCATTGTGATGAAACAAATCTTGGAGTATTTTGATGAAAGTTGTCATGGAGCATTGCGATGAAAAGCACCAAGGAACATTGTGATGACAAGGGCCATCGAGCATTGTGATGACAAGTGTCATGGAGTATTGTGATGACAGGTGTCATGGAGCATCTTGATGACAAATGCCATGGAGAATTGTGATGAGAGGTGGCATTGGGCATTGTGATGAAAGGGTTCATGGTGTACTGTGATTACAGGGGCCATGGAGCATTGTGATGACAAGTGACATGGAGAATAGTGATGACAGGCGTCATAGAGCATTGTGATGACAAGTGCCATTTAGCATTTTGATGACAGGGGTCATCAAGCATTGTGTTGACAGGGTCACGGAGCATTGTGATGACAAAGGCCATAGAGCATTGTGATGACAGGGGTCATGGAGCATTGTGATGACATGGGCCATGAAGCATTGTGAAGACAAGATTCATGGAGCATTGTGATGACACGGGCATGAAGCATGGTGATGGCAACAGACCTGGAGCATTGTGATGACAAGGGCATGGAGCATGGTGATGAAACGGACATGGAGCATTATAATGAAAAGAGTTCTGGAGCCTTGTGATGACAAGGGCATGGAGCATTGTGATTACAGGGACCATGGAGCAGTGTGATGACAAAGGCTTGGGGCACTGTGATGACAAGGGCCATGGAGCATTGTGATTACAGGGGTCATGGGGCATTGTGATGAGTGAGGTCATGGAGCATTAAGATGAAACGAGTCATGGAGCACTGTGATTACAGGGGCCATGGCGCATTGTGATGCCAAAGGCCATGGAGCATTGTGATGACAGGTGTCCTGGAGCATTGATATGAAACGGGTCATGGACCATTACGATGACAGGGTTCATGGAGAATTGTGATGACTGTGGCCATGGGGAATTTGGATGAAAGGCGTACTGGAGCATTGTGAGGAATATGTTTCATGGAGCATTGTGATGACAAGGGTCATGGAGCATCGTGATGACAGGGGTCATGGGGTATTGTGCTGAAAGCGGTCATGGAGCATTGCGATGAAAAGCGCTATGGAGCACTGTGATGACAAGGGCCATGGATCATTGTGAATACAAGGGACATGGAGCCTTGTGATGACAAGGGTCATGGATCATTGTAAAAACAGGTATCATTGGACATTGTGATGACAGGGGCATGGAACATTTTTATGTAAGTTGCCATGGAAAATTGTGATGAAAGGGATCATGTGAATTTGTAATGACAAGGGCCATGGAGCATTGTGATGAAACAAATCTTGGAGTATTTTGATGAAAGTTGTCATGGAGCATTGCGATGAAAAGCATCAAGGAACATTGTGATGACAAGGGCCATCGAGCATTGTGATGACAAGTGTCATGGAGTATTGTGATGACAGGTGTCATGGAGCATCTTGATGACAAATGCCATGGAGAATTGTGATGAGAGGTGGCATTGGGCATTGTGATGAAAGGGGTCATGGAGTACTGTGATTACAAGGGCCTTGGAGCATTGTGATGACAAGTGACATGGAGAATAGTGATGACAGGCGTCATAGAGCATTGTGATGACAAGTGCCATTTAGCATTTTGATGACAGGGGTCATCAAGCATTGTGTTGACAGGGTCACGGAGCATTGTGATGACAAAGGCCATAGAGCATTGTGATGACAGGGGTCATGGAGCATTGTGATGAAATGGGCCATGAAGCATTGTGAAGACAAGATTCATGGAGCATTGTGATGACATGGGCATGAAGCATGGTGATGACAACAGACCTGGAGCATTGTGATGACAAGGATATGGAGCATGGCGATGAAACGGACATGGAGCATTATAATGACAAGTGTTCTGGAGCCTTGTGATGACAAGAGCATGGAGCATTGTGATTACAGGGGCCATAGAGCTGTGTGATGACAAAGGCTTGGAGAACTGTGATGACAAGGGCCATGGAGCATTGTGATTACAGGGGTCATGGGGCATTGTGATGAGTGAGGTCATGGAGCATTTATGTGAAACGGGTCATGGAGCACTGTGATTACAGGGGCCGTGGAACATTGCGATAACAAGTGACATGGAGAATAGTGATGACAGGTGTCATAGAGCATTGTGATGACAAGTGCTATTTAGCATTTTGATGACAGGGGTCATCAGTCATTGTGTTGACAGGGGTCACGGAGCATTGTGATTACAAGGGCAGGGAACCTTGTGGTGACCGGGGTCATGGAACATTTTGATGACAACTTTCATGGAACGTTGTGATGACAGGGGTCATGGAGCATTGTGTTGAAAGGGAACATGGAGCAGTGTGATTACAGGGTCCATGGAGCATTGTGAATACATAGGCCAGGGAACAATGTGATGACAGGGGTCATGTAGCGTTGTGATGACAGGGTCATGGAGCATTGTGATTACAGGGGTTATGGGGCACTGTGATGACGGGGGCATGGAGCATTGTGATGAAAATTTTCCTGGAGCATTGTGATGACAGCGGTCACAAAGAATTGGGATGAAAGGTATCATGCAGCATTGTGATGACAACGGTCATGGATCATTTTGATGACAGGGGTCATGGAACATTCTAATAACAAGGTTCATAAATCATTTTGATGACAGGGGTCATGGAGCATTGTGTTGACACGGGCATGGAGCATTGTAATGATATTATATCTGGAGCATTGTGATGAAAAGGGGATGGAGCATTTTGATGACAGTCTCCAAGGAGCATTGTGCTGACAATGGCATGGAGCATTGTGATGAAAGGTGACAAGGAGCATTGTGATGATATGGGCAGAGAACTTTGTGATGACATGGGTCATGGAGCATTGTGGTGAAAAGTGTCATGGAACATTGTACTGACAGGGATCATGGAGCTTTTTGGTAAGAGAGGCCTTGGAGATGTGTGATGGCAGGCGTCATGGGGCATTGTGATGACAGCGGTCTTGGAGCATTGTGATGAAAGGGGTCATGGAGCTCTATGATTAGAGGGGCCATGGAGCATTGTGAATACAAAGACTATGGAGCATTGAGATGACAGGTTTCATGGAGCATTGTGATGAAAGTGATCATGGATCATTGTGATGACAAGTGTCCTGGAACCTTGTGATGATACGGTTCATGGAGCATTGTGATGACAAGGACCATGGCGAATTGTGATGACATCTGTCATGGGGCATTGTGATGACAGTGGTCATCTAGAATTGTGATGAAAGGAATCATGGAGCACTGTGATGACAGGGTCCATGGAACATTGTGATGACAAAGGCCATGGAGCATTGTGATGACAAGTGTCATGGGGCATTTTGATGACATTGGCATGGAGCATTATGATGACAAGTGTTCTGGAGCGTTTTGATGACAAAGGCATGGAGCATTGTGATGAAAGTGCCCATGGAGCATTGTGATGAAAAGGTCAGGGAACATTGTGATGACTGGGTTCATGGAGCATTGTGATAAAAGGGGCTATGGAGCATTGAGATGACAGGCGTCATGAGGCATAGTGATGACAGTGGTCATGGAGCATCGTGATGAAAGTGATCATGGAGCCATATGATATCAGGGGCCATGGAGCATTGTGATGACAGGGGTCATGGGGCATTGTGCTGAAAGCGGTCATGGAGCATTGCGATGAAAAGCACTATGGAGCATTGTGATGACAAGGGCCATGGAGCATTGTGAATACAAGGGATATGGAGCCTTGTGATGACAGGGGTCATGGATCATTGTAAAAACAAGTATCATTGGGCATTGTGATGACAGGGGCATGAAATATTTTAATGTACGTTGCCATGGAGAGCTGTGATGAAAGGGATCATGTGGATTTGTAATGACAAGGGCCATGGAGCATTGTGATGAAACAAATCTTGGAGTATTTTGATGAAAGTTGTCATGGAGCATTGCGATGAAAAGCACCAAGGAACATTGTGATGACAAGGGCCATCGTGCATTGTTATGACAAGTGTCATGGAGCATTGTGATGACAGGTGTCATGGAGCATCGTGATGACAAATGCCATGGAGAATTGTGATGAGAGGTGGCATTGGGCAATGTGACGAAAGTGGTCATGGAGTACTGTGATTACAGGGGCCATGGAGCATTGTGATAACAAGTGACATGCAGAATAGTGATGACAGGCGTCATAGAGCATTGTGATGACAATTGACATTTAGCATTTTGATGACAGGTGTCATCAGGCATTGTGTTGACAGGGTCACGGAGCATGGTGATGACAACAGACCTGGAGCATTGTGATGACAAGGATATGGAGCATGGCGATGAAACGGACATGGAGCATTATAATGACAAGTGTTCTGGAGCCTTGTGATGACAAGAGCATGGAGCATTGTGATTACAGGGGCCATAGAGCTGTGTGATGACAAAGGCTTGGAGAACTGTGATGACAAGGGCCATGGAGCATTGTGATTACAGGGGTCATGGGGCATTGTGATGAGTGAGGTCATGGAGCATTTATGTGAAACGGGTCATGGAGCACTGTGATTACAGGGGCCGTGGAACATTGCGATAACAAGTGACATGGAGAATAGTGATGACAGGTGTCATAGAGCATTGTGATGACAAGTGCTATTTAGCATTTTGATGACAGGGGTCATCAGTCATTGTGTTGACAGGGGTCACGGAGCATTGTGATTACAAGGGCAGGGAACCTTGTGGTGACCGGGGTCATGGAACATTTTGATGACAACTTTCATGGAACGTTGTGATGACAGGGGTCATGGAGCATTGTGTTGAAAGGGAACATGGAGCAGTGTGATTACAGGGTCCATGGAGCATTGTGAATACATAGGCCAGGGAACAATGTGATGACAGGGGTCATGTAGCGTTGTGATGACAGGGTCATGGAGCATTGTGATTACAGGGGTTATGGGGCACTGTGATGACGGGGGCATGGAGCATTGTGATGAAAATTGTCCTGGAGCATTGTGATGACAGCGGTCACAAAGAATTGGGATGAAAGGTATCATGCAGCATTGTGATGACAACGGTCATGGATCATTTTGATGACAGGGGTCATGGAACATTCTAATAACAAGGTTCATAAATCATTTTGATGACAGGGGTCATGGAGCATTGTAATGAAAGGTTTCATTGTGCACTGTGATGACAAGGGGGATGGAGTATTGTGATGAAACTGGTCCTGGAGCATTGTGATAACAAACTCCATGGAGCATTGTGATGACAGGCATCATGGAGCATTGTGAAGAAAGGGGCCATGGGGAATTGTAATGACAATAGAGAAATGTGATAAAAATTGTCAGCGATCATAGTGATTAAAGTGGTCATTGAGAATTGTGATGAAAAGCGACATAGAGCATTGTGATGACAAAGGTCATGGAGAATTGTGATGAGCAGGGTCATGTAGGATTGTGATGCCACGGTCATGGAACATTGTGTTGAAAAGAATTCTGCAGCATTGTGAGGAAAAAGGCATGGAGCATTGTGATTATAGGGGACATGGAGCATTGTGATGACATGGGCAGGGAACACTGTGATGACAGGTGTGATGGAGCAATGTGATGACAAGTGTCATGGAGCATTGTGATGAGAGGTGCCTTGGAGAATTGTGATGACAGGCCTCATGGGGCATTGAGATGACAGTCGTCATGGAGCGTTATGATGAAAGGTGTTATGGAGCACTGTGATTACAGGGGCCAGGGAGCATTGTGAACACAAAGGCCATGGAGCATTGAGATGACAGTGGTCATGGAGCATTGTGATGAAAGTGGTCATGGATCATTGTGATGACAAGTGTCCTGGGACCCTGTGATGACATGGTTCATGGAGCATTGTGATGACAATGGTAATGGCGAATTGTGATGACAATGTCATGAGGCATTGTGATGGCAGTGGTCATCTAGGAATGTGGTTAAATTTATTATGGAGCCCAGTAATGAGAGGGGCCATGGAGCATTGTGATGACAAGTGTCATGGAGCATGGTGATGAAACGGACATGGAGCATTATAATGACAAGAGTTCTGGAGCCTTGTGATGACAAGGGCATGGAGCATTGTGATTACAGGGGACATGGAGCAGTGTGATGACAAAGGCTTGGAGCACTGTGATGACAAGGTCCATGGAGCATTGTGATTACAGGGGTCATGGGGCATTGTGATGAGTGAGGTCATGGAGCATTAAGATGAAACGAGTCATTGAGCACTGTGATTACAGGGGCCATGGCGCATTGTGATGCCAAAGGCCATGGAGCATTATGATGACAGGTGTCATGGAACATTGAGATGAAACGGGTCATGGACCATTACGATGACAGGGGTCATGGAGAATTGTGATGACTGTGGCCATGGGGAATTTGGATGAAAGGCGTACTGGAGCATTGTGAGGAAATGTTTCATGGAGCATTGTGATGACAAGGGCCGTGGAGCATCGTGATGACAGGGTTCAAGGGGCATTGTGCAGAAAGCGTTCATGGAGCACTGCGATGAAAAGCACTATGGATCATTGTGTTGACAAGGGCCATGGAGCATTGTGAATACAAGGGACATGGAGCCTTGTGATGACAAGGGTCATGGATCATTGTAAAAACAGGAATCATTTGGCATTGTGATGACAGGGTCATGAAGCATTTTTATGTAAGTTGCCATGGAGAATTGTGATGAAAAGGATCATGTGAATTTGTAATGACAAGGGCCATGGAGCATTGTGATGAAACAAATCTTGGAGTATTTTGATGAAAGTTGTCATGGAGCATTGCGATGAAAAGCACCAAGGAACATTGTGATGACAAGGGCCATCGAGCATTGTGATGACAAGTGTCATGGAGTATTGTGATGACAGGTGTCATGGAGCATCTTGATGACAAATGCCATGGAGAATTGTGATGAGAGGTGGCATTGGGCATTGTGATGAAAGGGTTCATGGTGTACTGTGATTACAGGGGCCATGGAGCATTGTGATGACAAGTGACATGGAGAATAGTGATGACAGGCGTCATAGAGCATTGTGATGACAAGTGCCATTTAGCATTTTGATGACAGGGGTCATCAAGCATTGTGTTGACAGGGTCACGGAGCATTGTGATGACAAAGGCCATAGAGCATTGTGATGACAGGGGTCATGGAGCATTGTGATGACATGGGCCATGAAGCATTGTGAAGACAAGATTCATGGAGCATTGTGATGACACGGGCATGAAGCATGGTGATGGCAACAGACCTGGAGCATTGTGATGACAAGGGCATGGAGCATGGTGATGAAACGGACATGGAGCATTATAATGAAAAGAGTTCTGGAGCCTTGTGATGACAAGGGCATGGAGCATTGTGATTACAGGGACCATGGAGCAGTGTGATGACAAAGGCTTGGGGCACTGTGATGACAAGGGCCATGGAGCATTGTGATTACAGGGGTCATGGGGCATTGTGATGAGTGAGGTCATGGAGCATTAAGATGAAACGAGTCATGGAGCACTGTGATTACAGGGGCCATGGCGCATTGTGATGCCAAAGGCCATGGAGCATTGTGATGACAGGTGTCCTGGAGCATTGATATGAAACGGGTCATGGACCATTACGATGACAGGGTTCATGGAGAATTGTGATGACTGTGGCCATGGGGAATTTGGATGAAAGGCGTACTGGAGCATTGTGAGGAATATGTTTCATGGAGCATTGTGATGACAAGGGTCATGGAGCATCGTGATGACAGGGGTCATGGGGTATTGTGCTGAAAGCGGTCATGGAGCATTGCGATGAAAAGCGCTATGGAGCACTGTGATGACAAGGGCCATGGATCATTGTGAATACAAGGGACATGGAGCCTTGTGATGACAAGGGTCATGGATCATTGTAAAAACAGGTATCATTGGACATTGTGATGACAGGGGCATGGAACATTTTTATGTAAGTTGCCATGGAAAATTGTGATGAAAGGGATCATGTGAATTTGTAATGACAAGGGCCATGGAGCATTGTGATGAAACAAATCTTGGAGTATTTTGATGAAAGTTGTCATGGAGCATTGCGATGAAAAGCATCAAGGAACATTGTGATGACAAGGGCCATCGAGCATTGTGATGACAAGTGTCATGGAGTATTGTGATGACAGGTGTCATGGAGCATCTTGATGACAAATGCCATGGAGAATTGTGATGAGAGGTGGCATTGGGCATTGTGATGAAAGGGGTCATGGAGTACTGTGATTACAAGGGCCTTGGAGCATTGTGATGACAAGTGACATGGAGAATAGTGATGACAGGCGTCATAGAGCATTGTGATGACAAGTGCCATTTAGCATTTTGATGACAGGGGTCATCAAGCATTGTGTTGACAGGGTCACGGAGCATTGTGATGACAAAGGCCATAGAGCATTGTGATGACAGGGGTCATGGAGCATTGTGATGAAATGGGCCATGAAGCATTGTGAAGACAAGATTCATGGAGCATTGTGATGACATGGGCATGAAGCATGGTGATGACAACAGACCTGGAGCATTGTGATGACAAGGATATGGAGCATGGCGATGAAACGGACATGGAGCATTATAATGACAAGTGTTCTGGAGCCTTGTGATGACAAGAGCATGGAGCATTGTGATTACAGGGGCCATAGAGCTGTGTGATGACAAAGGCTTGGAGAACTGTGATGACAAGGGCCATGGAGCATTGTGATTACAGGGGTCATGGGGCATTGTGATGAGTGAGGTCATGGAGCATTTATGTGAAACGGGTCATGGAGCACTGTGATTACAGGGGCCGTGGAACATTGCGATAACAAGTGACATGGAGAATAGTGATGACAGGTGTCATAGAGCATTGTGATGACAAGTGCTATTTAGCATTTTGATGACAGGGGTCATCAGTCATTGTGTTGACAGGGGTCACGGAGCATTGTGATTACAAGGGCAGGGAACCTTGTGGTGACCGGGGTCATGGAACATTTTGATGACAACTTTCATGGAACGTTGTGATGACAGGGGTCATGGAGCATTGTGTTGAAAGGGAACATGGAGCAGTGTGATTACAGGGTCCATGGAGCATTGTGAATACATAGGCCAGGGAACAATGTGATGACAGGGGTCATGTAGCGTTGTGATGACAGGGTCATGGAGCATTGTGATTACAGGGGTTATGGGACACTGTGATGACGGGGGCATGGAGCATTGTGATGAAAATTTTCCTGGAGCATTGTGATGACAGCGGTCACAAAGAATTGGGATGAAAGGTATCATGCAGCATTGTGATGACAACGGTCATGGATCATTTTGATGACAGGGGTCATGGAACATTCTAATAACAAGGTTCATAAATCATTTTGATGACAGGGGTCATGGAGCATTGTGTTGACACGGGCATGGAGCATTGTAATGATATTATATCTGGAGCATTGTGATGAAAAGGGGATGGAGCATTTTGATGACAGTCTCCAAGGAGCATTGTGCTGACAATGGCATGGAGCATTGTGATGAAAGGTGACAAGGAGCATTGTGATGATATGGGCAGAGAACTTTGTGATGACATGGGTCATGGAGCATTGTGGTGAAAAGTGTCATGGAACATTGTACTGACATGGATCATGGAGCTTTTTGGTAAGAGAGGCCTTGGAGATGTGTGATGGCAGGCGTCATGGGGCATTGTGATGACAGCGGTCTTGGAGCATTGTGATGAAAGGGGTCATGGAGCTCTATGATTAGAGGGGCCATTGAGCATTGTGAATACAAAGCCTATGGAGCATTGAGATGACAGGTTTCATGGAGCCTTTTGATGAAAGTGATCATGGATCATTGTGATGACAAGTGTCCTGGAACCTTGTGATGAAACGTTTCATGGAGCATTTTGATGACAGGGACCATGGCAAATTGTGATGACATCTGTCATGGGGCATTGTGATGACAGTGGTCCTCTAGAATTGTGATGAATGGTATCATGGAGCACTGTGATGACAGGGGCCATGGAACATTGTGATGACAAATGACGTGGAGGATTGTGATGACAAGTGTCATGGGGCATTTTGATGACATTGGCATGGAGCATTATGATGACAAGAGTTCTGGAGCATTTTGATGACAAGCACATGGAGCATTGTGATGAGAGGCCCCATGGAACATTGTGATGAAAAGGACAGGGAACATTGTGATGACTGGGTTCATGGAGCATTGTGATGAAGGGGCCATGGAGCATTGAGATGACAGGCGTCATGAGGCATGGTGATGACAGTGGTCATGGAGCATTGTGATGAAAGTGATCATGGAGCAATATGATAACAGGGGCCATGGAGCATTCTGATGACAGGTGTATTGGAGCATTGTGATGAAAGTCGTCATGGATCATTGTGATGACATGTGCCCTGGAACACTGTGATGACATGGTTCATCGAGTACTGTGATGACAAGGGTCATAGCAAATTGTGATGACAGGTGTCATGGGGCCTTGTGATGACATTGATCATCTAGGAATTGTGATGAAAGGTATCATGGAGCACTGTGATGACTGGGGGCATGAAGCATTGTTATGAAAATTGTCCTGGATTATTGTGGTGACAGCAGTCATGGAGAATTGTGATGACAGGGATTATGCAGCATTGTGTTGACAAGGGTATGGACTATTGTGATGATAATGGTCGTGGAGCAATGTGATGAAAGTTTTCATGGAACATCGTGATGAAAAGTGCCTGGGAGCATTGTGACGATAAAGGCCATGGAGCATTGTGATGACAAGTGTCATGAAGCATTGTAATGAAAGGTTTCATTGTGCACTGTGATGACAAGGGGGATGGAGTATTGTGATGAAACTGGTCCTGGAGCATTGTGATAACAAACTCCATGGAGCATTGTGATGACAGGCATCATGGAGCATTGTGAAGAAAGGGGCCATGGGGAATTGTAATGACAATAGAGAAATGTGATAAAAATTGTCAGCGATCATAGTGATTAAAGTGGTCATTGAGAATTGTGATGAAAAGCGACATAGAGCATTGTGATGACAAAGGTCATGGAGAATTGTGATGAGCAGGGTCATGTAGGATTGTGATGCCACGGTCATGGAACATTATGTTGAAAAGAATTCTGCAGCATTGTGAGGAAAAAGGCATGGAGCATTGTGATTATAGGGGACATGGAGCATTGTGATGACACGGGCAGGGAACACTGTGATGACAGGTGTGATGGAGCAATGTGATGACAAGTGTCATGGAGCATTGTGATGAGAGGTGCCTTGGAGAATTGTGATGACAGGCCTCATGGGGCATTGAGATGACAGTCGTCATGGAGCGTTATGATGAAAGGTGTTATGGAGCACTGTGATTACAGGGGCCAGGGAGCATTGTGAACACAAAGGCCATGGAGCATTGAGATGACAGTGGTCATGGAGCATTGTGATGAAAGTGGTCATGGATCATTGTGATGACAAGTGTCCTGGGACCCTGTGATGACATGGTTCATGGAGCATTGTGATGACAATGGTAATGGCGAATTGTGATGACAATGTCATGAGGCATTGTGATGGCAGTGGTCATCTAGGAATGTGGTTAAAGTTATTATGGAGCCCAGTAATGAGAGGGGCCATGGAGCATTGTGATGACAAGTGTCATGGAGCATGGTGATGAAACGGACATGGAGCATTATAATGACAAGAGTTCTGGAGCCTTGTGATGACAAGGGCATGGAGCATTGTGATTACAGGGGTCATGGAGCAGTGTGATGACAAAGGCTTGGAGCACTGTGATGACAAGGTCCATGGAGCATTGTGATTACAGGGGTCTTGGGGCATTGTGATGAGTGAGGTCATGGAGCATTAAGATGAAACGAGTCATTGAGCACTGTGATTACAGGGGCCATGGCGCATTGTGATGCCAAAGGCCATGGAGCATTATGATGACAGGTGTCATGGAACATTGAGATGAAACGGGTCATGGACCATTACGATGACAGGGGTCATGGAGAATTGTGATGACTGTGGCCATGGGGAATTTGGATGAAAGGCGTACTGGAGCATTGTGAGGAAATGTTTCATGGAGCATTGTGATGACAAGGGCCGTGGAGCATCGTGATGACAGGGTTCAAGGTGCATTGTGCAGAAAGCGTTCATGGAGCACTGCGATGAAAAGCACTATGGATCATTGTATTGACAAGGGCCATGGAGCATTGTGAATACAAGAGACATGGAGCCTTGTGATGACAAGGGTCATGGATCATTGTAAAAACAGGAATCATTTGGCATTGTGATGACAGGGTCATGAAGCATTTTTATGTAAGTTGCCATGGAGAATTGTGATGAAAAGGATCATGTGAATTTGTAATGACAAGGGCCATGGAGCATTGTGATGAAACAAATCTTGGAGTATTTTGATGAAAGTTGTCATGGAGCATTGCGATGAAAAGCACCAAGGAACATTGTGATGACAAGGGCAATCGAGCATTGTGATGACAAGTGTCATGGAGTATTGTGATGACAGGTGTCATGGAGCATCTTGATGACAAATGCCATGGAGAATTGTGATGAGAGGTGGCATTGGGCATTGTGATGAAAGGGGTCTGGTGTACTCTGATTACAAGGGCCTTGGAGCATTGTGATGACAAGTGACATGGAGAATAGTGATGACAGGCGTCATAGAGCATTGTGATGACAAGTGCCATTTAGCATTTTGATGACAGGGGTCATCAAGCATTGTGTTGACAGGGTCACGGAGCATTGTGATGACAAAGGCCATAGAGCATTGTGATGACAGGGGTCATGGAGCATTGTGATGACATGGGCCATGAAGCATTGTGAAGACAAGATTCATGGAGCATTGTGATGACATGGGCATGAAGCATGGTGGTGACAACAGACCTGGAGCATTGTGATGACAAGGATATGGAGCATGGCGATGAAACGGACATGGAGCATTATAATGACAAGTGTTCTGGAGCCTTGTGATGACAAGAGCATGGAGCATTGTGATTACAGGGGCCATAGAGCTGTGTGATGACAAAGGCTTGGAGAACTGTGATGACAAGGGCCATGGAGCATTGTGATTACAGGGGTCATGGGGCATTGTGATGAGTGAGGTCATGGAGCATTTATGTGAAACGGGTCATGGAGCACTGTGATTACAGGGGCCGTGGAACATTGCGATAACAAGTGACATGGAGAATAGTGATGACAGGTGTCATAGAGCATTGTGATGACGAGTGCTATTTAGCATTTTGATGACAGGGGTCATCAGTCATTGTGTTGACAGGGGTCACGGAGCATTGTGATTACAAGGGCAGGGAACCTTGTGGTGACCGGGGTCATGGAACATTTTGATGACAAGTTTCATGGAACGTTGTGATGACAGGGGTCATGGAGCATTGTGTTGAAAGGGAACATGCAGCAGTGTGATTACAGGGGTTATGGGGCACTGTGATGACGGGGGCATGGAGCATTGTGATGAAAATTGTCCTGGAGCATTGTGATGACAGCGGTCACAAAGAATTGGGATGAAAGGTATCATGCAGCATTGTGATGACAACGGTCATGGATCATTTTGATGACAGGGGTCATGGAACATTCTAATAACAAGGTTCATAAAGCATTTTGATGACAGGGGTCATGGAGCATTGTGTTGACACGGGCATGGAGCATTGTAATGATATTATATCTGGAGCATTGTGATGAAAAGGGGATGGAGCATTTTGATGACAGTCTCCAAGGAGCATTGTGCTGACAATGGCATGGAGCATTGTGATGAAAGGGGTACTGGAGCACGGTGAGGAAAGGAGTCATGGATCATTGTGTTGACACGGTCAAGGAACATTGCGATGACAAGCATTCTGGAGCATTGTGATGAAAGAGCATGGAGCATTGTGATGAAAGGTGACAAGGAGCATTGTGATGATATGGGCAGAGAACTTTGTGATGACATGGGTCATGGAGCATTGTGGTGAAAAGTGTCATGGAACATTGTACTGACAGGGATCATGGAGCTTTTTGGTAAGAGAGGCCTTGGAGATTTGTGATGGCAGGCGTCATGGGGCATTGTGATGACAGCGGTCTTGGAGCATTGTGATGAAAGGGGTCATGGAGCTCTATGATTAGAGGGGCCATGGAGCATTGTGAATACAAAGCCTATGGAGCATTGAGATGACAGGTTTCATGGAGCCTTTGGATGAAAGTGATCATGGATCATTGTGATGACAAGTGTCCTGGAACTTTTTGATGAAACGGTTCATGGAGCATTTTGATGACAGGGACCATGGCAAATTGTGATGACATCTGTCATGGGGCATTGTGATGACAGTGGTCCTCTAGAATTGTGATGAATGGTATCATGGAGCACTGTGATGACAGGGGCCATGGAACATTGTGATGACAAATGACGTGGAGGATTGTGATGACAAGTGTCATGGGGCATTTTGATGATATTGGCATGGAGCATTATGATGACAAGAGTTCTGGAGCATTTTGATGACAAGCACATGGAGCATTGTGATGACAGGGCCCATGGAACATTGTGATGAAAAGGACAGGGAACATTGTGATGACTGGGTTCATGGAGCATTGTGATGAAGGGGCCATGGAGCATTGAGATGACAGGAGTCATGAGGCATGGGGATGACAGTGGTCATGGAGCATTGTGATGAAAGTGATCATGGAGCAATATGATAACAGGGGCCATGGAGCATTGTGAACACAAAGGCCATGGAGCATTGAGATGACAGTGGTCATGGAGCATTGTGATGAAAGTGGTCATGGATCATTGTGATGACAAGTCTCCTGGGACCCTGTGATGACATGGTTCATGGAGCATTGTGATGACAATGGTAATGGCGAATTGTGATGACAATGTCATGAGGCATTGTGATGGCAGTGGTCATCTAGAAATGTGGTTAAAGTTATTATGGAGCCCAGTAATGAGAGGGGCCATGGAGCATTGTGATGACAAGTGTCATGGAGCATGGTGATGAAACGGACATGGAGCATTATAATGACAAGAGTTCTGGAGCATTGTGATTACAGGGGTCATGGAGCAGTGTGATGACAAAGGCTTGGAGCACTGTGATGACAAGGTCCATGGAGCATTGTGATTACAGGGGTCATGGGGCATTTTGATGAGTGAGGTCATGGAGCATTAAGATGAAACGAGTTATGGAACACTGTGATTACAGGGGCCATGGCGCATTGTGATGCCAAAGGCCATGGAGCATTGTGATGACAGGTGTCCTGGAGCATTGAGATGAAACGGGTCATGGACCATTACGATGACAGGGTTCATGGAGAATTGTGATGACTGTGGCCATGGGGAATTTGGATGAAAGGCGTACTGGAGCATTGTGAGGAAATGTTTCATGAAGCATTGTGATGACAAGGGCCATGGAGCATCGTGATGACAGGGTTCATGGGGCATTGTGCAGAAATCGTTCATGGAGCATTGCGATGAAAAGTACTATGGATCATTGTGATGACAAGGGCCATGGAGCATTGTGAATACAAGGGACATGGAGCCTTGTGATGACAAGGGTCATGGATCATTGTAAAAACAGGAATCATTGGGCATTGTGATGACAGGGTCATGAAGCATTTTTATGTAAGTTGCCATGGAGAATTGTGATGAAAAGGATCATGTGAATTTGTAATGACAAGGGCCATGGAGCATTGTGATGAAACAAATCTTGGAGTATTTTGATGAAAGTTGTCATGGAGCATTGCGATGAAAAGCACCAAGGAACATTGTGATGACAAGGGCCATCGAGCATTGTGATGACAAGTGTCATGGAGTATTGTGATGACAGGTGTCATGGAGCATCTTGATGACAAATGCCATGGAGAATTGTGATGAGAGGTGGCATTGGGCATTGTGCTGAAAGGGGTCATGGTGTACTGTGATTACAGGGGCCATGGAGCATTGTGATGACAAGTGACATGGAGAATAGTGATGACAGGCGTCATAGAGCATTGTGATGACAAGTGCCATTTAGCATTTTGATGACAGGGGTCATCAAGCATTGTGTTGACAGGGTCACGGAGCATTGTGATGACAAAGGCCATAGAGCATTGTGATGACAGGGGTCATGGAGCATTGTGATGACATGGGCCATGAAGCATTGTGAAGACAAGATTCATGGAGCATTGTGATGACACGGGCATGAAGCATGGTGATGGCAACAGACCTGGAGCATTGTGATGACAAGGGCATGGAGCATGGTGATGAAACGGACATGGAGCATTATAATGAAAAGAGTTCTGGAGCCTTGTGATGACAAGGGCATGGAGCATTGTGATTACAGGGACCATGGAGCAGTGTGATGACAAAGGCTTGGGGCACTGTGATGACAAGGGCCATGGAGCATTGTGATTACAGGGGTCATGGGGCATTGTGATGAGTGAGGTCATGGAGCATTAAGATGAAACGAGTCATGGAGCACTGTGATTACAGGGGCCATGGCGCATTGTGATGCCAAAGGCCATGGAGCATTGTGATGACAGGTGTCCTGGAGCATTGAGATGAAACGGGTCATGGACCATTACGATGACAGGGTTCATGGAGAATTGTGATGACTGTGGCCATGGGGAATTTGGATGAAAGGCGTACTGGAGCATTGTGAGGAATATGTTTCATGGAGCACTGTGATGACAAGGGCCATGGAGCATCGTGATGACAGGGGTCATGGGGTATTGTGCTGAAAGCGGTCATGGAGCATTGTGATGAAAAGCGCTATGGAGCACTGTGATGAGAAGGGCCATGGATCATTGTGAATACAAGGGACATGGAGCCTTGTGATGACAAGGGTCATGGATCATTGTAAAAACAGGTATCATTGGACATTGTGATGACAGGGGCATGGAACATTTTTATGTAAGTTGCCATGGAGAATTGTGATGAAAGGGATCATGTGAATTTGTAATGACAAGGGCCATGGAGCATTGTGATGAAACAAATCTTGGAGTATTTTGATGAAAGTTGTCATGGAGCATTGCGATGAAAAGCACCAAGGAACATTGTGATGACAAGGGCCATCGAGCATTGTGATGACAAGTGTCATGGAGTATTGTGATGACAGGTGTCATGGAGCATCTTGATGACAAATGCCATGGAGAATTGTGATGAGAGGTGGCATTGGGCATTGTGATGAAAGGGGTCATGGAGTACTGTGATTACAGGGGCCTTGGAGCATTGTGATGACAAGTGACATGGAGAATAGTGATGACAGGCGTCATAGAGCATTGTGATGACAAGTGCCATTTAGCATTTTGATGACAGGGGTCATCAAGCATTGTGTTGACAGGGTCACGGAGCATTGTGATGACAAAGGCCATAGAGCATTGTGATGACAGGGGTCATGGAGCATTGTGATGAAATGGGCCATGAAGCATTGTGAAGACAAGATTCATGGAGCATTGTGATGACACGGGCATGAAGCGTGGTGATGACAACAGACCTGGAGCAATGTGATGACAAGGATATGGAGCATGGCGATGAAACGGACATGGAGCATTATAATGACAAGTGTTCTGGAGCCTTGTGATGACAAGAGCATGGAGCATTGTGATTACAGGGGCCATAGAGCTGTGTGATGACAAAGGCTTGGAGAACTGTGATGACAAGGGCCATGGAGCATTGTGATTACAGGGGTCATGGGGCATTGTGATGAGTGAGGTCATGGAGCATTAAGATGAAACGAGTCATGGAGCACGGTGATTACAGGGGCCATGGCGCATTGTGATGCCAAAGGCCATGGAGCATAATGATGACAGGTGTAATGGAACATTGAGATGAAACGGGTCATGGACCATTACGATGACAGGGGTCATGGAGAATTGTGATGACTGTGGCCATGGGGAATTTGGATGAAAGGCGTACTGGAGCATTGTGAGGAAATGTTTCATGGAGCATTGTGATGACAAGGGCCATGGAGCATCGTGATGACAGGGTTCATGGGGCGTTGTGCAGAAAGCGTTCATGGAGCACTGCGATGAAAAACACTATGGATCATTGTGATGACAAGGGCCATGGAGCATTGTGAATACAAGGGACATGGAGCCTTGTGATGACAAGGGTCATGGATCATTGTAAAAACAGGAATCATTGGGCATTGTGATGACAGGGTCATGAAGCATTTTTATATAAGTTGCCATGGAGAATTGTGATGAAAAGGATCATGTGAATTTGTAATGACAAGGGCCATGGAGCATTGTGATGAAACAAATCTTGGAGTATTTTGATGAAAGTTGTCATGGAGCATTGCGATGAAAAGCACCAAGGAACATTGTGATGACAAGGGCCATCGAGCATTGTGATGACAAGTGTCATGGAGTATTGTGATGACAGGTGTCATGGAGCATCTTGATGACAAATGCCATGGAGAATTGTGATGAGAGGTGGCATTGGGCATTGTGATGAAAGGGGTCATGGTGTACTGTGATTACATGGGCCATGGAGCATTGTGATGACAAGTGACATGGAGAATAGTGATGACAGGCGTCATAGAGCATTGGATGACAAGTGCCATTTAGCATTTTGATGACTGGGGTCATCAAGCATTGTGTTGACAGGGTCACGGAGCATTGTGATGACAAAGGCTTTAGAGCATTGTGATGACAGGGGTCATGGAGCATTGTGATGACATGGGCCATGAAGCATTGTGAAGACAAGATTCATGGAGCATTGTGATGACACGGGCATGAAGCATGGTGATGGCAACAGACCTGGAGCATTGTGATGACAAGGGCATGGAGCATGGTGATGAAACGGACATGGAGCATTATAATGACAAGAGTTCTGGAGCCTTGTGATGACAAGAGTATGGAGCATTGTGATTACAGGGGCCATAGAGCCGTGTGATGACAAAGGCTTGGAGCACTGTGATGACAAGGGCCATGGAGCATTGTGATTACAAGGGTCATGGGGCATTGTGATGAGTGAGGTCATGGAGCATTTATGTGAAACGGGTCAAGGAGCACTGTGATTACAGGGGCCGTGGAACATTGCGATAACAACTGACATGGAGAATAGTGATGACAGGTGTCATAGAGCATTGTGATGACAAGTGCTATTTAGCATTTTGATGACAGGGGTCATCAGTCATTGTGTTGACAGGGGTCACGGAGCATTGTGATTACAAGGGCAGGGAACCTTGTGGTGACCGGGGTCATGGAACATTTTGATGACAACTTTCATGGAACGTTGTGATGACAGGGGTCATGGAGCATTGTGTTGAAAGGGAACATGGAGCAGTGTGATTACAGGGTCCATGGAGCATTGTGAATACATAGGCCAGGGAACAATGTGATGACAGGGGTCATGTAGCGTTGTGATGACAGGGTCATGGAGCATTGTGATTACAGGGGTTATGGGGCACTGTGATGACGGGGGCATGGAGCACTGTGATGAAAATTGTCCTGGAGCATTGTGATGACAGCGGTCACAAAGAATTGGGATGAAAGGTATCATGCAGCATTGTGATGACAACGGTCATGGATCATTTTGATGAAAGGGGTCATGGAACATTCTAATAACAAGGTTCATAAAGCATTTTGATGACAGGGGTCATGGAGCATTGTATTGACACGGGCATGGAGCATTGTAATGATATTATATCTGGAGCATTGTGATGAAAAGGGGATGGAGCATTTTGATGACAGTCTCCAAAGAGCATTGTGCTGACAATGGCATGGAGCATTGTGATGAAAGGGGTACTGGAGCACTGTGAGGAAAGGAGTCATGGATCATTGTGTTGACACGGTCAAGGAACATTGCGATGACAAGCATTCTGGAGCATTGTGATGAAAGGTGACAAGGAGCATTGTGATGATATGGGCAGAGAACTTTGTGATGACATGGGTCATGGAGCATTGTGGTGAAAAGTGTCATGGAACATTGTACTGACAGGGATCATGGAGCTTTTTGGTAAGAGAGGCCTTGGAGATTTGTGATGGCAGGCGTCATGGGGCATTGTGATGACAGCGGTCTTGGAGCATTGTGATGAAAGGGGTCATGGAGCTCTATGATTAGAGGGGCCATGGAGCATTGTGAATACAAAGCCTATGGAGCATTGAGATGACAGGTTTCATGGAGCCTTTTGATGAAAGTGATCATGGATCATTGTGATGACAAGTGTCCTGGAACCTTGTGATGAAACGGTTCATGGAGCATTTTGATGACAGGGACCATGGCAAATTGTGATGACATCTGTCATGGGGCATTGTGATGACAGTGGTCCTCTAGAATTGTGATGAATGGTATCATGGAGCACTGTGATGACAGGGGCCATGGAACATTGTGATGACAAATGACGTGGAGGATTGTGATGACAAGTGTCATGGGGCATTTTGATGACATTGGCATGGAGCATTATGATGACAAGAGTTCTGGAGCATTTTGATGACAAGCACATGGAGCATTGTGATGACAGGGCCCATGGAACATTGTGATGAAAAGGACAGGGAACATTGTGATGACTGGGTTCATGGAGCATTGTGATGAAGGGGCCATGGAGCATTGAGATGACAGGCGTCATGAGGCATGGTGATGACAGTGGTCATGGAGCATTGTGATGAAAGTGATCATGGAGCAATATGATAACAGGGGCCATGGAGCATTGTGATGACAGGTGTATTGGAGCATTGTGATGAAAGTCGTCATGGATCATTGTGATGACATGTGCCCTGGAACACTGTGATGACACGGTTCATCGAGTATTGTGATGACAAGGGTCATAGCGAATTGTGATGACAGGTGTCATGGGGCATTGTGATGACATTGATCATCTAGGAATTGTGATGAAAGGTATCATGGAGCACTGTGATGACTGGGGGCATGAAGCATTGTTATGAAAATTGTCCTGGATTATTGTGGTGACAGCAGTCATGGAGAATTGTGATGACAGGGATTATGCAGCATTGTGTTGTCAAGGGTAGGGACTATTGTGATGACAATGGTCGTGGAGCAATGTGATGAAAGTTTTCATGGAACATCGTGATGAAAAGTGCCTGGGAGCATTGTGACGATAAAGGCCATGGAGCATTGTGATGACAAGTGTCATGGAACATTGTAATGAAAGGTTTCATTGTGCACTGTGATGACAAGGGGGATGGATTATTGTGATGAAACTGGTCCTGGAGCATTGTGATAACAAACTCCATGGAGCATTGTGATGACAGGCATCATGGAGCATTGTGAAGAAAGGGGCCATGGGGAATTGTAATGACAATAGAGAAATGTGATAAAAATTGTCAGCGATCATAGTGATTAAAGTGGTCATTGAGAATTGTGATGAAAAGCGACATAGAGCATTGTGATGACAAAGGTCATGGAGAATTGTGATGAGCAGGGTCATGTAGGATTGTGATGCCACGGTCATGGAACATTGTGTTGAAAAGAATTCTGCAGCATTGTGAGGAAAAAGGCATGGAGCATTGTGATTATAGGGGACATGGAGCATTGTGATGACATGGGCAGGGAACACTGTGATGACAGGTGCTATGGAGCAATGTGATGACAAGTGTCATGGAGCATTGTGATGAGAGGTGCCTTGGAGAATTGTGATGACAGGCCTCATGGTGCATTGAGATGACAGTCGTCATGGAGCGTTATGATGAAAGGTGTTATGGAGCACTGTGATTACAGGGGCCAGGGAGCATTGTGAACACAAAGGCCATGGAGCATTGAGATGACAGTGGTCATGGAGCATTGTGATGAAAGTGGTCATGGATCATTGTGATGACAAGTGTCCTGGGACCCTGTGATGACATGGTTCATGGAGCATTGTGATGACAATGGTAATGTCGAATTGTGATGACAATTTCATGAGGCATTGTGATGGCAGTGGTCATTTAGAAATGTGGTTAAAGTTATTATGGAGCACAGTAATGAGAGGGGCCATGGAGCATTGTGATGACAAGTGTCATGGAGCATGGTGATGAAACGGACATGGAGCATTATAATGACAAGAGTTCTGGAGCCTTGTGATGACAAGGGAATGGAGCATTGTGATTACAGGGGTCATGGAGCATTGTGATGAGTGAGGTCATGGAGCATTAAGATGAAACGAGTCATGGAGCACTGTGATTACAGGGGCCATGGCGCATTGTGATGCCAAAGGCCATGGAGCATTGTGATGACAGGTGTCATGGAACATTTAGATGAAACGTGTCATGGACCATTCTTGGACCATGAACCGTTTCATCACAAGGTGCCAGGACACTTGTGATCACAATGATCCATGATCACTTTCATCAAAATGCTCCATGAAACCTGTCATCTCAATGCTCCATAGGCTTTCTATTCACAATGCTCCATGGCCCCTCTAATCATAGAGCTCCATGACCCCTTTCATCACAATGCTCCAAGAAAGCTGTCATCACAATGCCCCATGACGCTTGCCATCACAAATCTCCAAGGCCTCTCTTACCAAAAAGCTCCATGACCCCTGTCATCACATTGATCCATGACTCCTTTCCTCACAGTGCTCCAGTACCCTTTTCATCACAATGCTCCATGCCATTGTCAGCACAATGCTCCTTGGAGACTGTCATCAAAATGCTCCATCCCCTATTCATCACAATGCTCCAGATATAATATCCTTACAATGCTCCATGCCCGTGTCAACACAATGCTCCATGACCCCTGTCATCAAAATGCTTTATGAACCTTGTTATTAGAATGTTCCATGACCCCTGTCATCAAAATGATCCATGACCGTTGTCATCACAATGCTGCATGATACCTTTCATCCCAATTCTTTTTGACCGCTGTCATCACAGTGCTCCAGGACAATTTTCATCACAATGCTCCATGCCCCCGTCATCACAGTGCCCCATAACCCCTGTAATCACAATGCTCCATGACCCTGTCATCACAATGCTACATGACACCTGTCATCACATTGTTCCGAGGCCTATGTATTCACAATGCTCCATGGACCCTGTAATCACACTGCTCCATGTTCCCTTTCAACACAATGCTCCATGACCCCTGTCATCACAACGTTCCATGAAAGTTGTCATCAAAATGTTCCATGACCCCGGTCACCACAAGGTTCCCTGCCCTTGTAATCACAATGCTCCGTGACCCCTGTCAACACAATGACTGATGAACCCTGTCATCAAAATGCTAAATAGCACTTGTCATCACAATGCTCTATGACACCTGTCATCACTATTCTCCATGTCACTTGTTATCGCAATGTTCCATGGCCCCTGTAATCACAGTGCTCCATGACCCGTTTCACATAAATGCTCCATGACCTCACTCATCACAATGCCCCATGACCCCTGTAATCGCAATGCTCCATGGCCCTTGTCATCACAGTGCCCCAAGCCTTTGTCATCACACTGCTCCATGGTCCCTTTAATCACAATGCTCCATGCCCTTGTCATCACAAGGCTCCAGAAGTCTTGTCATTATAATGCTCCATGTCTGTTTCATCACCATGCTCCATGCCCTTGTCATCACAATGCTCCAGGTCTGTTGCCATCACCATGCTTCATGCCCGTGTCATCACAATGCTCCATGAATCTTGTCTTCACAACGCTCCATGAATCTTGTCTTCACAATGCTTCATGGCCCATGTCATCACAATGCTCCATGACCACTGTCATCACAATGCTCTATGGCCTCTGTCATCACAATGCTCCGTGACCCTGTCAACACAATGCTTGATGACCCCTGTCATCAAAATGCTAAATGGCACTTGTCATCACAGTGCTCTATGACGCCTGTCATCACTATCCTCCATGTCACTTGTCATCACAATGCTCGATGGCCCTTGTCATCACAATGTTCCTTGGTGCTTTTCATCGCAATTCTCCATGACAACTTTCATCAAAATACTCCAAGATTTGTTTCATCACAATGCTCCATGGCCCTTGTCATTACAAATTCACATGATCCTTTTCATCACAATTCTCCATGGCAACTTACATAAAAATGCTTCATGACCCTGTCATCACAATGCCCAATGATTCCTGTTTTTACAATGATCCATGACCCTTGTCATCACAAGGCTCCATGTCCCTTGTATTCACAATGATCCATGGCCCTTGTCATCACAATGATCCATAGTGCTTTTCATCGCAATGCTCCATGAACGCTTTCTGCACAATGCCCCATGAACCCTGTCATCACGATGCTCCATGGCCCTTGTCATCACAATGCTCCATGAAACATTTCCTCACAATGCTCCAGTACGCCTTTCATCCAAATTCCCCATGGCCACAGTCATCACAATTCTCCATGACCCCTGTCATCGTAATGGTCCATGACCCGTTTCATCTCAATGTTCCATGACACCTGTCATCACAATGCTCCAAGGCCTTTGGCATCACAATGCGCCATGGCCCCTGTAATCACAGTGCTCCGTGATTCGTTTCATCTTAATGCTCCATGACCTCACTCATCACAATGCCCCATGACCCCTCTAATCACAATGCTCCATGGACCTTGTCATCACAGTGTTCCAAGCCTTTGTCATCACACTGCTCCATGACCCCTGTAATCACAATGCTCCATGTCCTTGTCATCACAAGGCTCCAGAACACTTGTCATTATAATGCTCCATGTCCGTTTCATCACCATGCTCCATGACACTTGTCATCACAATGCTCCATAGCCCCTCTCATTACTGTGCTCCATAATAACTTTAATCACATTTCTAGATGACCACTGCCATCACAATGCCTCATGACATTGTCATCACAATTCGCCATGACCACTGTCATCACAATGCTTCATGAACCATGTCATCACAATGATCCATGACTCCTTTCCTCACAGTGCTCCAGTACCGTTTTCTTCACAGTGCTCCATGCCATTGTCAGCACAATGCTCCTTGGACCCTGTCATCAAAGTGCTCCATCCCCTTTTCATCACAATGCTCCAGGTATCCTATCACTACAATGCTCCATGCCCGTGTCAGCACAATGCTCCATGACCCCAGTCATCAAAATGCTTTATGAAACTTGTTATCAGAATGTTCCATGATCCCTGTCATCAATATGATCCATGACCGTTGTCATCACAATGCTGCATGATAACTTTCATCCCAATTCTCTGTGACCGCTGTCATCACAATGCTCCAGGACAATTTCATCACAATGCTCCATGCCCCCTGATATCACAGTGCCCCATAACCCCTGTATTCACAATGCTCCATGAACACAGTCATCACAATGCTCCATGCCTTTTTCCTCACAATGCTCCAGAATTCTTGTCTTCACAATGTTCCATGACCGTGGCATCACAGTGCTCCATGGCGCTTGTCATCACAATGTTCCAGAATTCTTGTCATCACAATGTTCCATGACCGTGTCATCACAATGCTACATGACCCTGTTCATCACACTTCTTCCTGACCTTTGTCATCACAATGCTCTATATCGCTTTTCCTCACAATTCTCAATGACCACTTTAATCACTATGCTCGCTGACCATTTTCATCACATTTCTCTATTGTCATTACAATTCCCCATGGCCCCTTTTGTCACAATGCTCCATGATGCCTGTCATCACAATGCTCCATGACACTTGTCATCACAATGTTCCTTGGCTTTTGTTATCACAATGCTCCAGGACCAGTTTCATCACAATACTCCATCCCCCTTTTCATCACAGTGCACAATGAAACCTTTCATTACAATGCTCCATGACACTTGTCATCACAATGCTCCATGGCCTTTATCGTCACAATGCTCCCAGGCACTTTTCATCACGATGTTCCATGAAAACTTTCATCACATTGCTCCACGACCATTGTCATCACAATAGTCCATACCCTTGTCAACACAATGCTGCATAATCCCTTTCATCACTATTCTCCATGACTGCTGTCATCACAATAATCCAGGACAACTTTCATAACAATGCTTCATGCCCCCAGTCATCACAGTGCTCCATGATACCTTTCATCACAATTCCTAGATGATCAATGTCATCACAATGCCCCATGACACCTGTCATCACAATTCGCTATGACCCTTGTCATCACAATACTCGATGAACCGTGTCATCACAGTGTTCCAGGGAACATGTCATCACAATGATCCATGACGACTTTCATCACAATGCTCCAATACACCTCTCATCACAATGCTCCATGGCCCCTGTTATCATATTGCTCCATGATCACTTTCATAACAATGCTCCATGACCACTGTCATCACCATTCCCCATGACGCCTGTCATCTCAAACCTCCATGGCCCCTTTCATCACAATGCTCCATGAACCCAGTAAACACAATGTTCCCTGCCCTTTTCATCACAATGTTCCATGGGCCCTGTCATCACAATGCTCCATGCCCTTGTCATAAAAATGCTCCAGAACACTTGTCACCATAATGTTCAATGCCAATGTCATCAAAATGCCCCATGACATTTGTCATCATATTGCTCCAAGACCGCTGTCATCACAATGCCCCGTGATGCCTGCCATCACTAATCTTCTAGGCCTCTCTTACCAAAAACTCCATGATCCCTGTCAGCACAATGTTCCATGACACTTTTCATTAAAATGCTCCATGACCCCTGTCATCACAAAGTTCTCTGCCCACATCATCACAATGCTCCTTGTCACCTTTAATCACAATGCTCCATGCCCTTTCATCACAATGCTCCAGAATTCTTGTCATCGCAAAGTTCCTTGACCGTGTCATCACAATGCTCCATGACCCTTGTCATCACAAAGCTCAATGACCCCTATCATCAAAATGACTTATAACTCCTTTCCTCACATGCTCCAGTACCGTTTTCATCACAGTGCTCCATGCCATTGTCTGCACAATGCTCCTTGGAGCCTGTCATCAAAATGCTCCATCCCATTTTCATCACAATGTGCCAGATATCCTATCACTACAATGCTCCATGCCCGTGTCAACACAATGCTCCATGACCCCAGTCATCAAAATGCTTTATGAACCTTGTTATCAGAACGTTCCTTGACCCCTATCATCAATATGATCCATGACGGTTGTCATCACAATGCTGCATGATACCTTTCATCCCAATTCTCTGTGACCGCTGTCATCACAATGCTCCAGGACAAATTTCATCACAATGCTCCATGCCCCTGTCATCACAGTGCCCCATAAACCCTGTAATCACAATGCTCCATGACCCTGTCATCACAATTCTACATGACACCTGTCATCACATTGTTCCATGGGCTATGTATTCACAATGTTCCATGGAAACTATAATCACAATGCTCTATGTTCCCTTTCAACACAATGCTCCATGACCCCTGTCATCACAACGTTCCATGAAAGTTGTCATCAAAATGCTCCATGACCCCGGTCACCACAAGGTTCCCTGCCCTTGTCATCACATTGCTTCATGACCCTTGTTATCACAATGGTACATCGCCTTGTCATCGCAATGTTCTATGGCCTCTGTCATCACCATGCTCCATTGTCTTTCTCATCACAATGCTGTATGACCCCTCTCATCACAATGCTCGATGACCATTGTCATCACAATGCTCCAAGGCCCCTGTCATCACAATGCCTCATGGTCTTTGTAATCACAATGCTCAATGACCCCTGTCATCACAATACTCCCTGCCGTTGTCATCACAATGCTCCATGGCCTCTGTAATCACAATGCTCCAGAACACTTGTCATCATAATACTCCATCCCCGTATCATCCCATTGCTCAATGACACCTGTCATCAAAATCTTCCTTGGCCTTTGTCATCACAGTGCTCCATGATACATTTAATCAAAATTCTACATGACCACTGTCATCACAATGCAAGATGACCAATGTCATCACAATGCCCCATGACAAGTGTCATCACAATTCTCCTTGGCCCTTGTCATATCAATGCTGTATGAACCGTGTCAAAACTAGGTTAAAGGCTACTTGTCTTCCCAGTGATCCATAACCACTTTCATCAAAATGCTCCATGATCTCTGTTATCTCAATGCTCCATGGCCTTTGTATTCACAATGCTCCATTGTCCCTATAATAGCGTTGCTCCATGAACACTTTCATCACAATGCTCCTTGACCACTGTCACCATAATGCCCCATGACGTCTCTCATCACTGTGCTCCAAGGCCACTCTCATCAAAATGCTCCATGATATGTGTCAGCACAATATTGCATGACACTTGTCATCACAATGCTCCATTATCCCTGTAATCACAATGATCCCTGCCAATGTCATCACAATGCTCCAGATCTGTTGTCATCACCATGCTTCATGCCCGTGTCATCACAATGCTCCATGAATCTTGTCTTCACAATGCTCCATGGCCCATGTCATCACAGTGCTCCATGACCCCTGTCATCACAATGCTCTATTGCCTTTGTCATCACAATACTCCGTGACCCCTGTCAACACAATGCCTGATGACCCCTGTCTTCAAAATCCTAAATGTCACCTGTCATCACAATGCTCTATGACGCCTGTCATCACTATTCTCCATGTCACTTGTTATCACAATGCCCCATGGCCCCTATAATCACAGTACTCCAAGAACCCTTTTGTCACATTGCCCAATGCCAGCTCTCATCACAATTCTCCATGGCATTTGTCATCATGATGCTCCATGACACTTGTCATCACAGTGCACGATGGCCCTTGTCATCACAATGTTCCTTGGTGCTTTTCATCGCAATGCTCCATGACAAATTTCATTAAGATACTCCAAGATTTGTTTCATCACAATGCTCTATGGCTCTTGTCATTAGAAATCCACATGATCCCTTTCATCACAACTCTCCATGGCAAATTACATAAAATTGCTCCATGCCCCTGTCATCACAATGTCCAATGATACCTGTTTTTACAATCATGCATGACCCTTGTCATCACAAGGCTCCATGTCCCTTGTATTCACAATGCTCCATGGCCCTTGTCATCACAATGCTCCATAGCGCTTTTCATCGCAATGCTCCATGACCGCTTTCAGCACAATGCCCCATGACCCCTGTCATCACAATGCTCCATGGCCCCTGATATCATATGGCCTCATTATCTCTTTCATCACAATGCTCCATGACCACTGTCATCACCATGCCCCATGACGCCTGTCATCTCAATGCTCCACAGTCCCTTTCATCACAATGCTCCATGAACCCAGTCATCACAATGTTCCCTGCCCTTTTCATCACAATGCTCCATGGGCACTTTCATCACAATGCTCCATGCCTTTGTCATCAAAATGCTCCAGAACACTTGTCATCATAATGCTCCATGCCAATGTCATCAAAATGCCCCAAGATACTTGTCATCACAATGCTCCATGGCCTTTGTCATCACAATGTTCCATGGCCCCTGTCATCACAGTGCTCCATGATTCCTTTCATCACAATTCTAGATGACCACTGTCATCACAATGCCCCATGACAGATATCATCACAATTCGCCATAGTCCTTGTCATCAAATGCTCCATGAACCGTGTCATCACAAGGTTCCAGGACACTTGTCATCACAATGATCTATGATCACTTTCATCACAATGCTCCATGAACCCTGTCATCTCAATGCTCCATAGTCTTTCTATTCACAATGCTCCATGGCTCCTGTAATCACAGTGCTCCATGACACCTTTCATCACAATGCTCCAAGACCGCTCTCATCACAGAGACCCATAACGCCTGCCATCACAAATCTCCAAGGCCTCTCTTACCAAAAAGCTCCATGATCCCTGTCAGCACAATGTTCGATGACACTTTTCATCACAATGCTCCATGACCCCTGTCATCACTAAGTTCTCTGCCCATATCATCACAATGCTCCTTGTCGCTTTAAATCACAATGCTCCATGCCCTTTCATCACAATGCTCCAGAATTCTTCTCATCACAATGTTCCTTGACCGTGTCATCACAATGCTCCATGACCCTTGTAATCACAAAGCTCCATGACACCTGCCATCACAATGATCCATGACTCCTTTCCTTACAGTGCTCCAGTACCATTTTCATCACAGTGCTCTATGCCCTTGTCATCACAATGCTCCAGGTCTGTTGTCATCACCATGCTTCATGCCTGTGTCATCACAATGCTCCATGAATCTTGTCTTCACAATGCTCCATGGCCCATGTCATCACAGTGCTCCATGACCCCTGTCATCACAATGCTCTATTGCCTTTGTCATCACCATACTCCGTGACCCCTGTCAACACAATGCCTGATGACCCCTGTCATCAAAATGCTAAATGGCTCTTGTCATCACAATGCTCTATGAAGCCTGTCATCACTATTCTCCATTTCACTTGTTATCAAAATGCTCCATGGCCCCTGTAATCACAGTACTCCATGACCCCTTTCATCACAATGCCCAATGCCACGGCTCATCACAATTCTCCATGGCATTTGTCATCAAGATGCTCCATGACAACTGTCATCACAATGCTCCATGACACTTGTCATCACAGTGCGCGATGGCCCTTTTCATCACAATGTTCCTTGGTGCTTTTCATCGCAATGCTCCATGACAACTTTCATCAAAATACTCCAAGATTTGTTTCATCACAATGCTCCCTGGCCCTTGTCATTACAAATCCACATGATCCCTTTCATCACAATTCTCCATGGCATCTTACATAAAAATGCTCCATGCGCCTGTCATCACAATGCCCAATGATACCTGTTTTTACAATGATCCACGACCCTTTTCATCACACGGCTCCATGTCCCTTGTATTCACAATGCTCCATGGCCCTTGTCATCACAATGCTCCATGGTACTTTTCATCGCAATGCTCCATGACAGCTTTCAGCACAATGCCCCATGACCCATGTCATCACGATGCTCCATGGCCATTGTCATCATAGTGCTCCATGAAACATTTCCTCACAATGCTCCAGTACGCCTTTCATCCAAATTCCCCATGGCCACTGTCATCACAATTCTCCATGACACCTGTCATCATAATGGTCCATGACCCGTTTCATCTCAATGCTCCATGACACCTGTCATCACAATGCTCCATTGCCTTTGTCATCACAATGCGCCATGGCCCCTGTAATCACAGTGCTCCATGACCCGTTTCATCTCAATGCTCCATGACCTCACTCATCACAATGCCCCATGACCCCTGTAATCACAATGCTCCATGGCCCTTGTCATCACAGTGCTCCAAGCCTTTGTCACCACACTGATCCATGGCCCCTGTAATCACAATGCTCCATACCCTTTTCATCACAAGGCTCCAGAACACTTGTCATTATAATGCTCCATGTCCGTTTCATCAACAGGCTCCATGACATTTGACATCACAATGCTCCATGGCCCCTCTCATTACTGTGCTCCATAATAACTTTAATCACATTTCTAGATGACCACTGCCATCACAATGCCCCATGACATTGTCATCACAATTCGACATGACCATTGTCATCACAATGGTCCATGAACCATGTCATCACAGGGTCCCAGGACACTTGTCATCACAATGATCCATGACCACTTTCATCACAATGCTCCATGACCACTGTCATCTCAATGCTCCATGAAACTTGTCTTCACAATGCTCCATGGACCTTGTCATCACTGTGCTCCATGACCCCTGTCAGCACAAAGCTCTATGGCCTTTGTCATCACAATACTCGGTGACCCCTATCAACACAATGCCTGATGACCCCTGCCATCACAATGCTCCATGGCCCCTGATATCATATGGTGTCATGATCTCTTCCATCACAATGCTCCATGACCACTGTCATCACCATGCCTCATGATGCCTGTCATCTCTTTGCTCCATAGTCCCTTTCATCACAATGCTCCATGAACCCAGTCATCACAATGTTCCCTTCCCTTTTCATCACTGTGCTCCATGACCACTGTCATCACAATGCTCCATGGCCTTTGTATTCACAATGCTCCATGGCCCCTGTAATCACAGTGCTCCATAACACCTTTCATCATAATGCTCCATGACCACTGTCATCTCAATGCCCCATGACGCCTGTCATCACAATTCTCCAAGGCCCGTCTCATCACTATGCTCCATAACACTTGTCATCACATTGCTCCATAACACCTGTCATCACAGTGTTCCCTGCCCATGTCATCACAATGCTCCACGTCCCCTATAATCACCATGCTCCATGCCTTTTTCCTCACAATGCTCCAGAATTCTTGTCATCACAATGTTCCTTGACTGTGGCATCACAATGCTACATGACCCTGTTCATCACAATTCTCCATGACCTTTGTCATCACAATGCTCTATGTCGCTTTTCATCACAATTCTCAATGAGCACTTTAATCACTATGATCACTGACCATTTAAATCACATTTCTCTATTGGCTTTACAATTCCCCATGGCCCCTTTCGTCACAATGCTCCATGATGCCTGTCATCACAATGCTCCATGACACTTATCATCACAATGCTCCATGGCCCCTGTAATCACTGTACTCCATGACCCCTTTCATCACAATGCCCAATGCCACCTCTCATCACAATTCTCCATGGCATTTGTCATCAAGATGCTCCATGACACCTGTCATCACAATGCTCCATGACACTTGTCATCACAATGCGCGATGGCCCTTGTCATCACAATGTCCCTTGGTGTTTTTCATCGCAATGCTCCATGACAACTTTCATCAAAATACTCCAAGATTTGTTTCACCAAAATGCTCCATGGCCCTTTTCATTACAAATTCACATGATCCTTTTCATCACAATTCTCCATGGCAACTTACATAAAAAAGCTTCATGACCCTGTCATCACAATGCCCAATGATACCTGTTTTTACAATGATCCATGACCCTTGTCATCACAAGGCTCCGTGTCCCTTGTATGCACAATGTTCCATGGCCCTTGTCATCACAATGATCCATAGTGCTTTTCATCGCAATGCTCCATGAACGCTTTCTGCACAATGCACCATGAAACCTGTCATCACTATTCTCCATGGCCCTTGTCATCACAATGCTCTATGAAACATTTCCTCACAATGCTCCAGTACGCCTTTCATCCAAATTCCCCATGGCCACAGTCATCACAATTCTCCATGACCCCTGTCATCGTAATGGTCCATGACCCGTTTCATCTCAATGTTCCATGACACCTGTCATCGCAATGCTCCATGGCCTTTGGCATCACAATGCGCCATGACCCCTGTAATCACAGTGCTCCATGACTCGTTTCATCTTAATGCTCCATGACCTCACTCATCACAATGCCCCATGACCCCTGTAATCACAATGCTCCATGGACCTTGTCATCACAATGCTCCAAGCCTTTTTAATCACACTGCTCCATGATCCCTGTAATCACAATGTTCCATGCCCTTGTCATCACAAGGCTCCAGAACTCTTGTCATTATAATGCTCCATGTCCGTTTCATCACCATGCTCCATGACACTTGTCATCACAATGCTCCATGGCCCCTCTCATTACTGTGCTCCATAATAAATTTAATCACATTTCTAGATGACCACTGCCATCACAATGCTTCATGACATTGTCATCATAATTCGCCATTACGATTGTCATCACAATGCTCCATGAACCATGTCATCACAGGGTCCCAGGACACTTGTCATCACAATGATCCATGACCAATTTCATCTCAATGCTCCATGGCCTTTGTATTCACAATGCTCCATGGCCCCTGTAATCACAGTGCTCCATAACACCTTTCATCATAACGCTCCATGACGACTGTCATCTCAATGCCCCATGAGGCCTGTCATCAAAATTCTCCAAGGCACCTCTCATCACAATGCTCCATGACACTTGTCATCACATTGCTCCATAACACCTGTCATCACAGTGTTCCCTGCCCATGTCATCACAATGCTCCATGTCCCTTATAATCACAATGCTCCATGCCTTTTTCCTCACAATGCTCCAGAATTCTTTTCAACACAATGTTCCATGACCGTGGCATCACAATGCTACATGTCCCTGCTCATCACAATTCTCCATGACCTTTGTCATCACAATGCTCTATGTCGCTTTTCATCACAATTCTCAATGACCACTTTAATCACTATGATCACTGACAATTTTTATCACATTTCTCTATTGTCATTACAATTCCCCATGGCCCCTTTCTTCACAATGCTCCATGATGCCTGTTATCAAAATGCTCCATGGAGTTTGTTATCACAATGCTCCAGGACCAGTTTCATCACAATACTCCATTCCCCTTGTCATCACAGTGCACAATGAAACCTTTAATCACAATGCTCCATGCCCTTTCATCACAATGCTCCTGAAATCTTGTCATCGCAATGTTCCTTGAACGTGTCATCACAATGCTCCATGACCCTTGTCATCACAAAGCTCCATGACCCCTGTCATCACAATGATACATGACTCCTTTCCTCACAGTGCTCCAGTACCGTTTTCATCACAGTGCTCCATGCCATTGTCGGCACAATGCTCCTTGGACCCTGTCGTCAAAATGCTCCATCCGCTTTTCATCACAATGCTCCAGATATCCTATCACTACAATGCTCCATGCCCGTGTCAACACAATGCTCCATGACCCCTGTCATCAAAATTCTTTATGAACCTTGTTATCAGAATGTTCCATGACCCCTGTCATCAATATGGTCCATGACCGTTGTCCTCACAATGCTGCATGATACCTTTCATCCCAATTCTCTGTGACCGCTGTCATCACAATGCTCCAGGACAATTTCATCACAATGCTCCATGCCCCCTGTCATCACAGTGCCCCATAACCCCTGTAATCACAATGCTCCATGACCCTGTCTTCACAATTCCACATGACCCCTGTCATCACATTGTTCCATGGCCTATGTATTCACAATGTTCCATGGACCCTGTAATCACACTGCTCCATGTTCCCTTTCAAAACAATGCTCCATTACCCCTGTCATCAAAACGTTCCATGAAAGTTGTCATCAAAATGCTCCATGACCCCGGTCACCACAATGTTCCCTGCCCTTGTCATCACAATGCTCCATGACCGATATAATCACAATTGTACATGGCCTTGTCATCACAATGTTCCATGGCCTCTGTCATCACCATGCTCCATGGTCTTTCTCATGACAATGCTCTATGACTCCTCTCATCACAAGGCTCGGTGACCATTGTCATCACAATGCTCCAAGGCCCCTGTCATCATAATGCCTCATGGTCTTGTAATCACAATGCTCAATGACCCCTGTCATCACAATACTCCCTGCCGTTGTCATCACAATGCTCCATGGCCTCTGTAATCACAATGTTCCATGCCCTTGTCATCACAATGCTCCAGAACACTTGTCATCATAATACTTCAATCCCGTGTCATCCCATTGCTCAATGACATTTGTCATCAAAATCTACCTTGGCCTTTTTCCTCACAGTGCTCCATGATACATTTAATCAAAATTCTACATGACCACTGTCATCACAATGCAAGATGACCAATGTCATCACAATGCCCCATGACACGTGTCATCACAATTCTCCTTTGCCCTTGTCATCTCAATGCTGTATGAACCGTGTCATCACTAGGTTCCAGGACACTTGTCATCACAGTGATCCATGACCACTTTCATCACAATGCTCGATGTACTCTGTTATCTCAATGCTCCATGGCCTTTGTATTCACAATGCTCCATTGTCCCGATAATAGCTTTGCTCCATGAACACTTTCATCACAATGCTCCTTGACCACTGCCACCATAATGCCCCATGACGTCTCTCATCACTGTGCTCCAAGGCCACTCTCATCAAAATGCTCCATGATCTGTGTCAGCACAATATTGCATGACACTTGTCATCACAATGCTCCATGATCCCTGTAATCACAATGATCCCTGCCAATGTCATCACAATGCTCCAGGTCTGTTGTCATCACAATGCTTCATACCCGTGTCATCACAATGCTCCATGAATCTTGTCTTCACAATGCTCCATGGTCCATGTCATCACAGTGCTCCATGACCCTGTCATCACAATGCTCTATAGCCTTTGTCATCACAATACTCCGTGACCCCTGTCAACACAATGCCTGATGATCCCTGTCATCAAAATGCTAAATGTCAATTGTCATCACAATGCTCTATGAGGCGTGTCATCACTATTCTGCATGTCACTTGTTATCAAAATGCTGCATGGCCCCTGTAATCACAGTACTCCTTGACCCCTTTCGTCACATTGCCCAATGCCACCTCTCATCACAATTCTCCATGGCATTTGTCATCACGATGCTCCATGACACCTGTCATCACAATGCTCCATGACACCTGTCATCACAATGCTCCATGACACTTGTCATCACAATGCTCGATGGCCCTTGTCATCACAATGTTCCTTGGTGCTTTTCATCGCAATGCTCCATGACAACTCTCATCAAGATACTCCAAGATTTGTTTCATCGCAATGCTCCATGGCCCTTGTCATTACAAATCCACATGATCCCTTTCATCACAATTGTCCATGGCAACTTACATAAAAATGCTCCATGCCCCTGTCATCACAATGCCCAAAGATACCTGTTCTTACAATGATCCATGACTCTTGTCATCACAAGGCTCCATGTCCCTTGTATTCACATTGATCCAGGGCCCTTGTCATCACAATGCTCCATAGCGCTTTTCATCGCAATGCTCCATGACCGCTTTCAGCACAATGCCCCATGACCCCTGTCATCATGATGCTCAACTGCCCTTGTCATCACAAGTCTCCATGAAACATTTCCTCAAAATGCTCCAGTACGCCTTTCATCCAAATTCCCCATGGCCACTGTCATCACAATTCTCCATGACCACTGTCATCATAATGGTCCATGACCCGTTTCATCTCAATGCTCCATGACACCTGTCACCACAATGCTCCATGGCCTTTTTCATCACAATGCTCCATGTCCCCTATGATCAAAATGCTCCATGCCTTTTTCCTCACAATGCTCCAGAATTCTTGTCATCACAATGTTCCATGCCCGTGGCATCACAATGCTCCATGGCCCTTGTCATCACAATGCTCCAGAATTCTTGTCATCACAATGTTCCATGACCGTGTCATCACAATGCTACATGACCCTGGTCATCACAGTTCTCCCTGACCTTTGTCATCACAATGCTTTATGTCGCTTTTCATCACAATTCTCAAAGACCACTTTAATCACTATGCTCGCTGACCATTTTCATCACATTTCTCTATTGTCATTACAATTCCCCATCGTCCCTTTCTTCACAATGCTCCATGATGCCTGTCATCACAATGCTCCACGGCTTCTGTTATCACAATGCTCCAGGACCAGTTTCATCACAATACTCCATCCCCCTTGTCATCACAGTGCACAATGAAACCTTTCATTACAATGCTCCATGACACTTGTCAACACAATGCTCCATGGCCTTTATCGTCACAATGCTCCCAGGCACTTTTCATCACGATGTTCCATGAAAACTTTCATCACATTGCTCCATGACCATTGTCATCACAATAGTCCATACCCTTGTCAACACAATGCTGCATAATCCTTGTCATCACAATTCTCCATGACTGCTGTCATCACATAATCCAGGACAATTTTCATAACAATGCTTCATGCCCCCAGTCATCACAGTGCTCCATGATACATTTCATCACAATTCCTAGATGATCAATGTCATCACAATGCCCATGACACCTGTCGTCACAATTCGCTATGACCCTTGTCATCACAATACTCGATGAACCGTGTCATCACAGTGTTCCAGGACACATGTCATCACAATGATCCATGACTACTTTCATCACAATGCTCCAATACACCTGTCATCACAATGCTCCATGGCCCCTATTATCATATTGCTCCATGATCTCTTTGATCACAATGCTCCATGACCAGTGTCATCACCATGCCTCATGACGCCTGTCATCTCAATGCTCCATGGCCCCTTTCATCACAATGCTCCATGAACCCAGTCATCACAATGTTCCCTGCCCATATCATCACAATGCTCCTTTTCACCATTAATCACAATGCTCCATGCCCTTTCATCACAATGCTACAGAATTCTTCTCATCGCAATGTTCCTTGACCGTGTCATCACAATGCTCCATGATGCTTGTCATCACAAATCTTCATGACCCCTCTCATCACAATGATCCATGACACTTCTCATCACAAAGCTCCATGACCCCTGTCATCACAATGCTCCATGACCCTTGTCATCACAAAGCTCCATGACCCCTGTCATCACATTGATCCATGACTCCTTTCCTCACAGTGCTCCAGTACCCTTTTCATCACCATGCTGCATGCCATTGTCAGCACAATGCTCCTTGGATCCTGTCATCAAAATGCTCCATCCCCTTTTCATCACAATGATCCAGATATCCTATCATTACAATGCTCCATGCCCGTGTCAACACAATGCTCCATGACCCATGTCATCAAAATGCTTTAAGAACCTTGTTATCAGAATATTCCATGACCCCTGTCATCAAAATGATCCATGACAGTTGTCATCACAATGCTGCATGATACCTTTCATCCCTACTCTCTGTGACCGCTGTCATCACAATGCTCCAGGACAATTTTCATCACAATGCTCCATGCCCCCTGTCATCCCAGTGCCCCTTAACCCCTGTAATCACAATGCTCCATGACCCTGTCATCACAATGCTACATGACCCCTGTCATCACATTGTTCCATGGCCTATGTATTCACAATGCTCCATGGACCCTGTAATCACACTGCTCCATGTTCCCTTTCAACACAATGGTCCATGAACCCTGTCATCACAACGTTCCATGAAAGTTGTCATCAAAAGTCTCCATGACCCTGGTCACCACAAGGTTCCCTGCTCTTGTCATCACAATGCTCCATGACCCTTGTAATCACAGTGGTACATGGCCTTGTCACCACAATGCTCCATGGCCTCTGTCATCACCATGCTCCATGGTCTTTCTCATCACAAAGCTCTATGACCCCTGTCATCACTATGCTTGATGACCATTGTCATCACAATGCTCCAAGGCCCCTGTCATCACAATGCCTCATGGTCTTGTAATCACAAAGCTCCATGACCCCTGTCATCACAATGCTCCATGCCTTTGTCATCACAATGCTCCATGGCCCCTGTAATCACAATGCTACAGAACACTTGTCAGCATAATACTCCATTCCCGTGTCATCCCATTGCTCAATGACATTTGTCATCAAAATGTTCCCTGGCCTTTGTCATCACAGTGATCCATGATAACTTTAATCAAAATTCTACATGACCATTGTCATCACAATGCAAGGTGAGAAATGTCATCACAATGCCCCAAGACACGTGTCATCACAATTCGCCTTGGCCCTTGTTATCTCCATGCTGTATGAACCGTGTCATCACTAGGTTTCAGGACACTTGTCATCAAAGAGATCCATGACAACATTCATCACAATGCCCCATGAACTCTGTTATCTCAATGCTCCATGGCCATTGTATTCCCAATGTTCCATTGTCCCGATAATCGCATTGCTCCATGAACACTTTCATCACAATGCTCCTTGACCACTGTCACCGTAATGACCCAAGACGTTTCTCATCACTGTGCTCCAAGGCCACTCTCATCAAAATGCTCCATGATCTGTGTCAGCCCAATATTGCATGACAGTTGTCATCACAACGCTCTATGATCCCTGTAATCACAATGATCCCTGCCAATAACATCACAATGTTCCATGTCTCCTGTAATCACAATGCACCATGCCCTTGTCATCACAATGCTCCAGGTCTGTTTTCATCACCATGCTTCATGCCCGTGTCATCACAATGCTCCATGAATCTTGTCTTCACAATGCTCCATGGCCCATGTCATCACAATGCTCCGTGACTCCTGTCAACACAATGCCTGATGACTCCTGTCATCAAAATGCTAAATGGCACTTGTCATCACAATGCTCTATGACGCCTGTCATCACTATTTTCCATGTCACTTGTTATCACAATGCTCCATGGCCCCTCTAATCACAGTACTCCATGACCCCTATCATCACAATGCCCAATGCCACCTCTTATCACAATTCTCCATGGCATTTGTCATCACGATGCTCCATGACACCTGTCATCACAATGCTCCATGACACTTGTCATCACAATGCTCGATGGCCCTTGTCATCACAATGTTCCTTGGTGCTTTTCATCACAATGCTCCATGACAACTCTCATCAAAATACTCCAAGATTTGTTTCATCACAATGCTCCATGGCCCTTGTCATTACAAATCCACATGATCCCTTTCATCACAATTGTCCATGGCAACTTACATAAAAATGCTCCATGCCCCTGTCATCACAATGCCCAAAGATACCTGTTCTTACAATGATCCATGACTCTTGTCATCACAAGGCGCCATGTCCCTTGTATTCACATTGATCCAGGGCCCTTGTCATCACAATGCTCCATAGCGCTTTTCATCGCAATGCTCCATGACCGCTTTCAGCACAATGCCCCATGACCCCTGTCATCATGATGCTCAACTGCCCTTGTCATCACAAGTCTCCATGAAACATTTCCTCAAAATGCTCCAGTACGCCTTTCATCCAAATTCCCCATGGCCACTGTCATCACAATTCTCCATGACCACTGTCATCATAATGGTCCATGACCCGTTTCATCTCAATGCTCCATGACACCTGTCACCACAATGCTCCATGGCCTTTTTCATCACAATGCTCCATGTCCCCTATGATCAAAATGCTCCATGCCTTTTTCCTCACAATGCTCCAGAATTCTTGTCATCACAATGTTCCATGCCCGTGGCATCACAATGCTCCATGGCCCTTGTCATCACAATGCTCCAGAATTCTTGTCATCACAATGTTCCATGACCGTGTCATCACAATGCTACATGACCCTGGTCATCACAGTTCTCCCTGACCTTTGTCATCACAATGCTTTATGTCGCTTTTCATCACAATTCTCAAAGACCACTTTAATCACTATGCTCGCTGACCATTTTCATCACATTTCTCTATTGTCATTACAATTCCCCATCGTCCCTTTCTTCACAATGCTCCATGATGCCTGTCATCACAATGCTCCACGGCTTCTGTTATCACAATGCTCCAGGACCAGTTTCATCACAATACTCCATCCCCCTTGTCATCACAGTGCACAATGAAACCTTTCATTACAATGCTCCATGACACTTGTCAACACAATGCTCCATGGCCTTTATCGTCACAATGCTCCCAGGCACTTTTCATCACGATGTTCCATGAAAACTTTCATCACATTGCTCCATGACCATTGTCATCACAATAGTCCATACCCTTGTCAACACAATGCTGCATAATCCTTGTCATCACAATTCTCCATGACTGCTGTCATCACATAATCCAGGACAATTTTCATAACAATGCTTCATGCCCCCAGTCATCACAGTGCTCCATGATACATTTCATCACAATTCCTAGATGATCAATGTCATCACAATGCCCATGACACCTGTCGTCACAATTCGCTATGACCCTTGTCATCACAATACTCGATGAACCGTGTCATCACAGTGTTCCAGGACACATGTCATCACAATGATCCATGACTACTTTCATCACAATGCTCCAATACACCTGTCATCACAATGCTCCATGGCCCCTATTATCATATTGCTCCATGATCTCTTTGATCACAATGCTCCATGACCAGTGTCATCACCATGCCTCATGACGCCTGTCATCTCAATGCTCCATGGCCCCTTTCATCACAATGCTCCATGAACCCAGTCATCACAATGTTCCCTGCCCATATCATCACAATGCTCCTTTTCACCATTAATCACAATGCTCCATGCCCTTTCATCACAATGCTACAGAATTCTTGTCATCGCAATGTTCCTTGACCGTGTCATCACAATGCTCCATGATGCTTGTCATCACAAATCTTCATGACCCCTCTCATCACAATGATCCATGACACTTCTCATCACAAAGCTCCATGACCCCTGTCATCACAATGCTCCATGACCCTTGTCATCACAAAGCTCCATGACCCCTGTCATCACATTGATCCATGACTCCTTTCCTCACAGTGCTCCAGTACCCTTTTCATCACCATGCTGCATGCCATTGTCAGCACAATGCTCCTTGGATCCTGTCATCAAAATGCTCCATCCCCTTTTCATCACAATGATCCAGATATCCTATCATTACAATGCTCCATGCCCGTGTCAACACAATGCTCCATGACCCATGTCATCAAAATGCTTTAAGAACCTTGTTATCAGAATATTCCATGACCCCTGTCATCAAAATGATCCATGACAGTTGTCATCACAATGCTGCATGATACCTTTCATCCCTACTCTCTGTGACCGCTGTCATCACAATGCTCCAGGACAATTTTCATCACAATGCTCCATGCCCCCTGTCATCCCAGTGCCCCTTAACCCCTGTAATCACAATGCTCCATGACCCTGTCATCACAATGCTACATGACCCCTGTCATCACATTGTTCCATGGCCTATGTATTCACAATGCTCCATGGACCCTGTAATCACACTGCTCCATGTTCCCTTTCAACACAATGGTCCATGAACCCTGTCATCACAACGTTCCATGAAAGTTGTCATCAAAAGTCTCCATGACCCTGGTCACCACAAGGTTCCCTGCTCTTGTCATCACAATGCTCCATGACCCTTGTAATCACAGTGGTACATGGCCTTGTCACCACAATGCTCCATGGCCTCTGTCATCACCATGCTCCATGGTCTTTCTCATCACAAAGCTCTATGACCCCTGTCATCACTATGCTTGATGACCATTGTCATCACAATGCTCCAAGGCCCCTGTCATCACAATGCCTCATGGTCTTGTAATCACAAAGCTCCATGACCCCTGTCATCACAATGCTCCATGCCTTTGTCATCACAATGCTCCATGGCCCCTGTAATCACAATGCTACAGAACACTTGTCAGCATAATACTCCATTCCCGTGTCATCCCATTGCTCAATGACATTTGTCATCAAAATGTTCCCTGGCCTTTGTCATCACAGTGATCCATGATAACTTTAATCAAAATTCTACATGACCATTGTCATCACAATGCAAGGTGAGAAATGTCATCACAATGCCCCAAGACACGTGTCATCACAATTCGCCTTGGCCCTTGTTATCTCCATGCTGTATGAACCGTGTCATCACTAGGTTTCAGGACACTTGTCATCAAAGAGATCCATGACAACATTCATCACAATGCCCCATGAACTCTGTTATCTCAATGCTCCATGGCCATTGTATTCCCAATGTTCCATTGTCCCGATAATCGCATTGCTCCATGAACACTTTCATCACAATGCTCCTTGACCACTGTCACCGTAATGACCCAAGACGTTTCTCATCACTGTGCTCCAAGGCCACTCTCATCAAAATGCTCCATGATCTGTGTCAGCCCAATATTGCATGACAGTTGTCATCACAACGCTCTATGATCCCTGTAATCACAATGATCCCTGCCAATAACATCACAATGTTCCATGTCTCCTGTAATCACAATGCACCATGCCCTTGTCATCACAATGCTCCAGGTCTGTTTTCATCACCATGCTTCATGCCCGTGTCATCACAATGCTCCATGAATCTTGTCTTCACAATGCTCCATGGCCCATGTCATCACAATGCTCCGTGACTCCTGTCAACACAATGCCTGATGACTCCTGTCATCAAAATGCTAAATGGCACTTGTCATCACAATGCTCTATGACGCCTGTCATCACTATTTTCCATGTCACTTGTTATCACAATGCTCCATGGCCCCTCTAATCACAGTACTCCATGACCCCTATCATCACAATGCCCAATGCCACCTCTTATCACAATTCTCCATGGCATTTGTCATCACGATGCTCCATGACACCTGTCATCACAATGCTCCATGACACTTGTCATCACAATGCTCGATGGCCCTTGTCATCACAATGTTCCTTGGTGCTTTTCATCACAATGCTCCATGACAACTCTCATCAAAATACTCCAAGATTTGTTTCATCACAATGCTCCATGGCCCTTGTCATTACAAATCCACATGATCCCTTTCATCACAATTGTCCATGGCAACTTACATAAAAATGCTCCATGCCCCTGTCATCACAATGCCCAAAGATACCTGTTCTTACAATGATCCATGACTCTTGTCATCACAAGGCGCCATGTCCCTTGTATTCACATTGATCCAGGGCCCTTGTCATCACAATGCTCCATAGCGCTTTTCATCGCAATGCTCCATGACCGCTTTCAGCACAATGCCCCATGACCCCTGTCATCATGATGCTCAACTGCCCTTGTCATCACAAGTCTCCATGAAACATTTCCTCAAAATGCTCCAGTACGCCTTTCATCCAAATTCCCCATGGCCACTGTCATCACAATTCTCCATGACCACTGTCATCATAATGGTCCATGACCCGTTTCATCTCAATGCTCCATGACACCTGTCACCACAATGCTCCATGGCCTTTTTCATCACAATGCTCCATGTCCCCTATGATCAAAATGCTCCATGCCTTTTTCCTCACAATGCTCCAGAATTCTTGTCATCACAATGTTCCATGCCCGTGGCATCACAATGCTCCATGGCCCTTGTCATCACAATGCTCCAGAATTCTTGTCATCACAATGTTCCATGACCGTGTCATCACAATGCTACATGACCCTGGTCATCACAGTTCTCCCTGACCTTTGTCATCACAATGCTTTATGTCGCTTTTCATCACAATTCTCAAAGACCACTTTAATCACTATGCTCGCTGACCATTTTCATCACATTTCTCTATTGTCATTACAATTCCCCATCGTCCCTTTCTTCACAATGCTCCATGATGCCTGTCATCACAATGCTCCACGGCTTCTGTTATCACAATGCTCCAGGACCAGTTTCATCACAATACTCCATCCCCCTTGTCATCACAGTGCACAATGAAACCTTTCATTACAATGCTCCATGACACTTGTCAACACAATGCTCCATGGCCTTTATCGTCACAATGCTCCCAGGCACTTTTCATCACGATGTTCCATGAAAACTTTCATCACATTGCTCCATGACCATTGTCATCACAATAGTCCATACCCTTGTCAACACAATGCTGCATAATCCTTGTCATCACAATTCTCCATGACTGCTGTCATCACATAATCCAGGACAATTTTCATAACAATGCTTCATGCCCCCAGTCATCACAGTGCTCCATGATACATTTCATCACAATTCCTAGATGATCAATGTCATCACAATGCCCATGACACCTGTCGTCACAATTCGCTATGACCCTTGTCATCACAATACTCGATGAACCGTGTCATCACAGTGTTCCAGGACACATGTCATCACAATGATCCATGACTACTTTCATCACAATGCTCCAATACACCTGTCATCACAATGCTCCATGGCCCCTATTATCATATTGCTCCATGATCTCTTTGATCACAATGCTCCATGACCAGTGTCATCACCATGCCTCATGACGCCTGTCATCTCAATGCTCCATGGCCCCTTTCATCACAATGCTCCATGAACCCAGTCATCACAATGTTCCCTGCCCATATCATCACAATGCTCCTTTTCACCATTAATCACAATGCTCCATGCCCTTTCATCACAATGCTACAGAATTCTTGTCATCGCAATGTTCCTTGACCGTGTCATCACAATGCTCCATGATGCTTGTCATCACAAATCTTCATGACCCCTCTCATCACAATGATCCATGACACTTCTCATCACAAAGCTCCATGACCCCTGTCATCACAATGCTCCATGACCCTTGTCATCACAAAGCTCCATGACCCCTGTCATCACATTGATCCATGACTCCTTTCCTCACAGTGCTCCAGTACCCTTTTCATCACCATGCTGCATGCCATTGTCAGCACAATGCTCCTTGGATCCTGTCATCAAAATGCTCCATCCCCTTTTCATCACAATGATCCAGATATCCTATCATTACAATGCTCCATGCCCGTGTCAACACAATGCTCCATGACCCATGTCATCAAAATGCTTTAAGAACCTTGTTATCAGAATATTCCATGACCCCTGTCATCAAAATGATCCATGACAGTTGTCATCACAATGCTGCATGATACCTTTCATCCCTACTCTCTGTGACCGCTGTCATCACAATGCTCCAGGACAATTTTCATCACAATGCTCCATGCCCCCTGTCATCCCAGTGCCCCTTAACCCCTGTAATCACAATGCTCCATGACCCTGTCATCACAATGCTACATGACCCCTGTCATCACATTGTTCCATGGCCTATGTATTCACAATGCTCCATGGACCCTGTAATCACACTGCTCCATGTTCCCTTTCAACACAATGGTCCATGAACCCTGTCATCACAACGTTCCATGAAAGTTGTCATCAAAAGTCTCCATGACCCTGGTCACCACAAGGTTCCCTGCTCTTGTCATCACAATGCTCCATGACCCTTGTAATCACAGTGGTACATGGCCTTGTCACCACAATGCTCCATGGCCTCTGTCATCACCATGCTCCATGGTCTTTCTCATCACAAAGCTCTATGACCCCTGTCATCACTATGCTTGATGACCATTGTCATCACAATGCTCCAAGGCCCCTGTCATCACAATGCCTCATGGTCTTGTAATCACAAAGCTCCATGACCCCTGTCATCACAATGCTCCATGCCTTTGTCATCACAATGCTCCATGGCCCCTGTAATCACAATGCTACAGAACACTTGTCAGCATAATACTCCATTCCCGTGTCATCCCATTGCTCAATGACATTTGTCATCAAAATGTTCCCTGGCCTTTGTCATCACAGTGATCCATGATAACTTTAATCAAAATTCTACATGACCATTGTCATCACAATGCAAGGTGAGAAATGTCATCACAATGCCCCAAGACACGTGTCATCACAATTCGCCTTGGCCCTTGTTATCTCCATGCTGTATGAACCGTGTCATCACTAGGTTTCAGGACACTTGTCATCAAAGAGATCCATGACAACATTCATCACAATGCCCCATGAACTCTGTTATCTCAATGCTCCATGGCCATTGTATTCCCAATGTTCCATTGTCCCGATAATCGCATTGCTCCATGAACACTTTCATCACAATGCTCCTTGACCACTGTCACCGTAATGACCCAAGACGTTTCTCATCACTGTGCTCCAAGGCCACTCTCATCAAAATGCTCCATGATCTGTGTCAGCCCAATATTGCATGACAGTTGTCATCACAACGCTCTATGATCCCTGTAATCACAATGATCCCTGCCAATAACATCACAATGTTCCATGTCTCCTGTAATCACAATGCACCATGCCCTTGTCATCACAATGCTCCAGGTCTGTTTTCATCACCATGCTTCATGCCCGTGTCATCACAATGCTCCATGAATCTTGTCTTCACAATGCTCCATGGCCCATGTCATCACAATGCTCCGTGACTCCTGTCAACACAATGCCTGATGACTCCTGTCATCAAAATGCTAAATGGCACTTGTCATCACAATGCTCTATGACGCCTGTCATCACTATTTTCCATGTCACTTGTTATCACAATGCTCCATGGCCCCTCTAATCACAGTACTCCATGACCCCTATCATCACAATGCCCAATGCCACCTCTTATCACAATTCTCCATGGCATTTGTCATCACGATGCTCCATGACACCTGTCATCACAATGCTCCATGACACTTGTCATCACAATGCTCGATGGCCCTTGTCATCACAATGTTCCTTGGTGCTTTTCATCACAATGCTCCATGACAACTCTCATCAAAATACTCCAAGATTTGTTTCATCACAATGCTCCATGGCCCTTGTCATTACAAATCCACATGATCCCTTTCATCACAATTGTCCATGGCAACTTACATAAAAATGCTCCATGCCCCTGTCATCACAATGCCCAAAGATACCTGTTCTTACAATGATCCATGACTCTTGTCATCACAAGGCGCCATGTCCCTTGTATTCACATTGATCCAGGGCCCTTGTCATCACAATGCTCCATAGCGCTTTTCATCGCAATGCTCCATGACCGCTTTCAGCACAATGCCCCATGACCCCTGTCATCATGATGCTCAACTGCCCTTGTCATCACAAGTCTCCATGAAACATTTCCTCAAAATGCTCCAGTACGCCTTTCATCCAAATTCCCCATGGCCACTGTCATCACAATTCTCCATGACCACTGTCATCATAATGGTCCATGACCCGTTTCATCTCAATGCTCCATGACACCTGTCACCACAATGCTCCATGGCCTTTTTCATCACAATGCTCCATGTCCCCTATGATCAAAATGCTCCATGCCTTTTTCCTCACAATGCTCCAGAATTCTTGTCATCACAATGTTCCATGCCCGTGGCATCACAATGCTCCATGGCCCTTGTCATCACAATGCTCCAGAATTCTTGTCATCACAATGTTCCATGACCGTGTCATCACAATGCTACATGACCCTGGTCATCACAGTTCTCCCTGACCTTTGTCATCACAATGCTTTATGTCGCTTTTCATCACAATTCTCAAAGACCACTTTAATCACTATGCTCGCTGACCATTTTCATCACATTTCTCTATTGTCATTACAATTCCCCATCGTCCCTTTCTTCACAATGCTCCATGATGCCTGTCATCACAATGCTCCACGGCTTCTGTTATCACAATGCTCCAGGACCAGTTTCATCACAATACTCCATCCCCCTTGTCATCACAGTGCACAATGAAACCTTTCATTACAATGCTCCATGACACTTGTCAACACAATGCTCCATGGCCTTTATCGTCACAATGCTCCCAGGCACTTTTCATCACGATGTTCCATGAAAACTTTCATCACATTGCTCCATGACCATTGTCATCACAATAGTCCATACCCTTGTCAACACAATGCTGCATAATCCTTGTCATCACAATTCTCCATGACTGCTGTCATCACATAATCCAGGACAATTTTCATAACAATGCTTCATGCCCCCAGTCATCACAGTGCTCCATGATACATTTCATCACAATTCCTAGATGATCAATGTCATCACAATGCCCATGACACCTGTCGTCACAATTCGCTATGACCCTTGTCATCACAATACTCGATGAACCGTGTCATCACAGTGTTCCAGGACACATGTCATCACAATGATCCATGACTACTTTCATCACAATGCTCCAATACACCTGTCATCACAATGCTCCATGGCCCCTATTATCATATTGCTCCATGATCTCTTTGATCACAATGCTCCATGACCAGTGTCATCACCATGCCTCATGACGCCTGTCATCTCAATGCTCCATGGCCCCTTTCATCACAATGCTCCATGAACCCAGTCATCACAATGTTCCCTGCCCATATCATCACAATGCTCCTTTTCACCATTAATCACAATGCTCCATGCCCTTTCATCACAATGCTACAGAATTCTTGTCATCGCAATGTTCCTTGACCGTGTCATCACAATGCTCCATGATGCTTGTCATCACAAATCTTCATGACCCCTCTCATCACAATGATCCATGACACTTCTCATCACAAAGCTCCATGACCCCTGTCATCACAATGCTCCATGACCCTTGTCATCACAAAGCTCCATGACCCCTGTCATCACATTGATCCATGACTCCTTTCCTCACAGTGCTCCAGTACCCTTTTCATCACAATGCTCCATGCCATTGTCAGCACAATGCTCCTTGGATCCTGTCATCAAAATGCTCCATCCCCTTTTCATCACAATGATCCAGATATCCTATCATTACAATGCTCCATGCCCGTGTCAACACAATGCTCCATGACCCATGTCATCAAAATGCTTTATGAACCTTGTTATCAGAATATTCCATGACCCCTGTCATCAAAATGATCCATGACAGTTGTCATCACAATGCTGCATGATACCTTTCATCCCTACTCTCTGTGACCGCTGTCATCACAATGCTCCAGGACAATTTTCATCACAATGCTCCATGCTCCCTGTCATCACAGTGCCCCTTAACCCCTGTAATCACAATGCTCCATGACCCTGTCATCACAATGCTACATGACCCCTGTCATCACATTGTTCCATGGCCTATGTATTCACAATGCTCCATGGACCCTGTAATCACACTGCTCCATGTTCCCTTTCAACACAATGGTCCATGACCCCTGTCATCACAACGTTCCACGAAAGTTGTCATCAAAAGTCTCCATGACCCTGGTCACCACAAGGTTCCCTGCTCTTGTCATCACAATGCTCCATGACGCTTGTAATCACAGTGGTACATGGCCTTGTCACCACAATGCTCCATGGCCTCTGTCATCACCATGCTCCATGGTCTTTCTCAACACAAAGCTCTATGACCCCTGTCATCACTATGCTTGATGACCATTGTCATCACAATGCTCCAGGCCCCTGTCATCACAATGCCTCATGGTCTTGTAATCACAACGCTCCATGACCCCTGTCATCACAATGCTCCATGCCTTTGTCATCACAATGCTCCATGGCCCCTGTAATCACAATGCTACAGAACACTTGTCAGCATAATACTCCATTCCCGTGTCATCCCATTGCTCAATGACATTTGTCATCAAAATGTTCCCTGGCCTTTGTCATCACAGTGATCCATGATAACTTTAATCAAAATTCTACATGACCATTGTCATCACAATGCAAGGTGAGAAATGTCATCACAATGCCCCAGGACACGTGTCATCACAATTCGCCTTGGCCCTTGTTATCTCCATGCTGTATGAACCGTGTCATCACTAGGTTTCAGGACACTTGTCATCAAAGAGATCCATGACAACATTCATCACAATGCCCCATGAACTCTGTTATCTCAATGCTCCATGGCCATCGTATTCCCAATGTTCCATTGTCCCGATAATCGCATTGCTCCATGAACACTTTCATCACAATGCTCCTTGACCACTGTCACCGTAATGACCCAAGACGTTTCTCATCACTGTGCTCCAAGGCCACTCTCATCAAAATGCTCCATGATCTGTGTCAGCCCAATATTGCATGACAGTTGTCATCACAACGCTCTATGATCCCTGTAATCACAATGATCCCTGCCAATAACATCACAATGTTCCATGTCTCCTGTAATCACAATGCACCATGCCCTTGTCATCACAATGCTCCAGGTCTGTTTTCATCACCATGCTTCATGCCCGTGTCATCACAATGCTCCATGAATCTTGTCTTCACAATGCTCCATGGCCCATGTCATCACAATGCTCCGTGACTCCTGTCAACACAATGCCTGATGACTCCTGTCATCAAAATGCTAAATGGCACTTGTCATCATAATGCTCTATGACGCCTGTCATCACTATTTTCCATGTCACTTGTTATCACAATGCTCCATGGCCCCTCTAATCACAGTACTCCATGACCCCTATCATCACAATGCCCAATGCCACCTCTTATCACAATTCTCCATGGCATTTGTCATCACGATGCTCCATGACACCTGTCATCACAATGCTCCATGACACTTGTCATCACAATGCTCGATGGCCCTTGTCATCACAATGTTCCTTGGTGCTTTTCATCACAATGCTCCATGACAACTCTCATCAAAATACTCCAAGATTTGTTTCATCACAATGCTCCATGGCCCTTGTCATTACAAATCCACATGATCCCTTTCATCACAATTGTCCATGGCAACTTACATAAAAATGCTCCATGCCCCTGTCATCACAATGCCCAAAGATACCTGTTCTTACAATGATCCATGACTCTTGTCATCACAAGGCTCCATGTCCCTTGTATTCACATTGATCCAGGGCCCTTGTCATCACAATGCTCCATAGCGCTTTTCATCGCAATGCTCCATGACCGCTTTCAGCACAATGCCCCATGACCCCTGTCATCATGATGCTCAACTGCCCTTGTCATCACAAGTCTCCATGAAACATTTCCTCAAAATGCTCCAGTACGCCTTTCATCCAAATTCCCCATGGCCACTGTCATCACAATTCTCCATGACCACTGTCATCATAATGGTCCATGAACCGTTTCATCTCAATGCTCCATGACACCTGTCACCACAATGCTCCATGGCCTTTTTCATCACAATGCTCCATGTCCCCTATGATCAAAATGCTCCATGCCTTTTTCCTCACAATGCTCCAGAATTCTTGTCATCACAATGTTCCATGCCCGTGGCATCACAATGCTCCATGGCCCTTGTCATCACAATGCTCCAGAATTCTTGTCATCACAATGTTCCATGACCGTGTCATCACAATGCTACATGACCCTGGTCATCACAGTTCTCCCTGACCTTTGTCATCACAATGCTTTATGTCGCTTTTCATCACAATTCTCAAAGACCACTTTAATCACTATGCTCGCTGACCATTTTCATCACATTTCTCTATTGTCATTACAATTCCCCATCGTCCCTTTCTTCACAATGCTCCATGATGCCTGTCATCACAATGCTCCACGGCTTCTGTTATCACAATGCTCCAGGACCAGTTTCATCACAATACTCCATCCCCCTTGTCATCACAGTGCACAATGAAACCTTTCATTACAATGCTCCATGACACTTGTCAACACAATGCTCCATGGCCTTTATCGTCACAATGCTCCCAGGCACTTTTCATCACGATGTTCCATGAAAACTTTCATCACATTGCTCCATGACCATTGTCATCACAATAGTCCATACCCTTGTCAACACAATGCTGCATAATCCTTGTCATCACAATTCTCCATGACTGCTGTCATCACATAATCCAGGACAATTTTCATAACAATGCTTCATGCACCCAGTCATCACAGTGCTCCATGATACATTTCATCACAATTCCTAGATGATCAATGTCATCACAATGCCCATGACACCTGTCGTCACAATTCGCTATGACCCTTGTCATCACAATACTCGATGAACCGTGTCATCACAGTGTTCCAGGACACATGTCATCACAATGATCCATGACTACTTTCATCACAATGCTCCAATACACCTGTCATCACAATGCTCCATGGCCCCTATTATCATATTGCTCCATGATCTCTTTGATCACAATGCTCCATGACCAGTGTCATCACCATGCCTCATGACGCCTGTCATCTCAATGCTCCATGGCCCCTTTCATCACAATGTTCCATGAACCCAGTCATCACAAGGTTCCCTGCCCATATCATCACAATGCTCCTTTTCACCATTAATCACAATGCTCCATGCCCTTTCATCACAATGCTACAGAATTCTTGTCATCACAATGTTCCTTGACCGTGTCATCACAATGCTCCATGATGCTTGTCATCACAAATCTTCATGACCCCTCTCATCACAATGATCCATGACACTTCTCATCACAAAGCTCCATGACCCCTGTCATCACAATGCTCCATGACCCTTGTCATCACAAAGCTCCATGACCCCTGTCATCACATTGATCCATGACTCCTTTCCTCACAGTGCTCCAGTACCCTTTTCATCACAATGCTCCATGCCATTGTCAGCACAATGCTCCTTGGATCCTGTCATCAAAATGCTCCATCCCCTTTTCATCACAATGATCCAGATATCCTATCATTACAATGCTCCATGCCCGTGTCAACACAATGCTCCATGACCCATGTCATCAAAATGCTTTATGAACCTTGTTATCAGAATATTCCATGACCCCTGTCATCAAAATGATCCATGACAGTTGTCATCACAATGCTGCATGATACCTTTCATCCCTACTCTCTGTGACCGCTGTCATCACAATGCTCCAGGACAATTTTCATCACAATGCTCCATGCCCCCTGTCATCACAGTGCCCCTTAACCCCTGTAATCACAATGCTCCATGACCCTGTCATCACAATGCTACATGACCCCTGTCATCACATTGTTCCATGGCCTATGTATTCACAATGCTCCATGGACCCTGTAATCACACTGCTCCATGTTCCCTTTCAACACAATGGTCCATGACCCCTGTCATCACAACGTTCCACGAAAGTTGTCATGAAAAGTCTCCATGACCCTGGTCACCACAAGGTTCCCTGCTCTTGTCATCACAATGCTCCATGACGCTTGTAATCACAGTGGTACATGGCCTTGTCACCACAATGCTCCATGGCCTCTGTCATCACCATGCTCCATGGTCTTTCTCATCACAAAGCTCTATGACCCCTGTCATCACTATGCTTGATGACCATTGTCATCACAATGCTCCAGGCCCCTGTCATCACAATGCCTCATGGTCTTGTAATCACAACGCTCCATGACCCCTGTCATCACAATGCTCCATGCCTTTGTCATCACAATGCTCCATGGCCCCTGTAATCACAATGCTACAGAACACTTGTCAGCATAATACTCCATTCCCGTGTCATCCCATTGCTCAATGACATTTGTCATCAAAATGTTCCCTGGCCTTTGTCATCACAGTGATCCATGATAACTTTAATCAAAATTCTACATGACCATTGTCATCACAATGCAAGGTGAGAAATGTCATCACAATGCCCCAGGACACGTGTCATCACAATTCGCCTTGGCCCTTGTTATCTCCATGCTGTATGAACCGTGTCATCACTAGGTTTCAGGACACTTGTCATCAAAGAGATCCATGACAACATTCATCACAATGCCCCATGAACTCTGTTATCTCAATGCTCCATGGCCATCGTATTCCCAATGTTCCATTGTCCCGATAATCGCATTGCTCCATGAACACTTTCATCACAATGCTCCTTGACCACTGTCACCGTAATGACCCAAGACGTTTCTCATCACTGTGCTCCAAGGCCACTCTCATCAAAATGCTCCATGATCTGTGTCAGCCCAATATTGCATGACAGTTGTCATCACAACGCTCTATGATCCCTGTAATCACAATGATCCCTGCCAATAACATCACAATGTTCCATGTCTCCTGTAATCACAATGCACCATGCCCTTGTCATCACAATGCTCCAGGTCTGTTTTCATCACCATGCTTCATGCCCGTGTCATCACAATGCTCCATGAATCTTGTCTTCACAATGCTCCATGGCCCATGTCATCACAATGCTCCGTGACTCCTGTCAACACAATGCCTGATGACTCCTGTCATCAAAATGCTAAATGGCACTTGTCATCACAATGCTCTATGACGCCTGTCATCACTATTTTCCATGTCACTTGTTATCACAATGCTCCATGGCCCCTCTAATCACAGTACTCCATGACCCCTATCATCACAATGCCCAATGCCACCTCTTATCACAATTCTCCATGGCATTTGTCAACACAATGCTCCATGACCCATGTCATCAAAATGCTTTATGAACCTTGTTATCAGAATATTCCATGACCCCTGTCATCAAAATGATCCATGACAGTTGTCATCACAATGCTGCATGATACCTTTCATCCCTACTCTCTGTGACCGCTGTCATCACAATGCTCCAGGACAATTTTCATCACAGTGCTCCATGCCCCCTGTCATCACAGTGCCCCTTAACCCCTGTAATCACAATGCTCCATGACCCTGTCATCACAATGCTACATGACCCCTGTCATCACATTGTTCCATGGCCTATGTATTCACAATGCTCCATGGACCCTGTAATCACACTGCTCCATGTTCCCTTTCAACACAATGGTCCATGACCCCTGTCATCACAACGTTCCACGAAAGTTGTCATCAAAAGTCTCCATGACCCTGGTCACCACAAGGTTCCCTGCTCTTGTCATCACAATGCTCCATGACGCTTGTAATCACAGTGGTACATGGCCTTGTCACCACAATGCTCCATGGCCTCTGTCATCACCATGCTCCATGGTCTTTCTCATCACAAAGCTCTATGACCCCTGTCATCACTATGCTTGATGACCATTGTCATCACAATGCTCCAAGGCCCCTGTCATCACAATGCCTCATGGTCTTGTAATCACAACGCTCCATGACCCCTGTCATCACAATGCTCCATGCCTTTGTCATCACAATGCTCCATGGCCCCTGTAATCACAATGCTACAGAACACTTGTCAGCATAATACTCCATTCCCGTGTCATCCCATTGCTCAATGACATTTGTCATCAAAATGTTCCCTGGCCTTTGTCATCACAGTGATCCATGATAACTTTAATCAAAATTCTACATGACCATTGTCATCACAATGCAAGGTGAGAAATGTCATCACAATGCCCCAAGACACGTGTCATCACAATTCGCCTTGGCCCTTGTTATCTCCATGCTGTATGAACCGTGTCATCACTAGGTTTCAGGACACTTGTCATCAAAGAGATCCATGACAACATTCATCACAATGCCCCATGAACTCTGTTATCTCAATGCTCCATGGCCATTGTATTCCCAATGTTCCATTGTCCCGATAATCGCATTGCTCCATGAACACTTTCATCACAATGCTCCTTGACCACTGTCACCGTAATGACCCAAGACGTTTCTCATCACTGTGCTCCAAGGCCACTCTCATCAAAATGCTCCATGATCTGTGTCAGCCCAATATTGCATGACAGTTGTCATCACAACGCTCTATGATCCCTGTAATCACAATGATCCCTGCCAATAACATCACAATGTTCCATGTCTCCTGTAATCACAATGCACCATGCCCTTGTCATCACAATGCTCCAGGTCTGTTTTCATCACCATGCTTCATGCCCGTGTCATCACAATGCTCCATGAATCTTGTCTTCACAATGCTCCATGGCCCATGTCATCACAATGCTCCGTGACTCCTGTCAACACAATGCCTGATGACTCCTGTCATCAAAATGCTAAATGGCACTTGTCATCACAATGCTCTATGACGCCTGTCATCACTATTTTCCATGTCACTTGTTATCACAATGCTCCATGGCCCCTCTAATCACAGTACTCCATGACCCCTATCATCACAATGCCCAATGCCACCTCTTATCACAATTCTCCATGGCATTTGTCATCACGATGCTCCATGACACCTGTCATCACAATGCTCCATGACACTTGTCATCACAATGCTCGATGGCCCTTGTCATCACAATGTTCCTTGGTGCTTTTCATCACAATGCTCCATGACAACTCTCATCAAAATACTCCAAGATTTGTTTCATCACAATGCTCCATGGCCCTTGTCATTACAAATCCACATGATCCCTTTCATCACAATTGTCCATGGCAACTTACATAAAAATGCTCCATGCCCCTGTCATCACAATGCCCAAAGATACCTGTTCTTACAATGATCCATGACTCTTGTCATCACAAGGCTCCATGTCCCTTGTATTCACATTGATCCAGGGCCCTTGTCATCACAATGCTCCATAGCGCTTTTCATCGCAATGCTCCATGACCGCTTTCAGCACAATGCCCCATGACCCCTGTCATCATGATGCTCAACTGCCCTTGTCATCACAAGTCTCCATGAAACATTTCCTCAAAATGCTCCAGTACGCCTTTCATCCAAATTCCCCATGGCCACAGTCATCACAATTCTCCATGACCACTGTCATCATAATGGTCCATGACCCGTTTCATCTCAATGCTCCATGACACCTGTCACCACAATGCTCCATGGCCTTTGTCATCACAATGCTCCATGTCCCCTATGATCAAAATGCTCCATGCCTTTTTCCTCACAATGCTCCCGAATTCTTGTCATCACAATGTTCCATGCCCGTGGCATCACAATGCTCCATGGCCCTTGTCATCACAATGCTCCAGAATTCTTGTCATCACAATGTTCCATGACCGTGTCATCACAATGCTACATGACCCTGGTCATCACAGTTCTCCCTGACCTTTGTCATCACAATGCTTTATGTCGCTTTTCATCACAATTCTCAAAGACCACTTTAATCACTATGCTCGCTGACCATTTTCATCACATTTCTCTATTGTCATTACAATTCCCCATCGTCCCTTTCTTCACAATGCTCCATGATGCCTGTCATCACAATGCTCCACGGCTTCTGTTATCACAATGCTCCAGGACCAGTTTCATCACAATACTCCATCCCCCTTGTCATCACAGTGCACAATGAAACCTTTCATTACAATGCTCCATGACACTTGTCATCACAATGCTCCATGGCCTTTATCGTCACAATGCTCCCAGGCACATTTCATCACGATGTTCCATGAAAACTTTCATCACATTGCTCCATGACCATTGTCATCACAATAGTCCATACCCTTGTCAACACAATGCTGCATAATCCTTGTCATCACAATTCTCCATGACTGCTGTCATCACATAATCCAGGACAATTTTCATAACAATGCTTCATGCCCCCAGTCATCACAGTGCTCCATGATACATTTCATCACAATTCCTAGATGATCAATGTCATCACAATGCCCATGACACCTGTCGTCACAATTCGCTATGACCCTTGTCATCACAATACTCGATGAACCGTGTCATCACAGTGTTCCAGGACACATGTCATCACAATGATCCATGACTACTTTCATCACAATGCTCCAATACACCTGTCATCACAATGCTCCATGGCCCCTATTATCATATTGCTCCATGATCTCTTTGATCACAATGCTCCATGACCAGTGTCATCACCATGCCTCATGACGCCTGTCATCTCAATGCTCCATGGCCCCTTTCATCACAATGCTCCATGAACCCAGTCATCACAATGTTCCCTGCCCATATCATCACAATGCTCCTTTTCACCATTAATCACAATGCTCCATGCCCTTTCATCACAATGCTACAGAATTCTTGTCATCGCAATGTTCCTTGACCGTGTCATCACAATGCTCCATGATGCTTGTCATCACAAATCTTCATGACCCCTCTCATCACAATGATCCATGACACTTCTCATCACAAAGCTCCATGACCCCTGTCATCACAATGCTCCATGACCCTTGTCATCACAAAGCTCCATGACCCCTGTCATCACATTGATCCATGACTCCTTTCCTCACAGTGCTCCAGTACCCTTTTCATCACAATGCTCCATGCCATTGTCAGCACAATGCTCCTTGGATCCTGTCATCAAAATGCTCCATCCCCTTTTCATCACAATGATCCAGATATCCTATCATTACAATGCTCCATGCCCGTGTCAACACAATGCTCCATGACCCATGTCATCAAAATGCTTTATGAACCTTGTTATCAGAATATTCCATGACCCCTGTCATCAAAATGATCCATGACAGTTGTCATCACAATGCTGCATGATACCTTTCATCCCTACTCTCTGTGACCGCAGTCATCACAATGCTCCAGGACAATTTTCATCACAATGCTCCATGCCCCCTGTCATCACAGTGCCCCTTAACCCCTGTAATCACAATGCTCCATGACCCTGTCATCACAATGCTACATGACCCCTGTCATCACATTGTTCCATGGCCTATGTATTCACAATGCTCCATGGACCCTGTAATCACACTGCTCCATGTTCCCTTTCAACACAATGGTCCATGACCCCTGTCATCTCAACGTTCCACGAAAGTTGTCATCAAAAGTCTCCATGACCCTGGTCACCACAAGGTTCCCTGCTCTTGTCATCACAATGCTCCATGACGCTTGTAATCACAGTGGTACATGGCCTTGTCACCACAATGCTCCATGGCCTCTGTCATCACCATGCTCCATGGTCTTTCTCATCACAAAGCTCTATGACCCCTGTCATCACTATGCTTGATGACCATTGTCATCACAATGCTCCAAGGCCCCTGTCATCACAATGCCTCATGGTCTTGTAATCACAACGCTCCATGACCCCTGTCATCACAATGCTCCATGCCTTTGTCATCACAATGCTCCATGGCCCCTGTAATCACAATGCTACAGAACACTTGTCAGCATAATACTCCATTCCCGTGTCATCCCATTGCTCAATGACATTTGTCATCAAAATGTTCCCTGGCCTTTGTCATCACAGTGATCCATGATAACTTTAATCAAAATTCTACATGACCATTGTCATCACAATGCAAGGTGAGAAATGTCATCACAATGCCCCAAGACACGTGTCATCACAATTCGCCTTGGCCCTTGTTATCTCCATGCTGTATGAACCGTGTCATCACTAGGTTTCAGGACACTTGTCATCAAAGAGATCCATGACAACATTCATCACAATGCCCCATGAACTCTGTTATCTCAATGCTCCATGGCCATTGTATTCCCAATGTTCCATTGTCCCGATAATCGCATTGCTCCATGAACACTTTCATCACAATGCTCCTTGACCACTGTCACCGTAATGACCCAAGACGTTTCTCATCACTGTGCTCCAAGGCCACTCTCATCAAAATGCTCCATGATCTGTGTCAGCCCAATATTGCATGACAGTTGTCATCACAACGCTCTATGATCCCTGTAATCACAATGATCCCTGCCAATAACATCACAATGTTCCATGTCTCCTGTAATCACAATGCACCATGCCCTTGTCATCACAATGCTCCAGGTCTGTTTTCATCACCATGCTTCATGCCCGTGTCATCACAATGCTCCATGAATCTTGTCTTCACAATGCTCCATGGCCCATGTCATCACAATGCTCCGTGACTCCTGTCAACACAATGCCTGAAAACTCCTGTCATCAAAATGCTAAATGGCACTTGTCATCACAATGCTCTATGACGCCTGTCATCACTATTTTCCATGTCACTTGTTATCACAATGCTCCATGGCCCCTGTAATCACAGTACTCCATGACCCCTATCATCACAATGCCCAATGCCACCTCTTATCACAATTCTCAATGGCATTTGTCATCACGATGCTCCATGACACCTGTCATCACAATGCTCCATGACACTTGTCATCACAATGCTCGATGGCCCTTGTCATCACAATGTTCCTTGGTGCTTTTCATCACAATGCTCCATGACAACTCTCATCAAAATACTCCAAGATTTGTTTCATCACAATGCTCCATGGCCCTTGTCATTACAAATCCACATGATCCCTTTCATCACAATTGTCCATGGCAACTTACATAAAAATGCTCCATGCCCCTGTCATCACAATGCCCAAAGATACCTGTTCTTACAATGATCCATGACTCTTGTCATCACAAGGCTCCATGTCCCTTGTATTCACATTGATCCAGGGCCCTTGTCATCACAATGCTCCATAGCGCTTTTCATCGCAATGCTCCATGACCGCTTTCAGCACAATGCCCCATGACCCCTGTCATCATGATGCTCAACTGCCCTTGTCATCACAAGTCTCCATGAAACATTTCCTCAAAATGCTCCAGTACGCCTTTCATCCAAATTCCCCATGGCCACTGTCATCACAATTCTCCATGACCACTGTCATCATAATGGTCCATGACCCGTTTCATCTCAATGCTCCATGACACCTGTCACCACAATGCTCCATGGTCTTTTTCATCACAATGCTCCATGTCCCCTATGATCAAAATGCTCCATGCCTTTTTCCTCACAATGCTCCAGAATTCTTGTCATCACAATGTTCCATGCCCGTGGCATCACAATGCTCCATGGCCCTTGTCATCACAATGCTCCAGAATTCTTGTCATCACAATGTTCCATGACCGTGTCATCACAATGCTACATGACCCTGGTCATCACAGTTCTCCCTGACCTTTGTCATCACAATGCTTTATGTCGCTTTTCATCACAATTCTCAAAGACCACTTTAATCACTATGCTCGCTGACCATTTTCATCACATTTCTCTATTGTCATTACAATTCCCCATCGTCCCTTTCTTCACAATGCTCCATGATGCCTGTCATCACAATGCTCCACGGCTTCTGTTATCACAATGCTCCAGGACCAGTTTCATCACAATACTCCATCCCCCTTGTCATCACAGTGCACAATGAAACCTTTCATTACAATGCTCCATGACACTTGTCAACACAATGCTCCATGGCCTTTATCGTCACAATGCTCCCAGGCACTTTTCATCACGATGTTCCATGAAAACTTTCATCACATTGCTCCATGACCATTGTCATCACAATAGTCCATACCCTTGTCAACACAATGCTGCATAATCCTTGTCATCACAATTCTCCATGACTGCTGTCATCACATAATCCAGGACAATTTTCATAACAATGCTTCATGCCCCCAGTCATCACAGTGCTCCATGATACATTTCATCACAATTCCTAGATGATCAATGTCATCACAATGCCCATGACACCTGTCGTCACAATTCGCTATGACCCTTGTCATCACAATACTCGATGAACCGTGTCATCACAGTGTTCCAGGACACATGTCATCACAATGATCCATGACTACTTTCATCACAATGCTCCAATACACCTGTCATCACAATGCTCCATGGCCCCTATTATCATATTGCTCCATGATCTCTTTGATCACAATGCTCCATGACCAGTGTCATCACCATGCCTCATGACGCCTGTCATCTCAATGCTCCATGGCCCCTTTCATCACAATGTTCCATGAACCCAGTCATCACAAGGTTCCCTGCCCATATCATCACAATGCTCCTTTTCACCATTAATCACAATGCTCCATGCCCTTTCATCACAATGCTACAGAATTCTTGTCATCACAATGTTCCTTGACCGTGTCATCACAATGCTCCATGATGCTTGTCATCACAAATCTTCATGACCCCTCTCATCACAATGATCCATGACACTTCTCATCACAAAGCTCCATGACCCCTGTCATCACAATGCTCCATGACCCTTGTCATCACAAAGCTCCATGACCCCTGTCATCACATTGATCCATGACTCCTTTCCTCACAGTGCTCCAGTACCCTTTTCATCACAATGCTCCATGCCATTGTCAGCACAATGCTCCTTGGATCCTGTCATCAAAATGCTCCATCCCCTTTTCATCACAATGATCCAGATATCCTATCATTACAATGCTCCATGCCCGTGTCAACACAATGCTCCATGACCCATGTCATCAAAATGCTTTATGACCTTGTTATCAGAATATTCCATGACCCCTGTCATCAAAATGATCCATGACAGTTGTCATCACAATGCTGCATGATACCTTTCATCCCTACTCTCTGTGACCGCTGTCATCATAATGCTCCAGGACAATTTTCATCACAATGCTCCATGCCCCCTGTCATCACAGTGCCCCTTAACCCCTGTAATCACAATGCTCCATGACCCTGTCATCACAATGCTACATGACCCCTGTCATCACATTGTTCCATGGCCTATGTATTCACAATGCTCCATGGACCCTGTAATCACACTGCTCCATGTTCCCTTTCAACACAATGGTCCATGACCCCTGTCATCACAACGTTCCACGAAAGTTGTCATCAAAAGTCTCCATGACCCTGGTCACCACAAGGTTCCCTGCTCTTGTCATCACAATGCTCCATGACCCTTGTAATCACAGTGGTACATGGCCTTGTCACCACAATGCTCCATGGCCTCTGTCATCACCATGCTCCATGGTCTTTCTCATCACAAAGCTCTATGACCCCTGTCATCACTATGCTTGATGACCATTGTCATCACAATGCTCCAAGGCCTCTGTCATCACAATGCCTCATGGTCTTGTAATCACAAAGCTCCATGACCCCTGTCATCACAATGCTCCATGCCTTTGTCATCACAATGCTCCATGGCCCCTGTAATCACAATGCTACAGAACACTTGTCAGCATAATACTCCATTCCCGTGTCATCCCATTGCTCAATGACATTTGTCATCAAAATGTTCCCTGGCCTTTGTCATCACAGTGATCCATGATAACTTTAATCAAAATTCTACATGACCATTGTCATCACAATGCAAGGTGAGAAATGTCATCACAATGCCCCAAGACACGTGTCATCACAATTCGCCTTGGCCCTTGTTATCTCCATGCTGTATGAACCGTGTCATCACTAGGTTTCAGGACACTTGTCATCAAAGAGATCCATGACAACATTCATCACAATGCCCCATGAACTCTGTTATCTCAATGCTCCATGGCCATCGTATTCCCAATGTTCCATTGTCCCGATAATCGCATTGCTCCATGAACACTTTCATCACAATGCTCCTTGACCACTGTCACCGTAATGACCCAAGACGTTTCTCATCACTGTGCTCCAAGGCCACTCTCATCAAAATGCTCCATGATCTGTGTCAGCCCAATATTGCATGACAGTTGTCATCACAACGCTCTATGATCCCTGTAATCACAATGATCCCTGCCAATAACATCACAATGTTCCATGTCTCCTGTAATCACAATGCACCATGCCCTTGTCATCACAATGCTCCAGGTCTGTTTTCATCACCATGCTTCATGCCCGTGTCATCACAATGCTCCATGAATCTTGTCTTCACAATGCTCCATGGCCCATGTCATCACAATGCTCCGTGACTCCTGTCAACACAATGCCTGATGACTCCTGTCATCAAAATGCTAAATGGCACTTGTCATCACAATGCTCTATGACGCCTGTCATCACTATTTTCCATGTCACTTGTTATCACAAGGCTCCATGGCCCCTCTAATCACAGTACTCCATGACCCCTATCATCACAATGCCCAATGCCACCTCTTATCACAATTCTCCATGGCATTTGTCATCACGATGCTCCATGACACCTGTCATCACAATGCTCCATGACACTTGTCATCACAATGCTCGATGGCCCTTGTCATCACAATGTTCCTTGGTGCTTTTCATCACAATGCTCCATGACAACTCTCATCAAAATACTCCAAGATTTGTTTCATCACAATGCTCCATGGCCCTTGTCATTACAAATCCACATGATCCCTTTCATCACAATTGTCCATGGCAACTTACATAAAAATGCTCCATGCCCCTGTCATCACAATGCCCAAAGATACCTGTTCTTACAATGATCCATGACTCTTGTCATCACAAGGCTCCATGTCCCTTGTATTCACATTGATCCAGGGCCCTTGTCATCACAATGCTCCATAGCGCTTTTCATCGCAATGCTCCATGACCGCTTTCAGCACAATGCCCCATGACCCCTGTCATCATGATGCTCAACTGCCCTTGTCATCACAAGTCTCCATGAAACATTTCCTCAAAATGCTCCAGTACGCCTTTCATCCAAATTCCCCATGGCCACTGTCATCACAATTCTCCATGACCACTGTCATCATAATGGTCCATGACCCGTTTCATCTCAATGCTCCATGACACCTGTCACCACAATGCTCCATGGTCTTTTTCATCACAATGCTCCATGTCCCCTATGATCAAAATGCTCCATGCCTTTTTCCTCACAATGCTCCAGAATTCTTGTCATCACAATGTTCCATGCCCGTGGCATCACAATGCTCCATGGCCCTTGTCATCACAATGCTCCAGAATTCTTGTCATCACAATGTTCCATGACCGTGTCATCACAATGCTACATGACCCTGGTCATCACAGTTCTCCCTGACCTTTGTCATCACAATGCTTTATGTCGCTTTTCATCACAATTCTCAAAGACCACTTTAATCACTATGCTCGCTGACCATTTTCATCACATTTCTCTATTGTCATTACAATTCCCCATCGTCCCTTTCTTCACAATGCTCCATGATGCCTGTCATCACAATGCTCCACGGCTTCTGTTATCACAATGCTCCAGGACCAGTTTCATCACAATACTCCATCCCCCTTGTCATCACAGTGCACAATGAAACCTTTCATTACAATGCTCCATGACACTTGTCAACACAATGCTCCATGGCCTTTATCGTCACAATGCTCCCAGGCACTTTTCATCACGATGTTCCATGAAAACTTTCATCACATTGCTCCATGACCATTGTCATCACAATAGTCCATACCCTTGTCAACACAATGCTGCATAATCCTTGTCATCACAATTCTCCATGACTGCTGTCATCACATAATCCAGGACAATTTTCATAACAATGCTTCATGCCCCCAGTCATCACAGTGCTCCATGATACATTTCATCACAATTCCTAGATGATCAATGTCATCACAATGCCCATGACACCTGTCGTCACAATTCGCTATGACCCTTGTCATCACAATACTCGATGAACCGTGTCATCACAGTGTTCCAGGACACATGTCATCACAATGATCCATGACTACTTTCATCACAATGCTCCAATACACCTGTCATCACAATGCTCCATGGCCCCTATTATCATATTGCTCCATGATCTCTTTGATCACAATGCTCCATGACCAGTGTCATCACCATGCCTCATGACGCCTGTCATCTCAATGCTCCATGGCCCCTTTCATCACAATGCTCCATGAACCCAGTCATCACAATGTTCCCTGCCCATATCATCACAATGCTCCTTTTCACCATTAATCACAATGCTCCATGCCCTTTCATCACAATGCTACAGAATTCTTGTCATCGCAATGTTCCTTGACCGTGTCATCACAATGCTCCATGATGCTTGTCATCACAAATCTTCATGACCCCTCTCATCACAATGATCCATGACACTTCTCATCACAAAGCTCCATGACCCCTGTCATCACAATGCTCCATGACCCTTGTCATCACAAAGCTCCATGACCCCTGTCATCACATTGATCCATGACTCCTTTCCTCACAGTGCTCCAGTACCCTTTTCATCACCATGCTGCATGCCATTGTCAGCACAATGCTCCTTGGATCCTGTCATCAAAATGCTCCATCCCCTTTTCATCACAATGATCCAGATATCCTATCATTACAATGCTCCATGCCCGTGTCAACACAATGCTCCATGACCCATGTCATCAAAATGCTTTAAGAACCTTGTTATCAGAATATTCCATGACCCCTGTCATCAAAATGATCCATGACAGTTGTCATCACAATGCTGCATGATACCTTTCATCCCTACTCTCTGTGACCGCTGTCATCACAATGCTCCAGGACAATTTTCATCACAATGCTCCATGCCCCCTGTCATCCCAGTGCCCCTTAACCCCTGTAATCACAATGCTCCATGACCCTGTCATCACAATGCTACATGACCCCTGTCATCACATTGTTCCATGGCCTATGTATTCACAATGCTCCATGGACCCTGTAATCACACTGCTCCATGTTCCCTTTCAACACAATGGTCCATGAACCCTGTCATCACAACGTTCCATGAAAGTTGTCATCAAAAGTCTCCATGACCCTGGTCACCACAAGGTTCCCTGCTCTTGTCATCACAATGCTCCATGACCCTTGTAATCACAGTGGTACATGGCCTTGTCACCACAATGCTCCATGGCCTCTGTCATCACCATGCTCCATGGTCTTTCTCATCACAAAGCTCTATGACCCCTGTCATCACTATGCTTGATGACCATTGTCATCACAATGCTCCAAGGCCCCTGTCATCACAATGCCTCATGGTCTTGTAATCACAAAGCTCCATGACCCCTGTCATCACAATGCTCCATGCCTTTGTCATCACAATGCTCCATGGCCCCTGTAATCACAATGCTACAGAACACTTGTCAGCATAATACTCCATTCCCGTGTCATCCCATTGCTCAATGACATTTGTCATCAAAATGTTCCCTGGCCTTTGTCATCACAGTGATCCATGATAACTTTAATCAAAATTCTACATGACCATTGTCATCACAATGCAAGGTGAGAAATGTCATCACAATGCCCCAAGACACGTGTCATCACAATTCGCCTTGGCCCTTGTTATCTCCATGCTGTATGAACCGTGTCATCACTAGGTTTCAGGACACTTGTCATCAAAGAGATCCATGACAACATTCATCACAATGCCCCATGAACTCTGTTATCTCAATGCTCCATGGCCATTGTATTCCCAATGTTCCATTGTCCCGATAATCGCATTGCTCCATGAACACTTTCATCACAATGCTCCTTGACCACTGTCACCGTAATGACCCAAGACGTTTCTCATCACTGTGCTCCAAGGCCACTCTCATCAAAATGCTCCATGATCTGTGTCAGCCCAATATTGCATGACAGTTGTCATCACAACGCTCTATGATCCCTGTAATCACAATGATCCCTGCCAATAACATCACAATGTTCCATGTCTCCTGTAATCACAATGCACCATGCCCTTGTCATCACAATGCTCCAGGTCTGTTTTCATCACCATGCTTCATGCCCGTGTCATCACAATGCTCCATGAATCTTGTCTTCACAATGCTCCATGGCCCATGTCATCACAATGCTCCGTGACTCCTGTCAACACAATGCCTGATGACTCCTGTCATCAAAATGCTAAATGGCACTTGTCATCACAATGCTCTATGACGCCTGTCATCACTATTTTCCATGTCACTTGTTATCACAATGCTCCATGGCCCCTCTAATCACAGTACTCCATGACCCCTATCATCACAATGCCCAATGCCACCTCTTATCACAATTCTCCATGGCATTTGTCATCACGATGCTCCATGACACCTGTCATCACAATGCTCCATGACACTTGTCATCACAATGCTCGATGGCCCTTGTCATCACAATGTTCCTTGGTGCTTTTCATCACAATGCTCCATGACAACTCTCATCAAAATACTCCAAGATTTGTTTCATCACAATGCTCCATGGCCCTTGTCATTACAAATCCACATGATCCCTTTCATCACAATTGTCCATGGCAACTTACATAAAAATGCTCCATGCCCCTGTCATCACAATGCCCAAAGATACCTGTTCTTACAATGATCCATGACTCTTGTCATCACAAGGCGCCATGTCCCTTGTATTCACATTGATCCAGGGCCCTTGTCATCACAATGCTCCATAGCGCTTTTCATCGCAATGCTCCATGACCGCTTTCAGCACAATGCCCCATGACCCCTGTCATCATGATGCTCAACTGCCCTTGTCATCACAAGTCTCCATGAAACATTTCCTCAAAATGCTCCAGTACGCCTTTCATCCAAATTCCCCATGGCCACTGTCATCACAATTCTCCATGACCACTGTCATCATAATGGTCCATGACCCGTTTCATCTCAATGCTCCATGACACCTGTCACCACAATGCTCCATGGCCTTTTTCATCACAATGCTCCATGTCCCCTATGATCAAAATGCTCCATGCCTTTTTCCTCACAATGCTCCAGAATTCTTGTCATCACAATGTTCCATGCCCGTGGCATCACAATGCTCCATGGCCCTTGTCATCACAATGCTCCAGAATTCTTGTCATCACAATGTTCCATGACCGTGTCATCACAATGCTACATGACCCTGGTCATCACAGTTCTCCCTGACCTTTGTCATCACAATGCTTTATGTCGCTTTTCATCACAATTCTCAAAGACCACTTTAATCACTATGCTCGCTGACCATTTTCATCACATTTCTCTATTGTCATTACAATTCCCCATCGTCCCTTTCTTCACAATGCTCCATGATGCCTGTCATCACAATGCTCCACGGCTTCTGTTATCACAATGCTCCAGGACCAGTTTCATCACAATACTCCATCCCCCTTGTCATCACAGTGCACAATGAAACCTTTCATTACAATGCTCCATGACACTTGTCAACACAATGCTCCATGGCCTTTATCGTCACAATGCTCCCAGGCACTTTTCATCACGATGTTCCATGAAAACTTTCATCACATTGCTCCATGACCATTGTCATCACAATAGTCCATACCCTTGTCAACACAATGCTGCATAATCCTTGTCATCACAATTCTCCATGACTGCTGTCATCACATAATCCAGGACAATTTTCATAACAATGCTTCATGCCCCCAGTCATCACAGTGCTCCATGATACATTTCATCACAATTCCTAGATGATCAATGTCATCACAATGCCCATAACACCTGTCATCACAATTCGCTATGACCCTTGTCATCACAATACTCGATGAACCGTGTCATCACAGTGTTCCAGGACACATGCCATCACAATGATCCATGACTACTTTCATCACAATGCTCCAATACTCCTGTCATCACAATGCTCCATGGCCCCTGTTATCATATTGCTCCATGATCTCTTTGATCACAATGCTCCATGACCAGTGTCATCACCATGCCTCATGACGCCTGTCATCTCAATGCTCCATGGCCCCTTTCATCACAATGCTCCATGAACCCAGTCATCACAATGTTCCCTGCCCATATCATCACAATGCTCCTTTTCACCATTAATCACAATGCTCCATGCCCTTTCATCACAATGCTACAGAATTCTTGTCATCGCAATGTTCCTTGACCGTGTCATCACAATGCTCCATGATGCTTGTCATCACAAATCTTCATGACCCCTCTCATCACAATGATCCATGACACTTCTCATCACAAAGCTCCATGACCCCTGTCATCACAATGCTCCATGACCCTTGTCATCACAAAGCTCCATGACCCCTGTCATCACATTGATCCATGACTCCTTTCCTCACAGTGCTCCAGTACCCTTTTCATCACAATGCTCCATGCCATTGTCAGCACAATGCTCCTTGGATCCTGTCATCAAAATGCTCCATCCCCTTTTCATCACAATGATCCAGATATCCTATCATTACAATGCTCCATGCCCGTGTCAACACAATGCTCCATGACCCATGTCATCAAAATGCTTTATGAACCTTGTTATCAGAATATTCCATGACCCCTGTCATCAAAATGATCCATGACAGTTGTCATCACAATGCTGCATGATACCTTTCATCCCTACTCTCTGTGACCGCAGTCATCACAATGCTCCAGGACAATTTTCATCACAATGCTCCATGCCCCCTGTCATCACAGTGCCCCTTAACCCCTGTAATCACAATGCTCCATGACCCTGTCATCACAATGCTACATGACCCCTGTCATCACATTGTTCCATGGCCTATGTATTCACAATGCTCCATGGACCCTGTAATCACACTGCTCCATGTTCCCTTTCAACACAATGGTCCATGACCCCTGTCATCACAACGTTCCACGAAAGTTGTCATCAAAAGTCTCCATGACCCTGGTCACCACAAGGTTCCCTGCTCTTGTCATCACAATGCTCCATGACGCTTGTAATCACAGTGGTACATGGCCTTGTCACCACAATGCTCCATGGCCTCTGTCATCACCATGCTCCATGGTCTTTCTCATCACAAAGCTCTATGACCCCTGTCATCACTATGCTTGATGACCATTGTCATCACAATGCTCCAAGGCCCCTGTCATCACAATGCCTCATGGTCTTGTAATCACAACGCTCCATGACCCCTGTCATCACAATGCTCCATGCCTTTGTCATCACAATGCTCCATGGCCCCTGTAATCACAATGCTACAGAACACTTGTCAGCATAATACTCCATTCCCGTGTCATCCCATTGCTCAATGACATTTGTCATCAAAATGTTCCCTGGCCTTTGTCATCACAGTGATCCATGATAACTTTAATCAAAATTCTACATGACCATTGTCATCACAATGCAAGGTGAGAAATGTCATCACAATGCCCCAAGACACGTGTCATCACAATTCGCCTTGGCCCTTGTTATCTCCATGCTGTATGAACCGTGTCATCACTAGGTTTCAGGACACTTGTCATCAAAGAGATCCATGACAACATTCATCACAATGCCCCATGAACTCTGTTATCTCAATGCTCCATGGCCATTGTATTCCCAATGTTCCATTGTCCCGATAATCGCATTGCTCCATGAACACTTTCATCACAATGCTCCTTGACCACTGTCACCGTAATGACCCAAGACGTTTCTCATCACTGTGCTCCAAGGCCACTCTCATCAAAATGCTCCATGATCTGTGTCAGCCCAATATTGCATGACAGTTGTCATCACAACGCTCTATGATCCCTGTAATCACAATGATCCCTGCCAATAACATCACAATGTTCCATGTCTCCTGTAATCACAATGCACCATGCCCTTGTCATCACAATGCTCCAGGTCTGTTTTCATCACCATGCTTCATGCCCGTGTCATCACAATGCTCCATGAATCTTGTCTTCACAATGCTCCATGGCCCATGTCATCACAATGCTCCGTGACTCCTGTCAACACAATGCCTGATGACTCCTGTCATCAAAATGCTAAATGGCACTTGTCATCACAATGCTCTATGACGCCTGTCATCACTATTTTCCATGTCACTTGTTATCACAATGCTCCATGGCCCCTGTAATCACAGTACTCCATGACCCCTATCATCACAATGCCCAATGCCACCTCTTATCACAATTCTCAATGGCATTTGTCATCACGATGCTCCATGACACCTGTCATCACAATGCTCCATGACACTTGTCATCACAATGCTCGATGGCCCTTGTCATCACAATGTTCCTTGGTGCTTTTCATCACAATGCTCCATGACAACTCTCATCAAAATACTCCAAGATTTGTTTCATCACAATGCTCCATGGCCCTTGTCATTACAAATCCACATGATCCCTTTCATCACAATTGTCCATGGCAACTTACATAAAAATGCTCCATGCCCCTGTCATCACAATGCCCAAAGATACCTGTTCTTACAATGATCCATGACTCTTGTCATCACAAGGCGCCATGTCCCTTGTATTCACATTGATCCAGGGCCCTTGTCATCACAATGCTCCATAGCGCTTTTCATCGCAATGCTCCATGACCGCTTTCAGCACAATGCCCCATGACCCCTGTCATCATGATGCTCAACTGCCCTTGTCATCACAAGTCTCCATGAAACATTTCCTCAAAATGCTCCAGTATGCCTTTCATCCAAATTCCCCATGGCCACTGTCATCACAATTCTCCATGACCACTGTCATCATAATGGTCCATGACCCGTTTCATCTCAATGCTCCATGACACCTGTCACCACAATGCTCCATGGCCTTTGTCATCACAATGCTCCATGTCCCCTATGATCAAAATGCTCCATGCCTTTTTCCTCACAATGCTCCAGAATTCTTGTCATCACAATGTTCCATGCCCGTGGCATCACAATGCTCCATGGCCCTTGTCATCACAATGCTCCAGAATTCTTGTCATCACAATGTTCCATGACCGTGTCATCACAATGCTACATGACCCTGGTCATCACAGTTCTCCCTGACCTTTGTCATCACAATGCTTTATGTCGCTTTTCATCACAATTCTCAAAGACCACTTTAATCACTATGCTCGCTGACCATTTTCATCACATTTCTCTATTGTCATTACAATTCCCCATCGTCCCTTTCTTCACAATGCTCCATGATGCCTGTCATCACAATGCTCCACGGCTTCTGTTATCACAATGCTCCAGGACCAGTTTCATCACAATACTCCATCCCCCTTGTCATCACAGTGCACAATGAAACCTTTCATTACAATGCTCCATGACACTTGTCAACACAATGCTCCATGGCCTTTATCGTCACAATGCTCCCAGGCACTTTTCATCACGATGTTCCATGAAAACTTTCATCACATTGCTCCATGACCATTGTCATCACAATAGTCCATACCCTTGTCAACACAATGCTGCATAATCCTTGTCATCACAATTCTCCATGACTGCTGTCATCACATAATCCAGGACAATTTTCATAACAATGCTTCATGCCCCCAGTCATCACAGTGCTCCATGATACATTTCATCACAATTCCTAGATGATCAATGTCATCACAATGCCCATAACACCTGTCATCACAATTCGCTATGACCCTTGTCATCACAATACTCGATGAACCGTGTCATCACAGTGTTCCAGGACACATGCCATCACAATGATCCATGACTACTTTCATCACAATGCTCCAATACTCCTGTCATCACAATGCTCCATGGCCCCTGTTATCATATTGCTCCATGATCTCTTTGATCACAATGCTCCATGACCAGTGTCATCACCATGCCTCATGACGCCTGTCATCTCAATGCTCCATGGCCCCTTTCATCACAATGCTCCATGAACCCAGTCATCACAATGTTCCCTGCCCATATCATCACAATGCTCCTTTTCACCATTAATCACAATGCTCCATGCCCTTTCATCACAATGCTACAGAATTCTTGTCATCGCAATGTTCCTTGACCGTGTCATCACAATGCTCCATGATGCTTGTCATCACAAATCTTCATGACCCCTCTCATCACAATGATCCATGACACTTCTCATCACAAAGCTCCATGACCCCTGTCATCACAATGCTCCATGACCCTTGTCATCACAAAGCTCCATGACCCCTGTCATCACATTGATCCATGACTCCTTTCCTCACAGTGCTCCAGTACCCTTTTCATCACAATGCTCCATGCCATTGTCAGCACAATGCTCCTTGGATCCTGTCATCAAAATGCTCCATCCCCTTTTCATCACAATGATCCAGATATCCTATCATTACAATGCTCCATGCCCGTGTCAACACAATGCTCCATGACCCATGTCATCAAAATGCTTTATGAACCTTGTTATCAGAATATTCCATGACCCCTGTCATCAAAATGATCCATGACAGTTGTCATCACAATGCTGCATGATACCTTTCATCCCTACTCTCTGTGACCGCAGTCATCACAATGCTCCAGGACAATTTTCATCACAATGCTCCATGCCCCCTGTCATCACAGTGCCCCTTAACCCCTGTAATCACAATGCTCCATGACCCTGTCATCACAATGCTACATGACCCCTGTCATCACATTGTTCCATGGCCTATGTATTCACAATGCTCCATGGACCCTGTAATCACACTGCTCCATGTTCCCTTTCAACACAATGGTCCATGACCCCTGTCATCACAACGTTCCACGAAAGTTGTCATCAAAAGTCTCCATGACCCTGGTCACCACAAGGTTCCCTGCTCTTGTCATCACAATGCTCCATGACGCTTGTAATCACAGTGGTACATGGCCTTGTCACCACAATGCTCCATGGCCTCTGTCATCACCATGCTCCATGGTCTTTCTCATCACAAAGCTCTATGACCCCTGTCATCACTATGCTTGATGACCATTGTCATCACAATGCTCCAAGGCCCCTGTCATCACAATGCCTCATGGTCTTGTAATCACAACGCTCCATGACCCCTGTCATCACAATGCTCCATGCCTTTGTCATCACAATGCTCCATGGCCCCTGTAATCACAATGCTACAGAACACTTGTCAGCATAATACTCCATTCCCGTGTCATCCCATTGCTCAATGACATTTGTCATCAAAATGTTCCCTGGCCTTTGTCATCACAGTGATCCATGATAACTTTAATCAAAATTCTACATGACCATTGTCATCACAATGCAAGGTGAGAAATGTCATCACAATGCCCCAAGACACGTGTCATCACAATTCGCCTTGGCCCTTGTTATCTCCATGCTGTATGAACCGTGTCATCACTAGGTTTCAGGACACTTGTCATCAAAGAGATCCATGACAACATTCATCACAATGCCCCATGAACTCTGTTATCTCAATGCTCCATGGCCATTGTATTCCCAATGTTCCATTGTCCCGATAATCGCATTGCTCCATGAACACTTTCATCACAATGCTCCTTGACCACTGTCACCGTAATGACCCAAGACGTTTCTCATCACTGTGCTCCAAGGCCACTCTCATCAAAATGCTCCATGATCTGTGTCAGCCCAATATTGCATGACAGTTGTCATCACAACGCTCTATGATCCCTGTAATCACAATGATCCCTGCCAATAACATCACAATGTTCCATGTCTCCTGTAATCACAATGCACCATGCCCTTGTCATCACAATGCTCCAGGTCTGTTTTCATCACCATGCTTCATGCCCGTGTCATCACAATGCTCCATGAATCTTGTCTTCACAATGCTCCATGGCCCATGTCATCACAATGCTCCGTGACTCCTGTCAACACAATGCCTGATGACTCCTGTCATCAAAATGCTAAATGGCACTTGTCATCACAATGCTCTATGACGCCTGTCATCACTATTTTCCATGTCACTTGTTATCACAATGCTCCATGGCCCCTGTAATCACAGTACTCCATGACCCCTATCATCACAATGCCCAATGCCACCTCTTATCACAATTCTCAATGGCATTTGTCATCACGATGCTCCATGACACCTGTCATCACAATGCTCCATGACACTTGTCATCACAATGCTCGATGGCCCTTGTCATCACAATGTTCCTTGGTGCTTTTCATCACAATGCTCCATGACAACTCTCATCAAAATACTCCAAGATTTGTTTCATCACAATGCTCCATGGCCCTTGTCATTACAAATCCACATGATCCCTTTCATCACAATTGTCCATGGCAACTTACATAAAAATGCTCCATGCCCCTGTCATCACAATGCCCAAAGATACCTGTTCTTACAATGATCCATGACTCTTGTCATCACAAGGCTCCATGTCCCTTGTATTCACATTGATCCAGGGCCCTTGTCATCACAATGCTCCATAGCGCTTTTCATCGCAATGCTCCATGACCGCTTTCAGCACAATGCCCCATGACCCCTGTCATCATGATGCTCAACTGCCCTTGTCATCACAAGTCTCCATGAAACATTTCCTCAAAATGCTCCAGTACGCCTTTCATCCAAATTCCCCATGGCCACTGTCATCACAATTCTCCATGACCACTGTCATCATAATGGTCCATGACCCGTTTCATCTCAATGCTCCATGACACCTGTCACCACAATGCTCCATGGTCTTTTTCATCACAATGCTCCATGTCCCCTATGATCAAAATGCTCCATGCCTTTTTCCTCACAATGCTCCAGAATTCTTGTCATCACAATGTTCCATGCCCGTGGCATCACAATGCTCCATGGCCCTTGTCATCACAATGCTCCAGAATTCTTGTCATCACAATGTTCCATGACCGTGTCATCACAATGCTACATGACCCTGGTCATCACAGTTCTCCCTGACCTTTGTCATCACAATGCTTTATGTCGCTTTTCATCACAATTCTCAAAGACCACTTTAATCACTATGCTCGCTGACCATTTTCATCACATTTCTCTATTGTCATTACAATTCCCCATCGTCCCTTTCTTCACAATGCTCCATGATGCCTGTCATCACAATGCTCCACGGCTTCTGTTATCACAATGCTCCAGGACCAGTTTCATCACAATACTCCATCCCCCTTGTCATCACAGTGCACAATGAAACCTTTCATTACAATGCTCCATGACACTTGTCAACACAATGCTCCATGGCCTTTATCGTCACAATGCTCCCAGGCACTTTTCATCACGATGTTCCATGAAAACTTTCATCACATTGCTCCATGACCATTGTCATCACAATAGTCCATACCCTTGTCAACACAATGCTGCATAATCCTTGTCATCACAATTCTCCATGACTGCTGTCATCACATAATCCAGGACAATTTTCATAACAATGCTTCATGCCCCCAGTCATCACAGTGCTCCATGATACATTTCATCACAATTCCTAGATGATCAATGTCATCACAATGCCCATGACACCTGTCGTCACAATTCGCTATGACCCTTGTCATCACAATACTCGATGAACCGTGTCATCACAGTGTTCCAGGACACATGTCATCACAATGATCCATGACTACTTTCATCACAATGCTCCAATACACCTGTCATCACAATGCTCCATGGCCCCTATTATCATATTGCTCCATGATCTCTTTGATCACAATGCTCCATGACCAGTGTCATCACCATGCCTCATGACGCCTGTCATCTCAATGCTCCATGGCCCCTTTCATCACAATGCTCCATGAACCCAGTCATCACAATGTTCCCTGCCCATATCATCACAATGCTCCTTTTCACCATTAATCACAATGCTCCATGCCCTTTCATCACAATGCTACAGAATTCTTCTCATCGCAATGTTCCTTGACCGTGTCATCACAATGCTCCATGATGCTTGTCATCACAAATCTTCATGACCCCTCTCATCACAATGATCCATGACACTTCTCATCACAAAGCTCCATGACCCCTGTCATCACAATGCTCCATGACCCTTGTCATCACAAAGCTCCATGACCCCTGTCATCACATTGATCCATGACTCCTTTCCTCACAGTGCTCCAGTACCCTTTTCATCACAATGCTCCATGCCATTGTCAGCACAATGCTCCTTGGATCGTGTCATCAAAATGCTCCATCCCCTTTTCATCACAATGATCCAGATATCCTATCATTACAATGCTCCATGCCCGTGTCAACACAATGCTCCATGACCCATGTCATCAAAATGCTTTATGAACCTTGTTATCAGAATATTCCATGACCCCTGTCATCAAAATGATCCATGACAGTTGTCATCACAATGCTGCATGATACCTTTCATCCCTACTCTCTGTGACCGCTGTCATCACAATGCTCCAGGACAATTTTCATCACAATGCTCCATGCTCCCTGTCATCACAGTGCCCCTTAACCCCTGTAATCACAATGCTCCATGACCCTGTCATCACAATGCTACATGACCCCTGTCATCACATTGTTCCATGGCCTATGTATTCACAATGCTCCATGGACCCTGTAATCACACTGCTCCATGTTCCCTTTCAACACAATGGTCCATGACCCCTGTCATCACAACGTTCCACGAAAGTTGTCATGAAAAGTCTCCATGACCCTGGTCACCACAAGGTTCCCTGCTCTTGTCATCACAATGCTCCATGACGCTTGTAATCACAGTGGTACATGGCCTTGTCACCACAATGCTCCATGGCCTCTGTCATCACCATGCTCCATGGTCTTTCTCATCACAAAGCTCTATGACCCCTGTCATCACTATGCTTGATGACCATTGTCATCACAATGCTCCAGGCCCCTGTCATCACAATGCCTCATGGTCTTGTAATCACAACGCTCCATGACCCCTGTCATCACAATGCTCCATGCCTTTGTCATCACAATGCTCCATGGCCCCTGTAATCACAATGCTACAGAACACTTGTCAGCATAATACTCCATTCCCGTGTCATCCCATTGCTCAATGACATTTGTCATCAAAATGTTCCCTGGCCTTTGTCATCACAGTGATCCATGATAACTTTAATCAAAATTCTACATGACCATTGTCATCACAATGCAAGGTGAGAAATGTCATCACAATGCCCCAGGACACGTGTCATCACAATTCGCCTTGGCCCTTGTTATCTCCATGCTGTATGAACCGTGTCATCACTAGGTTTCAGGACACTTGTCATCAAAGAGATCCATGACAACATTCATCACAATGCCCCATGAACTCTGTTATCTCAATGCTCCATGGCCATCGTATTCCCAATGTTCCATTGTCCCGATAATCGCATTGCTCCATGAACACTTTCATCACAATGCTCCTTGACCACTGTCACCGTAATGACCCAAGACGTTTCTCATCACTGTGCTCCAAGGCCACTCTCATCAAAATGCTCCATGATCTGTGTCAGCCCAATATTGCATGACAGTTGTCATCACAACGCTCTATGATCCCTGTAATCACAATGATCCCTGCCAATAACATCACAATGTTCCATGTCTCCTGTAATCACAATGCACCATGCCCTTGTCATCACAATGCTCCAGGTCTGTTTTCATCACCATGCTTCATGCCCGTGTCATCACAATGCTCCATGAATCTTGTCTTCACAATGCTCCATGGCCCATGTCATCACAATGCTCCGTGACTCCTGTCAACACAATGCCTGATGACTCCTGTCATCAAAATGCTAAATGGCACTTGTCATCACAATGCTCTATGACGCCTGTCATCACTATTTTCCATGTCACTTGTTATCACAATGCTCCATGGCCCCTCTAATCACAGTACTCCATGACCCCTATCATCACAATGCCCAATGCCACCTCTTATCACAATTCTCCATGGCATTTGTCATCACGATGCTCCATGACACCTGTCATCACAATGCTCCATGACACTTGTCATCACAATGCTCGATGGCCCTTGTCATCACAATGTTCCTTGGTGCTTTTCATCACAATGCTCCATGACAACTCTCATCAAAATACTCCAAGATTTGTTTCATCACAATGCTCCATGGCCCTTGTCATTACAAATCCACATGATCCCTTTCATCACAATTGTCCATGGCAACTTACATAAAAATGCTCCATGCCCCTGTCATCACAATGCCCAAAGATACCTGTTCTTACAATGATCCATGACTCTTGTCATCACAAGGCTCCATGTCCCTTGTATTCACATTGATCCAGGGCCCTTGTCATCACAATGCTCCATAGCGCTTTTCATCGCAATGCTCCATGACCGCTTTCAGCACAATGCCCCATGACCCCTGTCATCATGATGCTCAACTGCCCTTGTCATCACAAGTCTCCATGAAACATTTCCTCAAAATGCTCCAGTACGCCTTTCATCCAAATTCCCCATGGCCACTGTCATCACAATTCTCCATGACCACTGTCATCATAATGGTCCATGAACCGTTTCATCTCAATGCTCCATGACACCTGTCACCACAATGCTCCATGGCCTTTTTCATCACAATGCTCCATGTCCCCTATGATCAAAATGCTCCATGCCTTTTTCCTCACAATGCTCCAGAATTCTTGTCATCACAATGTTCCATGCCCGTGGCATCACAATGCTCCATGGCCCTTGTCATCACAATGCTCCAGAATTCTTGTCATCACAATGTTCCATGACCGTGTCATCACAATGCTACATGACCCTGGTCATCACAGTTCTCCCTGACCTTTGTCATCACAATGCTTTATGTCGCTTTTCATCACAATTCTCAAAGACCACTTTAATCACTATGCTCGCTGACCATTTTCATCACATTTCTCTATTGTCATTACAATTCCCCATCGTCCCTTTCTTCACAATGCTCCATGATGCCTGTCATCACAATGCTCCACGGCTTCTGTTATCACAATGCTCCAGGACCAGTTTCATCACAATACTCCATCCCCCTTGTCATCACAGTGCACAATGAAACCTTTCATTACAATGCTCCATGACACTTGTCAACACAATGCTCCATGGCCTTTATCGTCACAATGCTCCCAGGCACTTTTCATCACGATGTTCCATGAAAACTTTCATCACATTGCTCCATGACCATTGTCATCACAATAGTCCATACCCTTGTCAACACAATGCTGCATAATCCTTGTCATCACAATTCTCCATGACTGCTGTCATCACATAATCCAGGACAATTTTCATAACAATGCTTCATGCACCCAGTCATCACAGTGCTCCATGATACATTTCATCACAATTCCTAGATGATCAATGTCATCACAATGCCCATGACACCTGTCGTCACAATTCGCTATGACCCTTGTCATCACAATACTCGATGAACCGTGTCATCACAGTGTTCCAGGACACATGTCATCACAATGATCCATGACTACTTTCATCACAATGCTCCAATACACCTGTCATCACAATGCTCCATGGCCCCTATTATCATATTGCTCCATGATCTCTTTGATCACAATGCTCCATGACCAGTGTCATCACCATGCCTCATGACGCCTGTCATCTCAATGCTCCATGGCCCCTTTCATCACAATGTTCCATGAACCCAGTCATCACAAGGTTCCCTGCCCATATCATCACAATGCTCCTTTTCACCATTAATCACAATGCTCCATGCCCTTTCATCACAATGCTACAGAATTCTTGTCATCGCAATGTTCCTTGACCGTGTCATCACAATGCTCCATGATGCTTGTCATCACAAATCTTCATGACCCCTCTCATCACAATGATCCATGACACTTCTCATCACAAAGCTCCATGACCCCTGTCATCACAATGCTCCATGACCCTTGTCATCACAAAGCTCCATGACCCCTGTCATCACATTGATCCATGACTCCTTTCCTCACAGTGCTCCAGTACCCTTTTCATCACAATGCTCCATGCCATTGTCAGCACAATGCTCCTTGGATCCTGTCATCAAAATGCTCCATCCCCTTTTCATCACAATGATCCAGATATCCTATCATTACAATGCTCCATGCCCGTGTCAACACAATGCTCCATGACCCATGTCATCAAAATGCTTTATGAACCTTGTTATCAGAATATTCCATGACCCCTGTCATCAAAATGATCCATGACAGTTGTCATCACAATGCTGCATGATACCTTTCATCCCTACTCTCTGTGACCGCTGTCATCACAATGCTCCAGGACAATTTTCATCACAATGCTCCATGCCCCCTGTCATCACAGTGCCCCTTAACCCCTGTAATCACAATGCTCCATGACCCTGTCATCACAATGCTACATGACCCCTGTCATCACATTGTTCCATGGCCTATGTATTCACAATGCTCCATGGACCCTGTAATCACACTGCTCCATGTTCCCTTTCAACACAATGGTCCATGACCCCTGTCATCACAACGTTCCACGAAAGTTGTCATCAAAAGTCTCCATGACACTGGTCACCACAAGGTTCCCTGCTCTTGTCATCACAATGCTCCATGACGCTTGTAATCACAGTGGTACATGGCCTTGTCACCGCAATGCTCCATGGCCTCTGTCATCACCATGCTCCATGGTCTTTCTCATCACAAAGCTCTATGACCCCTGTCATCACTATGCTTGATGACCATTGTCATCACAATGCTCCAAGGCCCCTGTCATCACAATGCCTCATGGTCTTGTAATCACAACGCTCCATGACCCCTGTCATCACAATGCTCCATGCCTTTGTCATCACAATGCTCCATGGCCCCTGTAATCACAATGCTACAGAACACTTGTCAGCATAATACTCCATTCCCGTGTCATCCCATTGCTCAATGACATTTGTCATCAAAATGTTCCCTGGCCTTTGTCATCACAGTGATCCATGATAACTTTAATCAAAATTCTACATGACCATTGTCATCACAATGCAAGGTGAGAAATGTCATCACAATGCCCCAAGACACGTGTCATCACAATTCGCCTTGGCCCTTGTTATCTCCATGCTGTATGAACCGTGTCATCACTAGGTTTCAGGACACTTGTCATCAAAGAGATCCATGACAACATTCATCACAATGCCCCATGAACTCTGTTATCTCAATGCTCCATGGCCATTGTATTCCCAATGTTCCATTGTCCCGATAATCGCATTGCTCCATGAACACTTTCATCACAATGCTCCTTGACCACTGTCACCGTAATGACCCAAGACGTTTCTCATCACTGTGCTCCAAGGCCACTCTCATCAAAATGCTCCATGATCTGTGTCAGCCCAATATTGCATGACAGTTGTCATCACAACGCTCTATGATCCCTGTAATCACAATGATCCCTGCCAATAACATCACAATGTTCCATGTCTCCTGTAATCACAATGCACCATGCCCTTGTCATCACAATGCTCCAGGTCTGTTTTCATCACCATGCTTCATGCCCGTGTCATCACAATGCTCCATGAATCTTGTCTTCACAATGCTCCATGGCCCATGTCATCACAATGCTCCTTGACTCCTGTCAACACAATGCCTGATGACTCCTGTCATCAAAATGCTAAATGGCACTTGTCATCACAATGCTCTATGACGCCTGTCATCACTATTTTCCATGTCACTTGTTATCACAATGCTCCATGGCCCCTCTAATCACAGTACTCCATGACCCCTATCATCACAATGCCCAATGCCACCTCTTATCACAATTCTCCATGGCATTTGTCATCACGATGCTCCATGACACCTGTCATCACAATGCTCCATGACACTTGTCATCACAATGCTCGATGGCCCTTGTCATCACAATGTTCCTTGGTGCTTTTCATCACAATGCTCCATGACAACTCTCATCAAAATACTCCAAGATTTGTTTCATCACAATGCTCCATGGCCCTTGTCATTACAAATCCACATGATCCCTTTCATCACAATTGTCCATGGCAACTTACATAAAAATGCTCCATGCCCCTGTCATCACAATGCCCAAAGATACCTGTTCTTACAATGATCCATGACTCTTGTCATCACAAGGCTCCATGTCCCTTGTATTCACATTGATCCAGGGCCCTTGTCATCACAATGCTCCATAGCGCTTTTCATCGCAATGCTCCATGACCGCTTTCAGCACAATGCCCCATGACCCCTGTCATCATGATGCTCAACTGCCCTTGTCATCACAAGTCTCCATGAAACATTTCCTCAAAATGCTCCAGTACGCCTTTCATCCAAATTCCCCATGGCCACTGTCATCACAATTCTCCATGACCACTGTCATCATAATGGTCCATGACCCGTTTCATCTCAATGCTCCATGACACCTGTCACCACAATGCTCCATGGCCTTTGTCATCACAATGCTCCATGTCCCCTATGATCAAAATGCTCCATGCCTTTTTCCTCACAATGCTCCCGAATTCTTGTCATCACAATGTTCCATGCCCGTGGCATCACAATGCTCCATGGCCCTTCTCATCACAATGCTCCAGAATTCTTGTCATCACAATGTTCCATGACCGTGTCATCACAATGCTACATGACCCTGGTCATCACAGTTCTCCCTGACCTTTGTCATCACAATGCTTTATGTCGCTTTTCATCACAATTCTCAAAGACCACTTTAATCACTATGCTCGCTGACCATTTTCATCACATTTCTCTATTGTCATTACAATTCCCCATCGTCCCTTTCTTCACAATGCTCCATGATGCCTGTCATCACAATGCTCCACGGCTTCTGTTATCACAATGCTCCAGGACCAGTTTCATCACAATACTCCATCCCCCTTGTCATCACAGTGCACAATGAAACCTTTCATTACAATGCTCCATGACACTTGTCATCACAATGCTCCATGGCCTTTATCGTCACAATGCTCCCAGGCACATTTCATCACGATGTTCCATGAAAACTTTCATCACATTGCTCCATGACCATTGTCATCACAATAGTCCATACCCTTGTCAACACAATGCTGCATAATCCTTGTCATCACAATTCTCCATGACTGCTGTCATCACATAATCCAGGACAATTTTCATAACAATGCTTCATGCCCCCAGTCATCACAGTGCTCCATGATACATTTCATCACAATTCCTAGATGATCAATGTCATCACAATGCCCATGACACCTGTCGTCACAATTCGCTATGACCCTTGTCATCACAATACTCGATGAACCGTGTCATCACAGTGTTCCAGGACACATGTCATCACAATGATCCATGACTACTTTCATCACAATGCTCCAATACACCTGTCATCACAATGCTCCATGGCCCCTATTATCATATTGCTCCATGATCTCTTTGATCACAATGCTCCATGACCAGTGTCATCACCATGCCTCATGACGCCTGTCATCTCAATGCTCCATGGCCCCTTTCATCACAATGCTCCATGAACCCAGTCATCACAATGTTCCCTGCCCATATCATCACAATGCTCCTTTTCACCATTAATCACAATGCTCCATGCCCTTTCATCACAATGCTACAGAATTCTTGTCATCGCAATGTTCCTTGACCGTGTCATCACAATGCTCCATGATGCTTGTCATCACAAATCTTCATGACCCCTCTCATCACAATGATCCATGACACTTCTCATCACAAAGCTCCATGACCCCTGTCATCACAATGCTCCATGACCCTTGTCATCACAAAGCTCCATGACCCCTGTCATCACATTGATCCATGACTCCTTTCCTCACAGTGCTCCAGTACCCTTTTCATCACAATGCTCCATGCCATTGTCAGCACAATGCTCCTTGGATCCTGTCATCAAAATGCTCCATCCCCTTTTCATCACAATGATCCAGATATCCTATCATTACAATGCTCCATGCCCGTGTCAACACAATGCTCCATGACCCATGTCATCAAAATGCTTTATGAACCTTGTTATCAGAATATTCCATGACCCCTGTCATCAAAATGATCCATGACAGTTGTCATCACAATGCTGCATGATACCTTTCATCCCTACTCTCTGTGACCGCTGTCATCACAATGCTCCAGGACAATTTTCATCACAATGCTCCATGCCCCCTGTCATCACAGTGCCCCTTAACCCCTGTAATCACAATGCTCCATGACCCTGTCATCACAATGCTACATGACCCCTGTCATCACATTGTTCCATGGCCTATGTATTCACAATGCTCCATGGACCCTGTAATCACACTGCTCCATGTTCCCTTTCAACACAATGGTCCATGACCCCTGTCATCACAACGTTCCACGAAAGTTGTCATCAAAAGTCTCCATGACCCTGGTCACCACAAGGTTCCCTGCTCTTGTCATCACAATGCTCCATGACGCTTGTAATCACAGTGGTACATGGCCTTGTCACCACAATGCTCCATGGCCTCTGTCATCACCATGCTCCATGGTCTTTCTCATCACAAAGCTCTATGACCCCTGTCATCACTATGCTTGATGACCATTGTCATCACAATGCTCCAAGGCCCCTGTCATCACAATGCCTCATGGTCTTGTAATCACAACGCTCCATGACCCCTGTCATCACAATGCTCCATGCCTTTGTCATCACAATGCTCCATGGCCCCTGTAATCACAATGCTACAGAACACTTGTCAGCATAATACTCCATTCCCGTGTCATCCCATTGCTCAATGACATTTGTCATCAAAATGTTCCCTGGCCTTTGTCATCACAGTGATCCATGATAACTTTAATCAAAATTCTACATGACCATTGTCATCACAATGCAAGGTGAGAAATGTCATCACAATGCCCCAAGACACGTGTCATCACAATTCGCCTTGGCCCTTGTTATCTCCATGCTGTATGAACCGTGTCATCACTAGGTTTCAGGACACTTGTCATCAAAGAGATCCATGACAACATTCATCACAATGCCCCATGAACTCTGTTATCTCAATGCTCCATGGCCATTTTATTCCCAATGTTCCATTGTCCCGATAATCGCATTGCTCCATGAACACTTTCATCACAATGCTCCTTGACCACTGTCACCGTAATGACCCAAGACGTTTCTCATCACTGTGCTCCAAGGCCACTCTCATCAAAATGCTCCATGATCTGTGTCAGCCCAATATTGCATGACAGTTGTCATCACAACGCTCTATGATCCCTGTAATCACAATGATCCCTGCCAATAACATCACAATGTTCCATGTCTCCTGTAATCACAATGCACCATGCCCTTGTCATCACAATGCTCCAGGTCTGTTTTCATCACCATGCTTCATGCCCGTGTCATCACAATGCTCCATGAATCTTGTCTTCACAATGCTCCATGGCCCATGTCATCACAATGCTCCGTGACTCCTGTCAACACAATGCCTGATGACTCCTGTCATCAAAATGCTAAATGGCACTTGTCATCACAATGCTCTATGACGCCTGTCATCACTATTTTCCATGTCACTTGTTATCACAATGCTCCATGGCCCCTGTAATCACAGTACTCCATGACCCCTATCATCACAATGCCCAATGCCACCTCTTATCACAATTCTCAATGGCATTTGTCATCACGATGCTCCATGACACCTGTCATCACAATGCTCCATGACACTTGTCATCACAATGCTCGATGGCCCTTGTCATCACAATGTTCCTTGGTGCTTTTCATCACAATGCTCCATGACAACTCTCATCAAAATACTCCAAGATTTGTTTCATCACAATGCTCCATGGCCCTTGTCATTACAAATCCACATGATCCCTTTCATCACAATTGTCCATGGCAACTTACATAAAAATGCTCCATGCCCCTGTCATCACAATGCCCAAAGATACCTGTTCTTACAATGATCCATGACTCTTGTCATCACAAGGCTCCATGTCCCTTGTATTCACATTGATCCAGGGCCCTTGTCATCACAATGCTCCATAGCGCTTTTCATCGCAATGCTCCATGACCGCTTTCAGCACAATGCCCCATGACCCCTGTCATCATGATGCTCAACTGCCCTTGTCATCACAAGTCTCCATGAAACATTTCCTCAAAATGCTCCAGTACGCCTTTCATCCAAATTCCCCATGGCCACTGTCATCACAATTCTCCATGACCACTGTCATCATAATGGTCCATGACCCGTTTCATCTCAATGCTCCATGACACCTGTCACCACAATGCTCCATGGTCTTTTTCATCACAATGCTCCATGTCCCCTATGATCAAAATGCTCCATGCCTTTTTCCTCACAATGCTCCAGAATTCTTGTCATCACAATGTTCCATGCCCGTGGCATCACAATGCTCCATGGCCCTTGTCATCACAATGCTCCAGAATTCTTGTCATCACAATGTTCCATGACCGTGTCATCACAATGCTACATGACCCTGGTCATCACAGTTCTCCCTGACCTTTGTCATCACAATGCTTTATGTCGCTTTTCATCACAATTCTCAAAGACCACTTTAATCACTATGCTCGCTGACCATTTTCATCACATTTCTCTATTGTCATTACAATTCCCCATCGTCCCTTTCTTCACAATGCTCCATGATGCCTGTCATCACAATGCTCCACGGCTTCTGTTATCACAATGCTCCAGGACCAGTTTCATCACAATACTCCATCCCCCTTGTCATCACAGTGCACAATGAAACCTTTCATTACAATGCTCCATGACACTTGTCAACACAATGCTCCATGGCCTTTATCGTCACAATGCTCCCAGGCACTTTTCATCACGATGTTCCATGAAAACTTTCATCACATTGCTCCATGACCATTGTCATCACAATAGTCCATACCCTTGTCAACACAATGCTGCATAATCCTTGTCATCACAATTCTCCATGACTGCTGTCATCACATAATCCAGGACAATTTTCATAACAATGCTTCATGCCCCCAGTCATCACAGTGCTCCATGATACATTTCATCACAATTCCTAGATGATCAATGTCATCACAATGCCCATGACACCTGTCGTCACAATTCGCTATGACCCTTGTCATCACAATACTCGATGAACCGTGTCATCACAGTGTTCCAGGACACATGTCATCACAATGATCCATGACTACTTTCATCACAATGCTCCAATACACCTGTCATCACAATGCTCCATGGCCCCTATTATCATATTGCTCCATGATCTCTTTGATCACAATGCTCCATGACCAGTGTCATCACCATGCCTCATGACGCCTGTCATCTCAATGCTCCATGGCCCCTTTCATCACAATGTTCCATGAACCCAGTCATCACAAGGTTCCCTGCCCATATCATCACAATGCTCCTTTTCACCATTAATCACAATGCTCCATGCCCTTTCATCACAATGCTACAGAATTCTTGTCATCACAATGTTCCTTGACCGTGTCATCACAATGCTCCATGATGCTTGTCATCACAAATCTTCATGACCCCTCTCATCACAATGATCCATGACACTTCTCATCACAAAGCTCCATGACCCCTGTCATCACAATGCTCCATGACCCTTGTCATCACAAAGCTCCATGACCCCTGTCATCACATTGATCCATGACTCCTTTCCTCACAGTGCTCCAGTACCCTTTTCATCACAATGCTCCATGCCATTGTCAGCACAATGCTCCTTGGATCCTGTCATCAAAATGCTCCATCCCCTTTTCATCACAATGATCCAGATATCCTATCATTACAATGCTCCATGCCCGTGTCAACACAATGCTCCATGACCCATGTCATCAAAATGCTTTATGACCTTGTTATCAGAATATTCCATGACCCCTGTCATCAAAATGATCCATGACAGTTGTCATCACAATGCTGCATGATACCTTTCATCCCTACTCTCTGTGACCGCTGTCATCATAATGCTCCAGGACAATTTTCATCACAATGCTCCATGCCCCCTGTCATCACAGTGCCCCTTAACCCCTGTAATCACAATGCTCCATGACCCTGTCATCACAATGCTACATGACCCCTGTCATCACATTGTTCCATGGCCTATGTATTCACAATGCTCCATGGACCCTGTAATCACACTGCTCCATGTTCCCTTTCAACACAATGGTCCATGACCCCTGTCATCACAACGTTCCACGAAAGTTGTCATCAAAAGTCTCCATGACCCTGGTCACCACAAGGTTCCCTGCTCTTGTCATCACAATGCTCCATGACCCTTGTAATCACAGTGGTACATGGCCTTGTCACCACAATGCTCCATGGCCTCTGTCATCACCATGCTCCATGGTCTTTCTCATCACAAAGCTCTATGACCCCTGTCATCACTATGCTTGATGACCATTGTCATCACAATGCTCCAAGGCCTCTGTCATCACAATGCCTCATGGTCTTGTAATCACAAAGCTCCATGACCCCTGTCATCACAATGCTCCATGCCTTTGTCATCACAATGCTCCATGGCCCCTGTAATCACAATGCTACAGAACACTTGTCAGCATAATACTCCATTCCCGTGTCATCCCATTGCTCAATGACATTTGTCATCAAAATGTTCCCTGGCCTTTGTCATCACAGTGATCCATGATAACTTTAATCAAAATTCTACATGACCATTGTCATCACAATGCAAGGTGAGAAATGTCATCACAATGCCCCAAGACACGTGTCATCACAATTCGCCTTGGCCCTTGTTATCTCCATGCTGTATGAACCGTGTCATCACTAGGTTTCAGGACACTTGTCATCAAAGAGATCCATGACAACATTCATCACAATGCCCCATGAACTCTGTTATCTCAATGCTCCATGGCCATCGTATTCCCAATGTTCCATTGTCCCGATAATCGCATTGCTCCATGAACACTTTCATCACAATGCTCCTTGACCACTGTCACCGTAATGACCCAAGACGTTTCTCATCACTGTGCTCCAAGGCCACTCTCATCAAAATGCTCCATGATCTGTGTCAGCCCAATATTGCATGACAGTTGTCATCACAACGCTCTATGATCCCTGTAATCACAATGATCCCTGCCAATAACATCACAATGTTCCATGTCTCCTGTAATCACAATGTACCATGCCCTTGTCATCACAATGCTCCAGGTCTGTTTTCATCACCATGCTTCATGCCCGTGTCATCACAATGCTCCATGAATCTTGTCTTCACAATGCTCCATGGCCCATGTCATCACAATGCTCCGTGACTCCTGTCAACACAATGCCTGATGACTCCTGTCATCAAAATGCTAAATGGCACTTGTCATCACAATGCTCTATGACGCCTGTCATCACTATTTTCCATGTCACTTGTTATCACAAGGCTCCATGGCCCCTCTAATCACAGTACTCCATGACCCCTATCATCACAATGCCCAATGCCACCTCTTATCACAATTCTCCATGGCATTTGTCATCACGATGCTCCATGACACCTGTCATCACAATGCTCCATGACACTTGTCATCACAATGCTCGATGGCCCTTGTCATCACAATGTTCCTTGGTGCTTTTCATCACAATGCTCCATGACAACTCTCATCAAAATACTCCAAGATTTGTTTCATCACAATGCTCCATGGCCCTTGTCATTACAAATCCACATGATCCCTTTCATCACAATTGTCCATGGCAACTTACATAAAAATGCTCCATGCCCCTGTCATCACAATGCCCAAAGATACCTGTTCTTACAATGATCCATGACTCTTGTCATCACAAGGCTCCATGTCCCTTGTATTCACATTGATCCAGGGCCCTTGTCATCACAATGCTCCATAGCGCTTTTCATCGCAATGCTCCATGACCGCTTTCAGCACAATGCCCCATGACCCCTGTCATCATGATGCTCAACTGCCCTTGTCATCACAAGTCTCCATGAAACATTTCCTCAAAATGCTCCAGTACGCCTTTCATCCAAATTCCCCATGGCCACTGTCATCACAATTCTCCATGACCACTGTCATCATAATGGTCCATGACCCGTTTCATCTCAATGCTCCATGACACCTGTCACCACAATGCTCCATGGTCTTTTTCATCACAATGCTCCATGTCCCCTATGATCAAAATGCTCCATGCCTTTTTCCTCACAATGCTCCAGAATTCTTGTCATCACAATGTTCCATGCCCGTGGCATCACAATGCTCCATGGCCCTTGTCATCACAATGCTCCAGAATTCTTGTCATCACAATGTTCCATGACCGTGTCATCACAATGCTACATGACCCTGGTCATCACAGTTCTCCCTGACCTTTGTCATCACAATGCTTTATGTCGCTTTTCATCACAATTCTCAAAGACCACTTTAATCACTATGCTCGCTGACCATTTTCATCACATTTCTCTATTGTCATTACAATTCCCCATCGTCCCTTTCTTCACAATGCTCCATGATGCCTGTCATCACAATGCTCCACGGCTTCTGTTATCACAATGCTCCAGGACCAGTTTCATCACAATACTCCATCCCCCTTGTCATCACAGTGCACAATGAAACCTTTCATTACAATGCTCCATGACACTTGTCAACACAATGCTCCATGGCCTTTATCGTCACAATGCTCCCAGGCACTTTTCATCACGATGTTCCATGAAAACTTTCATCACATTGCTCCATGACCATTGTCATCACAATAGTCCATACCCTTGTCAACACAATGCTGCATAATCCTTGTCATCACAATTCTCCATGACTGCTGTCATCACATAATCCAGGACAATTTTCATAACAATGCTTCATGCCCCCAGTCATCACAGTGCTCCATGATACATTTCATCACAATTCCTAGATGATCAATGTCATCACAATGCCCATGACACCTGTCGTCACAATTCGCTATGACCCTTGTCATCACAATACTCGATGAACCGTGTCATCACAGTGTTCCAGGACACATGTCATCACAATGATCCATGACTACTTTCATCACAATGCTCCAATACACCTGTCATCACAATGCTCCATGGCCCCTATTATCATATTGCTCCATGATCTCTTTGATCACAATGCTCCATGACCAGTGTCATCACCATGCCTCATGACGCCTGTCATCTCAATGCTCCATGGCCCCTTTCATCACAATGTTCCATGAACCCAGTCATCACAAGGTTCCCTGCCCATATCATCACAATGCTCCTTTTCACCATTAATCACAATGCTCCATGCCCTTTCATCACAATGCTACAGAATTCTTGTCATCACAATGTTCCTTGACCGTGTCATCACAATGCTCCATGATGCTTGTCATCACAAATCTTCATGACCCCTCTCATCACAATGATCCATGACACTTCTCATCACAAAGCTCCATGACCCCTGTCATCACAATGCTCCATGACCCTTGTCATCACAAAGCTCCATGACCCCTGTCATCACATTGATCCATGACTCCTTTCCTCACAGTGCTCCAGTACCCTTTTCATCACAATGCTCCATGCCATTGTCAGCACAATGCTCCTTGGATCCTGTCATCAAAATGCTCCATCCCCTTTTCATCACAATGATCCAGATATCCTATCATTACAATGCTCCATGCCCGTGTCAACACAATGCTCCATGACCCATGTCATCAAAATGCTTTATGACCTTGTTATCAGAATATTCCATGACCCCTGTCATCAAAATGATCCATGACAGTTGTCATCACAATGCTGCATGATACCTTTCATCCCTACTCTCTGTGACCGCTGTCATCACAATGCTCCAGGACAATTTTCATCACAATGCTCCATGCCCCCTGTCATCACAGTGCCCCTTAACCCCTGTAATCACAATGCTCCATGACCCTGTCATCACAATGCTACATGACCCCTGTCATCACATTGTTCCATGGCCTATGTATTCACAATGCTCCATGGACCCTGTAATCACACTGCTCCATGTTCCCTTTCAACACAATGGTCCATGACCCCTGTCATCACAACGTTCCACGAAAGTTGTCATCAAAAGTCTCCATGACCCTGGTCACCACAAGGTTCCCTGCTCTTGTCATCACAATGCTCCATGACCCTTGTAATCACAGTGGTACATGGCCTTGTCACCACAATGCTCCATGGCCTCTGTCATCACCATGCTCCATGGTCTTTCTCATCACAATGCTCCAAGGCCCCTGTCATCACAATGCCTCATGGTCTTGTAATCACAAAGCTCCATGACCCCTGTCATCACAATGCTCCATGCCTTTGTCATCACAATGCTCCATGGCCCCTGTAATCACAATGCTACAGAACACTTGTCAGCATAATACTCCATTCCCGTGTCATCCCATTGCTCAATGACATTTGTCATCAAAATGTTCCCTGGCCTTTGTCATCACAGTGATCCATGATAACTTTAATCAAAATTCTACATGACCATTGTCATCACAATGCAAGGTGAGAAATGTCATCACAATGCCCCAAGACACGTGTCATCACAATTCGCCTTGGCCCTTGTTATCTCCATGCTGTATGAACCGTGTCATCACTAGGTTTCAGGACACTTGTCATCAAAGAGATCCATGACAACATTCATCACAATGCCCCATGAACTCTGTTATCTCAATGCTCCATGGCCATTGTATTCCCAATGTTCCATTGTCCCGATAATCGCATTGCTCCATGAACACTTTCATCACAATGCTCCTTGACCACTGTCACCGTAATGACCCAAGACGTTTCTCATCACTGTGCTCCAAGGCCACTCTCATCAAAATGCTCCATGATCTGTGTCAGCCCAATATTGCATGACAGTTGTCATCACAACGCTCTATGATCCCTGTAATCACAATGATCCCTGCCAATAACATCACAATGTTCCATGTCTCCTGTAATCACAATGCACCATGCCCTTGTCATCACAATGCTCCAGGTCTGTTTTCATCACCATGCTTCATGCCCGTGTCATCACAATGCTCCATGAATCTTGTCTTCACAATGCTCCATGGCCCATGTCATCACAATGCTCCGTGACTCCTGTCAACACAATGCCTGATGACTCCTGTCATCAAAATGCTAAATGGCACTTGTCATCACAATGCTCTATGACGCCTGTCATCACTATTTTCCATGTCACTTGTTATCACAAGGCTCCATGGCCCCTCTAATCACAGTACTCCATGACCCCTATCATCACAATGCCCAATGCCACCTCTTATCACAATTCTCCATGGCATTTGTCATCACGATGCTCCATGACACCTGTCATCACAATGCTCCATGACACTTGTCATCACAATGCTCGATGGCCCTTGTCATCACAATGTTCCTTGGTGCTTTTCATCACAATGCTCCATGACAACTCTCATCAAAATACTCCAAGATTTGTTTCATCACAATGCTCCATGGTCCTTGTCATTACAAATCCACATGATCCCTTTCATCACAATTGTCCATGGCAACTTACATAAAAATGCTCCATGCCCCTGTCATCACAATGCCCAAAGATACCTGTTCTTACAATGATCCATGACTCTTGTCATCACAAGGCTCCATGTCCCTTGTATTCACATTGATCCAGGGCCCTTGTCATCACAATGCTCCATAGCGCTTTTCATCGCAATGCTCCATGACCGCTTTCAGCACAATGCCCCATGACCCCTGTCATCATGATGCTCAACTGCCCTTGTCATCACAAGTCTCCATGAAACATTTCCTCAAAATGCTCCAGTACGCCTTTCATCCAAATTCCCCATGGCCACTGTCATCACAATTCTCCATGACCACTGTCATCATAATGGTCCATGAACCGTTTCATCTCAATGCTCCATGACACCTGTCACCACAATGCTCCATGGCCTTTTTCATCACAATGCTCCATGTCCCCTATGATCAAAATGCTCCATGCCTTTTTCCTCACAATGCTCCAGAATTCTTGTCATCACAATGTTCCATGCCCGTGGCATCACAATGCTCCATGGCCCTTGTCATCACAATGCTCCAGAATTCTTGTCATCACAATGTTCCATGACCGTGTCATCACAATGCTACATGACCCTGGTCATCACAGTTCTCCCTGACCTTTGTCATCACAATGCTTTATGTCGCTTTTCATCACAATTCTCAAAGACCACTTTAATCACTATGCTCGCTGACCATTTTCATCACATTTCTCTATTGTCATTACAATTCCCCATCGTCCCTTTCTTCACAATGCTCCATGATGCCTGTCATCACAATGCTCCACGGCTTCTGTTATCACAATGCTCCAGGACCAGTTTCATCACAATACTCCATCCCCCTTGTCATCACAGTGCACAATGAAACCTTTCATTACAATGCTCCATGACACTTGTCATCACAATGCTCCATGGCCTTTATCGTCACAATGCTCCCAGGCACATTTCATCACGATGTTCCATGAAAACTTTCATCACATTGCTCCATGACCATTGTCATCACAATAGTCCATACCCTTGTCAACACAATGCTTCATAATCCTTGTCATCACAATTCTCCATGACTGCTGTCATCACATAATCCAGGACAATTTTCATAACAATGCTTCATGCCCCCAGTCATCACAGTGCTCCATGATACATTTCATCACAATTCCTAGATGATCAATGTCATCACAATGCCCATGACACCTGTCGTCACAATTCGCTATGACCCTTGTCATCACAATACTCGATGAACCGTGTCATCACAGTGTTCCAGGACACATGTCATCACAATGATCCATGACTACTTTAATCACAATGCTCCAATACACCTGTCATCACAATGCTCCATGGCCCCTATTATCATATTGCTCCATGATCTCTTTGATCACAATGCTCCATGACCAGTGTCATCACCATGCCTCATGACGCCTGTCATCTCAATGCTCCATGGCCCCTTTCTTCACAATGCTCCATGAACCCAGTCATCACAATGTTCCCTGCCCATATCATCACAATGCTCCTTTTCACCATTAATCACAATGCTCCATGCCCTTTCATCACAATGCTACAGAATTCTTGTCATCGCAATGTTCCTTGACCGTGTCATCACAATGCTCCATGATGCTTGTCATCACAAATCTTCATGACCCCTCTCATCACAATGATCCATGACACTTCTCATCACAAAGCTCCATGACCCCTGTCATCACAATGCTCCATGACCCTTGTCATCACAAAGCTCCATGACCCCTGTCATCACATTGATCCATGACTCCTTTCCTCACAGTGCTCCAGTACCCTTTTCATCACAATGCTCCATGCCATTGTCAGCACAATGCTCCTTGGATCCTGTCATCAAAATGCTCCATCCCCTTTTCATCACAATGATCCAGATATCCTATCATTACAATGCTCCATGCCCGTGTCAACACAATGCTCCATGACCCATGTCATCAAAATGCTTTATGAACCTTGTTATCAGAATATTCCATGACCCCTGTTATCAAAATGATCCATGACAGTTGTCATCACAATGCTGCATGATACCTTTCATCCCTACTCTCTGTGACCGCTGTCATCACAATGCTCCAGGACAATTTTCATCACAATGCTCCATGCCCCCTGTCATCACAGTGCCCCTTAACCCCTGTAATCACAATGCTCCATGACCCTGTCATCACAATGCTACATGACCCCTGTCATCACATTGTTCCATGGCCTATGTATTCACAATGCTCCATGGACCATGTAATCACACTGCTCCATGTTCCCTTTCAACACAATGGTCCATGACCCCTGTCATCACAACGTTCCACGAAAGTTGTCATCAAAAGTCTCCATGACCCTGGTCACCACAAGGTTCCCTGCTCTTGTCATCACAATGCTCCATGACCCTTGTAATCACAGTGGTACATGGCCTTGTCACCACAATGCTCCATGGCCTCTGTCATCACCATGCTCCATGGTCTTTCTCATCACAAAGCTCTATGACCCCTGTCATCACTATGCTTGATGACCATTGTCATCACAATGCTCCAAGGCCCCTGTCATCACAATGCCTCATGGTCTTGTAATCACAACGCTCCATGACCCCTGTCATCACAATGCTCCATGCCTTTGTCATCACAATGCTCCATGGCCCCTGTAATCACAATGCTACAGAACACTTGTCAGCATAATACTCCATTCCCGTGTCATCCCATTGCTCAATGACATTTGTCATCAAAATGTTCCCTGGCCTTTGTCATCACAGTGATCCATGATAACTTTAATCAAAATTCTACATGACCATTGTCATCACAATGCAAGGTGAGAAATGTCATCACAATGCCCCAAGACACGTGTCATCACAATTCGCCTTGGCCCTTGTTATCTCCATGCTGTATGAACCGTGTCATCACTAGGTTTCAGGACACTTGTCATCAAAGAGATCCATGACAACATTCATCACAATGCCCCATGAACTCTGTTATCTCAATGCTCCATGGCCATTGTATTCCCAATGTTCCATTGTCCCGATAATCGCATTGCTCCATGAACACTTTCATCACAATGCTCCTTGACCACTGTCACCGTAATGACCCAAGACGTTTCTCATCACTGTGCTCCAAGGCCACTCTCATCAAAATGCTCCATGATCTGTGTCAGCCCAATATTGCATGACAGTTGTCATCACAACGCTCTATGATCCCTGTAATCACAATGATCCCTGCCAATAACATCACAATGTTCCATGTCTCCTGTAATCACAATGCACCATGCCCTTGTCATCACAATGCTCCAGGTCTGTTTTCATCACCATGCTTCATGCCCGTGTCATCACAATGCTCCATGAATCTTGTCTTCACAATGCTCCATGGCCCATGTCATCACAATGCTCCGTGACTCCTGTCAACACAATGCCTGATGACTCCTGTCATCAAAATGCTAAATGGCACTTGTCATCACAATGCTCTATGACGCCTGTCATCACTATTTTCCATGTCACTTGTTATCACAAGGCTCCATGGCCCCTCTAATCACAGTACTCCATGACCCCTATCATCACAATGCCCAATGCCACCTCTTATCACAATTCTCCATGGCATTTGTCATCACGATGCTCCATGACACCTGTCATCACAATGCTCCATGACACTTGTCATCACAATGCTCGATGGCCCTTGTCATCACAATGTTCCTTGGTGCTTTTCATCACAATGCTCCATGACAACTCTCATCAAAATACTCCAAGATTTGTTTCATCACAATGCTCCATGGCCCTTGTCATTACAAATCCACATGATCCCTTTCATCACAATTGTCCATGGCAACTTACATAAAAATGCTCCATGCCCCTGTCATCACAATGCCCAAAGATACCTGTTCTTACAATGATCCATGACTCTTGTCATCACAAGGCTCCATGTCCCTTGTATTCACATTGATCCAGGGCCCTTGTCATCACAATGCTCCATAGCGCTTTTCATCGCAATGCTCCATGACCGCTTTCAGCACAATGCCCCATGACCCCTGTCATCATGATGCTCAACTGCCCTTGTCATCACAAGTCTCCATGAAACATTTCCTCAAAATGCTCCAGTATGCCTTTCATCCAAATTCCCCATGGCCACTGTCATCACAATTCTCCATGACCACTGTCATCATAATGGTCCATGACCCGTTTCATCTCAATGCTCCATGACACCTGTCACCACAATGCTCCATGGCCTTTGTCATCACAATGCTCCATGTCCCCTATGATCAAAATGCTCCATGCCTTTTTCCTCACAATGCTCCAGAATTCTTGTCATCACAATGTTCCATGCCCGTGGCATCACAATGCTCCATGGCCCTTGTCATCACAATGCTCCAGAATTCTTGTCATCACAATGTTCCATGACCGTGTCATCACAATGCTACATGACCCTGGTCATCACAGTTCTCCCTGACCTTTGTCATCACAATGCTTTATGTCGCTTTTCATCACAATTCTCAAAGACCACTTTAATCACTATGCTCGCTGACCATTTTCATCACATTTCTCTATTGTCATTACAATTCCCCATCGTCCCTTTCTTCACAATGCTCCATGATGCCTGTCATCACAATGCTCCACGGCTTCTGTTATCACAATGCTCCAGGACCAGTTTCATCACAATACTCCATCCCCCTTGTCATCACAGTGCACAATGAAACCTTTCATTACAATGCTCCATGACACTTGTCAACACAATGCTCCATGGCCTTTATCGTCACAATGCTCCCAGGCACTTTTCATCACGATGTTCCATGAAAACTTTCATCACATTGCTCCATGACCATTGTCATCACAATAGTCCATACCCTTGTCAACACAATGCTGCATAATCCTTGTCATCACAATTCTCCATGACTGCTGTCATCACATAATCCAGGACAATTTTCATAACAATGCTTCATGCCCCCAGTCATCACAGTGCTCCATGATACATTTCATCACAATTCCTAGATGATCAATGTCATCACAATGCCCATGACACCTGTCGTCACAATTCGCTATGACCCTTGTCATCACAATACTCGATGAACCGTGTCATCACAGTGTTCCAGGACACATGTCATCACAATGATCCATGACTACTTTCATCACAATGCTCCAATACACCTGTCATCACAATGCTCCATGGCCCCTATTATCATATTGCTCCATGATCTCTTTGATCACAATGCTCCATGACCAGTGTCATCACCATGCCTCATGACGCCTGTCATCTCAATGCTCCATGGCCCCTTTCATCACAATGTTCCATGAACCCAGTCATCACAAGGTTCCCTGCCCATATCATCACAATGCTCCTTTTCACCATTAATCACAATGCTCCATGCCCTTTCATCACAATGCTACAGAATTCTTGTCATCGCAATGTTCCTTGACCGTGTCATCACAATGCTCCATGATGCTTGTCATCACAAATCTTCATGACCCCTCTCATCACAATGATCCATGACACTTCTCATCACAAAGCTCCATGACCCCTGTCATCACAATGCTCCATGACCCTTGTCATCACAAAGCTCCATGACCCCTGTCATCACATTGATCCATGACTCCTTTCCTCACAGTGCTCCAGTACCCTTTTCATCACAATGCTCCATGCCATTGTCAGCACAATGCTCCTTGGATCCTGTCATCAAAATGCTCCATCCCCTTTTCATCACAATGATCCAGATATCCTATCATTACAATGCTCCATGCCCGTGTCAACACAATGCTCCATGACCCATGTCATCAAAATGCTTTATGACCTTGTTATCAGAATATTCCATGACCCCTGTCATCAAAATGATCCATGACAGTTGTCATCACAATGCTGCATGATACCTTTCATCCCTACTCTCTGTGACCGCTGTCATCATAATGCTCCAGGACAATTTTCATCACAATGCTCCATGCCCCCTGTCATCACAGTGCCCCTTAACCCCTGTAATCACAATGCTCCATGACCCTGTCATCACAATGCTACATGACCCCTGTCATCACATTGTTCCATGGTCTATGTATTCACAATGCTCCATGGACCCTGTAATCACACTGCTCCATGTTCCCTTTCAACACAATGGTCCATGACCCCTGTCATCACAACGTTCCACGAAAGTTGTCATCAAAAGTCTCCATGACCCTGGTCACCACAAGGTTCCCTGCTCTTGTCATCACAATGCTCCATGACCCTTGTAATCACAGTGGTACATGGCCTTGTCACCACAATGCTCCATGGCCTCTGTCATCACCATGCTCCATGGTCTTTCTCATCACAAAGCTCTATGACCCCTGTCATCACTATGCTTGATGACCATTGTCATCACAATGCTCCAAGGCCTCTGTCATCACAATGCCTCATGGTCTTGTAATCACAAAGCTCCATGACCCCTGTCATCACAATGCTCCATGCCTTTGTCATCACAATGCTCCATGGCCCCTGTAATCACAACGCTACAGAACACTTGTCAGCATAATACTCCATTCCCGTGTCATCCCATTGCTCAATGACATTTGTCATCAAAATGTTCCCTGGCCTTTGTCATCACAGTGATCCATGATAACTTTAATCAAAATTCTACATGACCATTGTCATCACAATGCAAGGTGAGAAATGTCATCACAATGCCCCAAGACACGTGTCATCACAATTCGCCTTGGCCCTTGTTATCTCCATGCTGTATGAACCGTGTCATCACTAGGTTTCAGGACACTTGTCATCAAAGAGATCCATGACAACATTCATCACAATGCCCCATGAACTCTGTTATCTCAATGCTCCATGGCCATCGTATTCCCAATGTTCCATTGTCCCGATAATCGCATTGCTCCATGAACACTTTCATCACAATGCTCCTTGACCACTGTCACCGTAATGACCCAAGACGTTTCTCATCACTGTGCTCCAAGGCCACTCTCATCAAAATGCTCCATGATCTGTGTCAGCCCAATATTGCATGACAGTTGTCATCACAACGCTCTATGATCCCTGTAATCACAATGATCCCTGCCAATAACATCACAATGTTCCATGTCTCCTGTAATCACAATGCACCATGCCCTTGTCATCACAATGCTCCAGGTCTGTTTTCATCACCATGCTTCATGCCCGTGTCATCACAATGCTCCATGAATCTTGTCTTCACAATGCTCCATGGCCCATGTCATCACAATGCTCCGTGACTCCTGTCAACACAATGCCTGATGACTCCTGTCATCAAAATGCTAAATGGCACTTGTCATCACAATGCTCTATGACGCCTGTCATCACTATTTTCCATGTCACTTGTTATCACAATGCTCCATGGCCCCTCTAATCACAGTACTCCATGACCCCTATCATCACAATGCCCAATGCCACCTCTTATCACAATTCTCCATGGCATTTGTCATCACGATGCTCCATGACACCTGTCATCACAATGCTCCATGACACTTGTCATCACAATGCTCGATGGCCCTTGTCATCACAATGTTCCTTGGTGCTTTTCATCACAATGCTCCATGACAACTCTCATCAAAATACTCCAAGATTTGTTTCATCACAATGCTCCATGGCCCTTGTCATTACAAATCCACATGATCCCTTTCATCACAATTGTCCATGGCAACTTACATAAAAATGCTCCATGCCCCTGTCATCACAATGCCCAAAGATACCTGTTCTTACAATGATCCATGACTCTTGTCATCACAAGGCTCCATGTCCCTTGTATTCACATTGATCCAGGGCCCTTGTCATCACAATGCTCCATAGCGCTTTTCATCGCAATGCTCCATGACCGCTTTCAGCACAATGCCCCATGACCCCTGTCATCATGATGCTCAACTGCCCTTGTCATCACAAGTCTCCATGAAACATTTCCTCAAAATGCTCCAGTATGCCTTTCATCCAAATTCCCCATGGCCACTGTCATCACAATTCTCCATGACCACTGTCATCATAATGGTCCATGACCCGTTTCATCTCAATGCTCCATGACACCTGTCACCACAATGCTCCATGGCCTTTGTCATCACAATGCTCCATGTCCCCTATGATCAAAATGCTCCATGCCTTTTTCCTCACAATGCTCCCGAATTCTTGTCATCACAATGTTCCATGCCAGTGGCATCACAAAGCTCCATGGCCTTTGTCATCACAATGCTCCAGAATTCTTGTCATCACAATGTTCCATGACCGTGTCATCACAATGCTACATGACCCTGGTCATCACAGTTCTCCCTGACCTTTGTCATCACAATGCTTTATGTCGCTTTTCATCACAATTCTCAAAGACCACTTTAATCACTATGCTCGCTGACCATTTTCATCACATTTCTCTATTGTCATTACAATTCCCCATCGTCCCTTTCTTCACAATGCTCCATGATGCCTGTCATCACAATGCTCCACGGCTTCTGTTATCACAATGCTCCAGGACCAGTTTCATCACAATACTCCATCCCCCTTGTCATCACAGTGCACAATGAAACCTTTCATTACAATGCTCCATGACACTTGTCAACACAATGCTCCATGGCCTTTATCGTCACAATGCTCCCAGGCACTTTTCATCACGATGTTCCATGAAAACTTTCATCACATTGCTCCATGACCATTGTCATCACAATAGTCCATACCCTTGTCAACACAATGCTGCATAACACTTGTCATCACAATTCTCCATGACTGCTGTCATCACATAATCCAGGACAATTTTCATAACAATGCTTCATGCCCCCAGTCATCACAGTGCTCCATGATACATTTCATCACAATTCCTAGATGATCAATGTCATCACAATGCCCATGACACCTGTCGTCACAATTCGCTATGACCCTTGTCATCACCATACTCGATGAACCGTGTCATCACAGTGTTCCAGGACACATGTCATCACAATGATCCATGACTACTTTCATCACAATGCTCCAATACACCTGTCATCACAATGCTCCATGGCCCCTATTATCATATTGCTCCATGATCTCTTTGATCGCAATGCTCCATGACCAGTGTCATCACCATGCCTCATGACGCCTGTCATCTCAATGCTCCATGGCCCCTTTCATCACAATGCTCCATGAACCCAGTCATCACAATGTTCCCTGCCCATATCATCACAATGCTCCTTTTCACCATTAATCACAATGCTCCATGCCCTTTCATCACAATGCTACAGAATTCTTGTCATCGCAATGTTCCTTGACCGTGTCATCACAATGCTCCATGATGCTTGTCATCACAAATCTTCATGACCCCTCTCATCACAATGATCCATGACACTTCTCATCACAAAGCTCTATGACCCCTGTCATCACAATGCTCCATGACCCTTGTCATCACAAAGCTCCATGACCCCTGTCATCACATTGATCCATGACTCCTTTCCTCACCGTGCTCCAGTACCCTTTTCATCACAATGCTCCATGCCATTGTCAGCACAATGCTCCTTGGATCCTGTCATCAAAATGCTCCATCCCCTTTTCATCACAATGATCCAGATATCCTATCATTACAATGCTCCATGCCCGTGTCAACACAATGCTCCATGACCCATGTCATCAAAATGCTTTATGAATCTTGTTATCAGAATATTCCATGACCCCTGTCATCAAAATGATCATGACAGTTGTCATCACAATGCTGCATGATACCTTTCATCCCTACTCTCTGTGACCGCTGTCATCACAATGCTCCAGGACAATTTTCATCACAATGCTCCATGCCCCCTGTCATCCCAGTGCCCCTTAACCCCTGTAATCACAATGCTCCATGACCCTGTCATCACAATGCTACATGACCCCTGTCATCACATTGTTCCATGGCCTATGTATTCACAATGCTCCATGGACCCTGTAATCACACTGCTCCATGTTCCCTTTCAACACAATGGTCCATGAACCCTGTCATCACAACGTTCCATGAAAGTTGTCATCAAAAGTCTCCATGACCCTGGTCACCACAAGGTTCCCTGCTCTTGTCATCACAATGCTCCATGACCCTTGTAATCACAGTGGTACATGGCCTTGTCACCACAATGCTCCATGGCCTCTGTCATCACCATGCTCCATGGTCTTTCTCATCACAAAGCTCTATGACCCCTGTCATCACTATGCTTGATGACCATTGTCATCACAATGCTCCAAGGCCCCTGTCATCACAATGCCTCATGGTCTTGTAATCACAAAGCTCCATGACCCCTGTCATCACAATGCTCCATGCCTTTGTCATCACAATGCTCCATGGCCCCTGTAATCACAATGCTACAGAACACTTGTCAGCATAATACTCCATTCCCGTGTCATCCCATTGCTCAATGACATTTGTCATCAAAATGTTCCCTGGCCTTTGTCATCACAGTGATCCATGATAACTTTAATCAAAATTCTACATGACCATTGTCATCACAATGCAAGGTGAGAAATGTCATCACAATGCCCCAAGACACGTGTCATCACAATTCGCCTTGGCCCTTGTTATCTCCATGCTGTATGAACCGTGTCATCACTAGGTTTCAGGACACTTGTCATCAAAGAGATCCATGACAACATTCATCACAATGCCCCATGAACTCTGTTATCTCAATGCTCCATGGCCATTGTATTCCCAATGTTCCATTGTCCCGATAATCGCATTGCTCCATGAACACTTTCATCACAATGCTCCTTGACCACTGTCACCGTAATGACCCAAGACGTTTCTCATCACTGTGCTCCAAGGCCACTCTCATCAAAATGCTCCATGATCTGTGTCAGCCCAATATTGCATGACAGTTGTCATCACAACGCTCTATGATCCCTGTAATCACAATGATCCCTGCCAATAACATCACAATGTTCCATGTCTCCTGTAATCACAATGCACCATGCCCTTGTCATCACAATGCTCCAGGTCTGTTTTCATCACCATGCTTCATGCCCGTGTCATCACAATGCTCCATGAATCTTGTCTTCACAATGCTCCATGGCCCATGTCATCACAATGCTCCGTGACTCCTGTCAACACAATGCCTGATGACTCCTGTCATCAAAATGCTAAATGGCACTTGTCATCACAATGCTCTATGACGCCTGTCATCACTATTTTCCATGTCACTTGTTATCACAATGCTCCATGGCCCCTCTAATCACAGTACTCCATGACCCCTATCATCACAATGCCCAATGCCACCTCTTATCACAATTCTCCATGGCATTTGTCATCACGATGCTCCATGACACCTGTCATCACAATGCTCCATGACACTTGTCATCACAATGCTCGATGGCCCTTGTCATCACAATGTTCCTTGGTGCTTTTCATCACAATGCTCCATGACAACTCTCATCAAAATACTCCAAGATTTGTTTCATCACAATGCTCCATGGCCCTTGTCATTACAAATCCACATGATCCCTTTCATCACAATTGTCCATGGCAACTTACATAAAAATGCTCCATGCCCCTGTCATCACAATGCCCAAAGATACCTGTTCTTACAATGATCCATGACTCTTGTCATCACAAGGCTCCATGTCCCTTGTATTCACATTGATCCAGGGCCCTTGTCATCACAATGCTCCATAGCGCTTTTCATCGCAATGCTCCATGACCGCTTTCAGCACAATGCCCCATGACCCCTGTCATCATGATGCTCAACTGCCCTTGTCATCACAAGTCTCCATGAAACATTTCCTCAAAATGCTCCAGTATGCCTTTCATCCAAATTCCCCATGGCCACTGTCATCACAATTCTCCATGACCACTGTCATCATAATGGTCCATGACCCGTTTCATCTCAATGCTCCATGACACCTGTCACCACAATGCTCCATGGCCTTTGTCATCACAATGCTCCATGTCCCCTATGATCAAAATGCTCCATGCCTTTTTCCTCACAATGCTCCCGAATTCTTGTCATCACAATGTTCCATGCCAGTGGCATCACAAAGCTCCATGGCCTTTGTCATCACAATGCTCCAGAATTCTTGTCATCACAATGTTCCATGACCGTGTCATCACAATGCTACATGACCCTGGTCATCACAGTTCTCCCTGACCTTTGTCATCACAATGCTTTATGTCGCTTTTCATCACAATTCTCAAAGACCACTTTAATCACTATGCTCGCTGACCATTTTCATCACATTTCTCTATTGTCATTACAATTCCCCATCGTCCCTTTCTTCACAATGCTCCATGATGCATGTCATCACAATGCTCCACGGCTTCTGTTATCACAATGCTCCAGGACCAGTTTCATCACAATACTCCATCCCCCTTGTCATCACAGTGCACAATGAAACCTTTCATTACAATGCTCCATGACACTTGTCAACACAATGCTCCATGGCCTTTATCGTCACAATGCTCCCAGGCACTTTTCATCACGATGTTCCATGAAAACTTTCATCACATTGCTCCATGACCATTGTCATCACAATAGTCCATACCCTTGTCAACACAATGCTGCATAACACTTGTCATCACAATTCTCCATGACTGCTGTCATCACATAATCCAGGACAATTTTCATAACAATGCTTCATGCCCCCAGTCATCACAGTGCTCCATGATACATTTCATCACAATTCCTAGATGATCAATGTCATCACAATGCCCATGACACCTGTCGTCACAATTCGCTATGACCCTTGTCATCACCATACTCGATGAACCGTGTCATCACAGTGTTCCAGGACACATGTCATCACAATGATCCATGACTACTTTCATCACAATGCTCCAATACACCTGTCATCACAATGCTCCATGGCCCCTATTATCATATTGCTCCATGATCTCTTTGATCGCAATGCTCCATGACCAGTGTCATCACCATGCCTCATGACGCCTGTCATCTCAATGCTCCATGGCCCCTTTCATCACAATGCTCCATGAACCCAGTCATCACAATGTTCCCTGCCCATATCATCACAATGCTCCTTTTCACCATTAATCACAATGCTCCATGCCCTTTCATCACAATGCTACAGAATTCTTGTCATCGCAATGTTCCTTGACCGTGTCATCACAATGCTCCATGATGCTTGTCATCACAAATCTTCATGACCCCTCTCATCACAATGATCCATGACACTTCTCATCACAAAGCTCTATGACCCCTGTCATCACAATGCTCCATGACCCTTGTCATCACAAAGCTCCATGACCCCTGTCATCACATTGATCCATGACTCCTTTCCTCACCGTGCTCCAGTACCCTTTTCATCACAATGCTCCATGCCATTGTCAGCACAATGCTCCTTGGATCCTGTCATCAAAATGCTCCATCCCCTTTTCATCACAATGATCCAGATATCCTATCATTACAATGCTCCATGCCCGTGTCAACACAATGCTCCATGACCCATGTCATCAAAATGCTTTATGAATCTTGTTATCAGAATATTCCATGACCCCTGTCATCAAAATGATCATGACAGTTGTCATCACAATGCTGCATGATACCTTTCATCCCTACTCTCTGTGACCGCTGTCATCACAATGCTCCAGGACAATTTTCATCACAATGCTCCATGCCCCCTGTCATCCCAGTGCCCCTTAACCCCTGTAATCACAATGCTCCATGACCCTGTCATCACAATGCTACATGACCCCTGTCATCACATTGTTCCATGGCCTATGTATTCACAATGCTCCATGGACCCTGTAATCACACTGCTCCATGTTCCCTTTCAACACAATGGTCCATGAACCCTGTCATCACAACGTTCCATGAAAGTTGTCATCAAAAGTCTCCATGACCCTGGTCACCACAAGGTTCCCTGCTCTTGTCATCACAATGCTCCATGACCCTTGTAATCACAGTGGTACATGGCCTTGTCACCACAATGCTCCATGGCCTCTGTCATCACCATGCTCCATGGTCTTTCTCATCACAAAGCTCTATGACCCCTGTCATCACTATGCTTGATGACCATTGTCATCACAATGCTCCAAGGCCCCTGTCATCACAATGCCTCATGGTCTTGTAATCACAAAGCTCCATGACCCCTGTCATCACAATGCTCCATGCCTTTGTCATCACAATGCTCCATGGCCCCTGTAATCACAATGCTACAGAACACTTGTCAGCATAATACTCCATTCCCGTGTCATCCCATTGCTCAATGACATTTGTCATCAAAATGTTCCCTGGCCTTTGTCATCACAGTGATCCATGATAACTTTAATCAAAATTCTACATGACCATTGTCATCACAATGCAAGGTGAGAAATGTCATCACAATGCCCCAAGACACGTGTCATCACAATTCGCCTTGGCCCTTGTTATCTCCATGCTGTATGAACCGTGTCATCACTAGGTTTCAGGACACTTGTCATCAAAGAGATCCATGACAACATTCATCACAATGCCCCATGAACTCTGTTATCTCAATGCTCCATGGCCATTGTATTCCCAATGTTCCATTGTCCCGATAATCGCATTGCTCCATGAACACTTTCATCACAATGCTCCTTGACCACTGTCACCGTAATGACCCAAGACGTTTCTCATCACTGTGCTCCAAGGCCACTCTCATCAAAATGCTCCATGATCTGTGTCAGCCCAATATTGCATGACAGTTGTCATCACAACGCTCTATGATCCCTGTAATCACAATGATCCCTGCCAATAACATCACAATGTTCCATGTCTCCTGTAATCACAATGCACCATGCCCTTGTCATCACAATGCTCCAGGTCTGTTTTCATCACCATGCTTCATGCCCGTGTCATCACAATGCTCCATGAATCTTGTCTTCACAATGCTCCATGGCCCATGTCATCACAATGCTCCGTGACTCCTGTCAACACAATGCCTGATGACTCCTGTCATCAAAATGCTAAATGGCACTTGTCATCACAATGCTCTATGACGCCTGTCATCACTATTTTCCATGTCACTTGTTATCACAATGCTCCATGGCCCCTCTAATCACAGTACTCCATGACCCCTATCATCACAATGCCCAATGCCACCTCTTATCACAATTCTCCATGGCATTTGTCATCACGATGCTCCATGACACCTGTCATCACAATGCTCCATGACACTTGTCATCACAATGCTCGATGGCCCTTGTCATCACAATGTTCCTTGGTGCTTTTCATCACAATGCTCCATGACAACTCTCATCAAAATACTCCAAGATTTGTTTCATCACAATGCTCCATGGCCCTTGTCATTACAAATCCACATGATCCCTTTCATCACAATTGTCCATGGCAACTTACATAAAAATGCTCCATGCCCCTGTCATCACAATGCCCAAAGATACCTGTTCTTACAATGATCCATGACTCTTGTCATCACAAGGCTCCATGTCCCTTGTATTCACATTGATCCAGGGCCCTTGTCATCACAATGCTCCATAGCGCTTTTCATCGCAATGCTCCATGACCGCTTTCAGCACAATGCCCCATGACCCCTGTCATCATGATGCTCAACTGCCCTTGTCATCACAAGTCTCCATGAAACATTTCCTCAAAATGTTCCAGTATGCCTTTCATCCAAATTCCCCATGGCCACTGTTATCACAATTCTCCATGACCACTGTCATCATAATGGTCCATGACCCGTTTCATCTCAATGCTCCATGACACCTGTCACCACAATGCTCCATGGCCTTTGTCATCACAATGCTCCATGTCCCCTATGATCAAAATGCTCCATGCCTTTTTCCTCACAATGCTCCCGAATTCTTGTCATCACAATGTTCCATGCCCGTGGCATCACAATGCTCCATGGCCCTTGTCATTACAATGCTCCAGAATTCTTGTCATCACAATGTTCCATGACCGTGTCATCACAATGCTACATGACACTGGTCATCACAGTTCTCCCTGACCTTTGTCATCACAATGCTTTATGTCGCTTTTCATCACAATTCTCAAAGACCACTTTAATCACTATGCTCGCTGACCATTTTCATCACATTTCTCTATTGTCATTACAATTCCCCATCGTCCCTTTCTTCACAATGCTCCATGATGCCTGTCATCATAATGCTCCACGGCTTCTGTTATCACAATGCTCCAGGACCAGTTTCATCACAATACTCCATCCCCCTTGTCATCACAGTGCACAATGAAACCTTTCATTACAATGCTCCATGACACTTGTCATCACAATGCTCCATGGCCTTTATCGTCACAATGCTCCCAGGCACATTTCATCACGATGTTCCATGAAAACTTTCATCACATTGCTCCATGACCATTGTCATCACAATAGTCCATACCCTTGTCAACACAATGCTGCATAATCCTTGTCATCACAATTCTCCATGACTGCTGTCATCACATAATCCAGGACAATTTTCATAACAATGCTTCATGCCCCCAGTCATCACAGTGCTCCATGATACATTTCATCACAATTCCTAGATGATCAATGTCATCACAATGCCCATGACACCTGTCGTCACAATTCGCTATGACCCTTGTCATCACAATACTCGATGAACCGTGTCATCACAGTGTTCCAGGACACATGTCATCACAATGATCCATGACTACTTTCATCACAATGCTCCAATACACCTGTCATCACAATGCTCCATGGCCCCTATTATCATATTGCTCCATGATCTCTTTGATCACAATGCTCCATGACCAGTGTCATCACCATGCCTCATGACGCCTGTCATCTCAATGCTCCATGGCCCCTTTCATCACAATGCTCCATGAATCCAGTCATCACAATGTTCCCTGCCCATATCATCACAATGCTCCTTTTCACCATTAATCACAATGCTCCATGCCCTTTCATCACAATGCCACAGAATTCTTGTCATCGCAATGTTCCTTGACCGTGTCATCACAATGCTCCATGATGCTTGTCATCACAAATCTTCATGACCCCTCTCATCACAATGATCCATGACACTTCTCATCACAAAGCTCCATGACCCCTGTCATCACAATGCTCCATGACCCTTGTCATCACAAAGCTCCATGACCCCTGTCATCACATTGATCCATGACTCCTTTCCTCACAGTGCTCCAGTACCCTTTTCATCACAATGCTCCATGCCATTGTCAGCACAATGCTCCTTGGATCCTGTCATCAAAATGCTCCATCCCCTTTTCATCACAATGATCCAGATATCCTATCATTACAATGCTCCATGCCCGTGTCAACACAATGCTCCATGACCCATGTCATCAAAATGCTTTATGAATCTTGTTATCAGAATATTCCATGACCCCTGTCATCAAAATGATCCATGACAGTTGTCATCACAATGCTGCATGATACCTTTTATCCCTACTCTCTGTGACCGCTGTCATCACAATGCTCCAGGACAATTTTCATCACAATGCTCCATGCCCCCTGTCATCACAGTGCCCCTTAACCCCTGTAATCACAATGCTCCATGACCCTGTCATCACAATGCTACATGACCCCTGTCATCACATTGTTCCATGGCCTATGTATTCACAATGCTCCATGGACCCTGTAATCACACTGCTCCATGTTCCCTTTCAACACAATGGTCCATGAACCCTGTCATCACAACGTTCCACGAAAGTTGTCATCAAAAGTCTCCATGACCCTGGTCACCACAAGGTTCCCTGCTCCTGTCATCACAATGCTCCATGACCCTTGTAATCACAGTGGTACATGGCCTTGTCACCACAATGCTCCATGGCCTCTGTCATCACCATGCTCCATGGTCTTTCTCATCACAAAGCTCTATGACCCCTGTCATCACTATGCTTGATGACCATTGTCATCACAATGCTCCAAGGCCCCTGTCATCACAATGCCTCATGGTCTTGTAATCACAAAGCTCCATGACCCCTGTCATCACAATGCTCCATGCCTTTGTCATCACAATGCTCCATGGCCCCTGTAATCACAATGCTACAGAACACTTGTCAGCATAATACTCCATTCCCGTGTCATCCCATTGCTCAATGACATTTGTCATCAAAATGTTCCCTGGCCTTTGTCATCACAGTGATCCATGATAACTTTAATCAAAATTCTACATGACCATTGTCATCACAATGCAAGGTGAGAAATGTCATCACAATGCCCCAAGACACGTGTCATCACAATTCGCCTTGGCCCTTGTTATCTCCATGCTGTATGAACCGTGTCATCACTAGGTTTCAGGACACTTGTCATCAAAGAGATCCATGACAACATTCATCACAATGCCCCATGAACTCTGTTATCTCAATGCTCCATGGCCATCGTATTCCCAATGTTCCATTGTCCCGATAATCGCATTGCTCCATGAACACTTTCATCACAATGCTCCTTGACCACTGTCACCGTAATGACCCAAGACATTTCTCATCACTGTGCTCCAAGGCCACTCTCATCAAAATGCTCCATGATCTGTGTCAGCCCAATATTGCATGACAGTTGTCATCACAACGCTCTATGATCCCTGTAATCACAATGATCCCTGCCAATAACATCACAATGTTCCATGTCTCCTGTAATCACAATGCACCATGCCCTTGTCATCACAATGCTCCAGGTCTGTTTTCATCACCATGCTTCATGCCCGTGTCATCACAATGCTCCATGAATCTTGTCTTCACAATGCTCCATGGCCCATGTCATCACAATGCTCCGTGACTCCTGTCAACACAATGCCTGATGACTCCTGTCATCAAAATGCTAAATGGCACTTGTCATCACAATGCTCTATGACGCCTGTCATCACTATTTTCCATGTCACTTGTTATCACAATGCTCCATGGCCCCTCTAATCACAGTACTCCATGACCCCTATCATCACAATGCCCAATGCCACCTCTTATCACAATTCTCCATGGCATTTGTCATCACGATGCTCCATGACACCTGTCATCACAATGCTCCATGACACTTGTCATCACAATGCTCGATGGCCCTTGTCATCACAATGTTCCTTGGTGCTTTTCATCACAATGCTCCATGACAACTCTCATCAAAATACTCCAAGATTTGTTTCATCACAATGCTCCATGGCCCTTGTCATTACAAATCCACATGATCCCTTTCATCACAATTGTCCATGGCAACTTACATAAAAATGCTCCATGCCCCTGTCATCACAATGCCCAAAGATACCTGTTCTTACAATGATCCATGACTCTTGTCATCACAAGGCTCCATGTCCCTTGTATTCACATTGATCCAGGGCCCTTGTCATCACAATGCTCCATAGCGCTTTTCATCGCAATGCTCCATGACCGTTTTCAGCACAATGCCCCATGACCCCTGTCATCATGATGCTCAACTGCCCTTGTCATCACAAGTCTCCATGAAACATTTCCTCAAAATGTTCCAGTATGCCTTTCATCCAAATTCCCCATGGCCACTGTTATCACAATTCTCCATGACCACTGTCATCATAATGGTCCATGACCCGTTTCATCTCAATGCTCCATGACACCTGTCACCACAATGCTCCATGGCCTTTGTCATCACAATGCTCCATGTCCCCTATGATCAAAATGCTCCATGCCTTTTTCCTCACAATGCTCCCGAATTCTTGTCATCACAATGTTCCATGCCCGTGGCATCACAATGCTCCATGGCCCTTGTCATTACAATGCTCCAGAATTCTTGTCATCACAATGTTCCATGACCGTGTCATCACAATGCTACATGACACTGGTCATCACAGTTCTCCCTGACCTTTGTCATCACAATGCTTTATGTCGCTTTTCATCACAATTCTCAAAGACCACTTTAATCACTATGCTCGCTGACCATTTTCATCACATTTCTCTATTGTCATTACAATTCCCCATCGTCCCTTTCTTCACAATGCTCCATGATGCCTGTCATCATAATGCTCCACGGCTTCTGTTATCACAATGCTCCAGGACCAGTTTCATCACAATACTCCATCCCCCTTGTCATCACAGTGCACAATGAAACCTTTCATTACAATGCTCCATGACACTTGTCATCACAATGCTCCATGGCCTTTATCGTCACAATGCTCCCAGGCACATTTCATCACGATGTTCCATGAAAACTTTCATCACATTGCTCCATGACCATTGTCATCACAATAGTCCATACCCTTGTCAACACAATGCTGCATAATCCTTGTCATCACAATTCTCCATGACTGCTGTCATCACATAATCCAGGACAATTTTCATAACAATGCTTCATGCCCCCAGTCATCACAGTGCTCCATGATACATTTCATCACAATTCCTAGATGATCAATGTCATCACAATGCCCATGACACCTGTCGTCACAATTCGCTATGACCCTTGTCATCACAATACTCGATGAACCGTGTCATCACAGTGTTCCAGGACACATGTCATCACAATGATCCATGACTACTTTCATCACAATGCTCCAATACACCTGTCATCACAATGCTCCATGGCCCCTATTATCATATTGCTCCATGATCACTTTGATCACAATGCTCCATGACCAGTGTCATCACCATGCCTCATGACGCCTGTCATCTCAATGCTCCATGGCCCCTTTCATCACAATGCTCCATGAATCCAGTCATCACAATGTTCCCTGCCCATATCATCACAATGCTCCTTTTCACCATTAATCACAATGCTCCATGCCCTTTCATCACAATGCCACAGAATTCTTGTCATCGCAATGTTCCTTGACCGTGTCATCACAATGCTCCATGATGCTTGTCATCACAAATCTTCATGACCCCTCTCATCACAATGATCCATGACACTTCTCATCACAAAGCTCCATGACCCCTGTCATCACAATGCTCCATGACCCTTGTCATCACAAAGCTCCATGACCCCTGTCATCACATTGATCCATGACTCCTTTCCTCACAGTGCTCCAGTACCCTTTTCATCACAATGCTCCATGCCATTGTCAGCACAATGCTCCTTGGATCCTGTCATCAAAATGCTCCATCCCCTTTTCATCACAATGATCCAGATATCCTATCATTACAATGCTCCATGCCCGTGTCAACACAATGCTCCATGACCCATGTCATCAAAATGCTTTATGAATCTTGTTATCAGAATATTCCATGACCCCTGTCATCAAAATGATCCATGACAGTTGTCATCACAATGCTGCATGATACCTTTTATCCCTACTCTCTGTGACCGCTGTCATCACAATGCTCCAGGACAATTTTCATCACAATGCTCCATGCCCCCTGTCATCACAGTGCCCCTTAACCCCTGTAATCACAATGCTCCATGACCCTGTCATCACAATGCTACATGACCCCTGTCATCACATTGTTCCATGGCCTATGTATTCACAATGCTCCATGGACCCTGTAATCACACTGCTCCATGTTCCCTTTCAACACAATGGTCCATGAACCCTGTCATCACAACGTTCCACGAAAGTTGTCATCAAAAGTCTCCATGACCCTGGTCACCACAAGGTTCCCTGCTCTTGTCATCACAATGCTCCATGACCCTTGTAATCACAGTGGTACATGGCCTTGTCACCACAATGCTCCATGGCCTCTGTCATCACCATGCTCCATGGTCTTTCTCATCACAAAGCTCTATGACCCCTGTCATCACTATGCTTGATGACCATTGTCATCACAATGCTCCAAGGCCCCTGTCATCACAATGCCTCATGGTCTTGTAATCACAAAGCTCCATGACCCCTGTCATCACAATGCTCCATGCCTTTGTCATCACAATGCTCCATGGCCCCTGTAATCACAATGCTACAGAACACTTGTCAGCATAATACTCCATTCCCGTGTCATCCCATTGCTCAATGACATTTGTCATCAAAATGTTCCCTGGCCTTTGTCATCACAGTGATCCATGATAACTTTAATCAAAATTCTACATGACCATTGTCATCACAATGCAAGGTGAGAAATGTCATCACAATGCCCCAAGACACGTGTCATCACAATTCGCCTTGGCCCTTGTTATCTCCATGCTGTATGAACCGTGTCATCACTAGGTTTCAGGACACTTGTCATCAAAGAGATCCATGACAACATTCATCACAATGCCCCATGAACTCTGTTATCTCAATGCTCCATGGCCATCGTATTCCCAATGTTCCATTGTCCCGATAATCGCATTGCTCCATGAACACTTTCATCACAATGCTCCTTGACCACTGTCACCGTAATGACCCAAGACATTTCTCATCACTGTGCTCCAAGGCCACTCTCATCAAAATGCTCCATGATCTGTGTCAGCCCAATATTGCATGACAGTTGTCATCACAACGCTCTATGATCCCTGTAATCACAATGATCCCTGCCAATAACATCACAATGTTCCATGTCTCCTGTAATCACAATGCACCATGCCCTTGTCATCACAATGCTCCAGGTCTGTTTTCATCACCATGCTTCATGCCCGTGTCATCACAATGCTCCATGAATCTTGTCTTCACAATGCTCCATGGCCCATGTCATCACAATGCTCCGTGACTCCTGTCAACACAATGCCTGATGACTCCTGTCATCAAAATGCTAAATGGCACTTGTCATCACAATGCTCTATGACGCCTGTCATCACTATTTTCCATGTCACTTGTTATCACAATGCTCCATGGCCCCTCTAATCACAGTACTCCATGACCCCTATCATCACAATGCCCAATGCCACCTCTTATCACAATTCTCCATGGCATTTGTCATCACGATGCTCCATGACACCTGTCATCACAATGCTCCATGACACTTGTCATCACAATGCTCGATGGCCCTTGTCATCACAATGTTCCTTGGTGCTTTTCATCACAATGCTCCATGACAACTCTCATCAAAATACTCCAAGATTTGTTTCATCACAATGCTCCATGGCCCTTGTCATTACAAATCCACATGATCCCTTTCATCACAATTGTCCATGGCAACTTACATAAAAATGCTCCATGCCCCTGTCATCACAATGCCCAAAGATACCTGTTCTTACAATGATCCATGACTCTTGTCATCACAAGGCTCCATGTCCCTTGTATTCACATTGATCCAGGGCCCTTGTCATCACAATGCTCCATAGCGCTTTTCATCGCAATGCTCCATGACCGCTTTCAGCACAATGCCCCATGACCCTTGTCATCATGATGCTCAACTGCCCTTGTCATCACAAGTCTCCATGAAACATTTCCTCAAAATGTTCCAGTATGCCTTTCATCCAAATTCCCCATGGCCACTGTTATCACAATTCTCCATGACCACTGTCATCATAATGGTCCATGACCCGTTTCATCTCAATGCTCCATGACACCTGTCACCACAATGCTCCATGGCCTTTGTCATCACAATGCTCCATGTCCCCTATGATCAAAATGCTCCATGCCTTTTTCCTCACAATGCTCCCGAATTCTTGTCATCACAATGTTCCATGCCCGTGGCATCACAATGCTCCATGGCCCTTGTCATTACAATGCTCCAGAATTCTTGTCATCACAATGTTCCATGACCGTGTCATCACAATGCTACATGACACTGGTCATCACAGTTCTCCCTGACCTTTGTCATCACAATGCTTTATGTCGCTTTTCATCACAATTCTCAAAGACCACTTTAATCACTATGCTCGCTGACCATTTTCATCACATTTCTCTATTGTCATTACAATTCCCCATCGTCCCTTTCTTCACAATGCTCCATGATGCCTGTCATCATAATGCTCCACGGCTTCTGTTATCACAATGCTCCAGGACCAGTTTCATCACAATACTCCATCCCCCTTGTCATCACAGTGCACAATGAAACCTTTCATTACAATGCTCCATGACACTTGTCATCACAATGCTCCATGGCCTTTATCGTCACAATGCTCCCAGGCACATTTCATCACGATGTTCCATGAAAACTTTCATCACATTGCTCCATGACCATTGTCATCACAATAGTCCATACCCTTGTCAACACAATGCTGCATAATCCTTGTCATCACAATTCTCCATGACTGCTGTCATCACATAATCCAGGACAATTTTCATAACAATGCTTCATGCCCCCAGTCATCACAGTGCTCCATGATACATTTCATCACAATTCCTAGATGATCAATGTCATCACAATGCCCATGACACCTGTCGTCACAATTCGCTATGACCCTTGTCATCACAATACTCGATGAACCGTGTCATCACAGTGTTCCAGGACACATGTCATCACAATGATCCATGACTACTTTCATCACAATGCTCCAATACACCTGTCATCACAATGCTCCATGGCCCCTATTATCATATTGCTCCATGATCTCTTTGATCACAATGCTCCATGACCAGTGTCATCACCATGCCTCATGACGCCTGTCATCTCAATGCTCCATGGCCCCTTTCATCACAATGCTCCATGAATCCAGTCATCACAATGTTCCCTGCCCATATCATCACAATGCTCCTTTTCACCATTAATCACAATGCTCCATGCCCTTTCATCACAATGCCACAGAATTCTTGTCATCGCAATGTTCCTTGACCGTGTCATCACAATGCTCCATGATGCTTGTCATCACAAATCTTCATGACCCCTCTCATCACAATGATCCATGACACTTCTCATCACAAAGCTCCATGACCCCTGTCATCACAATGCTCCATGACCCTTGTCATCACAAAGCTCCATGACCCCTGTCATCACATTGATCCATGACTCCTTTCCTCACAGTGCTCCAGTACCCTTTTCATCACAATGCTCCATGCCATTGTCAGCACAATGCTCCTTGGATCCTGTCATCAAAATGCTCCATCCCCTTTTCATCACAATGATCCAGATATCCTATCATTACAATGCTCCATGCCCGTGTCAACACAATGCTCCATGACCCATGTCATCAAAATGCTTTATGAATCTTGTTATCAGAATATTCCATGACCCCTGTCATCAAAATGATCCATGACAGTTGTCATCACAATGCTGCATGATACCTTTTATCCCTACTCTCTGTGACCGCTGTCATCACAATGCTCCAGGACAATTTTCATCACAATGCTCCATGCCCCCTGTCATCACAGTGCCCCTTAACCCCTGTAATCACAATGCTCCATGACCCTGTCATCACAATGCTACATGACCCCTGTCATCACATTGTTCCATGGCCTATGTATTCACAATGCTCCATGGACCCTGTAATCACACTGCTCCATGTTCCCTTTCAACACAATGGTCCATGAACCCTGTCATCACAACGTTCCACGAAAGTTGTCATCAAAAGTCTCCATGACCCTGGTCACCACAAGGTTCCCTGCTCTTGTCATCACAATGCTCCATGACCCTTGTAATCACAGTGGTACATGGCCTTGTCACCACAATGCTCCATGGCCTCTGTCATCACCATGCTCCATGGTCTTTCTCATCACAAAGCTCTATGACCCCTGTCATCACTATGCTTGATGACCATTGTCATCACAATGCTCCAAGGCCCCTGTCATCACAATGCCTCATGGTCTTGTAATCACAAAGCTCCATGACCCCTGTCATCACAATGCTCCATGCCTTTGTCATCACAATGCTCCATGGCCCCTGTAATCACAATGCTACAGAACACTTGTCAGCATAATACTCCATTCCCGTGTCATCCCATTGCTCAATGACATTTGTCATCAAAATGTTCCCTGGCCTTTGTCATCACAGTGATCCATGATAACTTTAATCAAAATTCTACATGACCATTGTCATCACAATGCAAGGTGAGAAATGTCATCACAATGCCCCAAGACACGTGTCATCACAATTCGCCTTGGCCCTTGTTATCTCCATGCTGTATGAACCGTGTCATCACTAGGTTTCAGGACACTTGTCATCAAAGAGATCCATGACAACATTCATCACAATGCCCCATGAACTCTGTTATCTCAATGCTCCATGGCCATCGTATTCCCAATGTTCCATTGTCCCGATAATCGCATTGCTCCATGAACACTTTCATCACAATGCTCCTTGACCACTGTCACCGTAATGACCCAAGACATTTCTCATCACTGTGCTCCAAGGCCACTCTCATCAAAATGCTCCATGATCTGTGTCAGCCCAATATTGCATGACAGTTGTCATCACAACGCTCTATGATCCCTGTAATCACAATGATCCCTGCCAATAACATCACAATGTTCCATGTCTCCTGTAATCACAATGCACCATGCCCTTGTCATCACAATGCTCCAGGTCTGTTTTCATCACCATGCTTCATGCCCGTGTCATCACAATGCTCCATGAATCTTGTCTTCACAATGCTCCATGGCCCATGTCATCACAATGCTCCGTGACTCCTGTCAACACAATGCCTGATGACTCCTGTCATCAAAATGCTAAATGGCACTTGTCATCACAATGCTCTATGACGCCTGTCATCACTATTTTCCATGTCACTTGTTATCACAATGCTCCATGGCCCCTCTAATCACAGTACTCCATGACCCCTATCATCACAATGCCCAATGCCACCTCTTATCACAATTCTCCATGGCATTTGTCATCACGATGCTCCATGACACCTGTCATCACAATGCTCCATGACACTTGTCATCACAATGCTCGATGGCCCTTGTCATCACAATGTTCCTTGGTGCTTTTCATCACAATGCTCCATGACAACTCTCATCAAAATACTCCAAGATTTGTTTCATCACAATGCTCCATGGCCCTTGTCATTACAAATCCACATGATCCCTTTCATCACAATTGTCCATGGCAACTTACATAAAAATGCTCCATGCCCCTGTCATCACAATGCCCAAAGATACCTGTTCTTACAATGATCCATGACTCTTGTCATCACAAGGCTCCATGTCCCTTGTATTCACATTGATCCAGGGCCCTTGTCATCACAATGCTCCATAGCGCTTTTCATCGCAATGCTCCATGACCGCTTTCAGCACAATGCCCCATGACCCCTGTCATCATGATGCTCAACTGCCCTTGTCATCACAAGTCTCCATGAAACATTTCCTCAAAATGTTCCAGTATGCCTTTCATCCAAATTCCCCATGGCCACTGTTATCACAATTCTCCATGACCACTGTCATCATAATGGTCCATGACCCGTTTCATCTCAATGCTCCATGACACCTGTCACCACAATGCTCCATGGCCTTTGTCATCACAATGCTCCATGTCCCCTATGATCAAAATGCTCCATGCCTTTTTCCTCACAATGCTCCCGAATTCTTGTCATCACAATGTTCCATGCCCGTGGCATCACAATGCTCCATGGCCCTTGTCATTACAATGCTCCAGAATTCTTGTCATCACAATGTTCCATGACCGTGTCATCACAATGCTACATGACACTGGTCATCACAGTTCTCCCTGACCTTTGTCATCACAATGCTTTATGTCGCTTTTCATCACAATTCTCAAAGACCACTTTAATCACTATGCTCGCTGACCATTTTCATCACATTTCTCTATTGTCATTACAATTCCCCATCGTCCCTTTCTTCACAATGCTCCATGATGCCTGTCATCATAATGCTCCACGGCTTCTGTTATCACAATGCTCCAGGACCAGTTTCATCACAATACTCCATCCCCCTTGTCATCACAGTGCACAATGAAACCTTTCATTACAATGCTCCATGACACTTGTCATCACAATGCTCCATGGCCTTTATCGTCACAATGCTCCCAGGCACATTTCATCACGATGTTCCATGAAAACTTTCATCACATTGCTCCATGACCATTGTCATCACAATAGTCCATACCCTTGTCAACACAATGCTGCATAATCCTTGTCATCACAATTCTCCATGACTGCTGTCATCACATAATCCAGGACAATTTTCATAACAATGCTTCATGCCCCCAGTCATCACAGTGCTCCATGATACATTTCATCACAATTCCTAGATGATCAATGTCATCACAATGCCCATGACACCTGTCGTCACAATTCGCTATGACCCTTGTCATCACAATACTCGATGAACCGTGTCATCACAGTGTTCCAGGACACATGTCATCACAATGATCCATGACTACTTTCATCACAATGCTCCAATACACCTGTCATCACAATGCTCCATGGCCCCTATTATCATATTGCTCCATGATCTCTTTGATCACAATGCTCCATGACCAGTGTCATCACCATGCCTCATGACGCCTGTCATCTCAATGCTCCATGGCCCCTTTCATCACAATGCTCCATGAATCCAGTCATCACAATGTTCCCTGCCCATATCATCACAATGCTCCTTTTCACCATTAATCACAATGCTCCATGCCCTTTCATCACAATGCCACAGAATTCTTGTCATCGCAATGTTCCTTGACCGTGTCATCACAATGCTCCATGATGCTTGTCATCACAAATCTTCATGACCCCTCTCATCACAATGATCCATGACACTTCTCATCACAAAGCTCCATGACCCCTGTCATCACAATGCTCCATGACCCTTGTCATCACAAAGCTCCATGACCCCTGTCATCACATTGATCCATGACTCCTTTCCTCACAGTGCTCCAGTACCCTTTTCATCACAATGCTCCATGCCATTGTCAGCACAATGCTCCTTGGATCCTGTCATCAAAATGCTCCATCCCCTTTTCATCACAATGATCCAGATATCCTATCATTACAATGCTCCATGCCCGTGTCAACACAATGCTCCATGACCCATGTCATCAAAATGCTTTATGAATCTTGTTATCAGAATATTCCATGACCCCTGTCATCAAAATGATCCATGACAGTTGTCATCACAATGCTGCATGATACCTTTTATCCCTACTCTCTGTGACCGCTGTCATCACAATGCTCCAGGACAATTTTCATCACAATGCTCCATGCCCCCTGTCATCACAGTGCCCCTTAACCCCTGTAATCACAATGCTCCATGACCCTGTCATCACAATGCTACATGACCCCTGTCATCACATTGTTCCATGGCCTATGTATTCACAATGCTCCATGGACCCTGTAATCACACTGCTCCATGTTCCCTTTCAACACAATGGTCCATGAACCCTGTCATCACAACGTTCCACGAAAGTTGTCATCAAAAGTCTCCATGACCCTGGTCACCACAAGGTTCCCTGCTCTTGTCATCACAATGCTCCATGACCCTTGTAATCACAGTGGTACATGGCCTTGTCACCACAATGCTCCATGGCCTCTGTCATCACCATGCTCCATGGTCTTTCTCATCACAAAGCTCTATGACCCCTGTCATCACTATGCTTGATGACCATTGTCATCACAATGCTCCAAGGCCCCTGTCATCACAATGCCTCATGGTCTTGTAATCACAAAGCTCCATGACCCCTGTCATCACAATGCTCCATGCCTTTGTCATCACAATGCTCCATGGCCCCTGTAATCACAATGCTACAGAACACTTGTCAGCATAATACTCCATTCCCGTGTCATCCCATTGCTCAATGACATTTGTCATCAAAATGTTCCCTGGCCTTTGTCATCACAGTGATCCATGATAACTTTAATCAAAATTCTACATGACCATTGTCATCACAATGCAAGGTGAGAAATGTCATCACAATGCCCCAAGACACGTGTCATCACAATTCGCCTTGGCCCTTGTTATCTCCATGCTGTATGAACCGTGTCATCACTAGGTTTCAGGACACTTGTCATCAAAGAGATCCATGACAACATTCATCACAATGCCCCATGAACTCTGTTATCTCAATGCTCCATGGCCATCGTATTCCCAATGTTCCATTGTCCCGATAATCGCATTGCTCCATGAACACTTTCATCACAATGCTCCTTGACCACTGTCACCGTAATGACCCAAGACATTTCTCATCACTGTGCTCCAAGGCCACTCTCATCAAAATGCTCCATGATCTGTGTCAGCCCAATATTGCATGACAGTTGTCATCACAACGCTCTATGATCCCTGTAATCACAATGATCCCTGCCAATAACATCACAATGTTCCATGTCTCCTGTAATCACAATGCACCATGCCCTTGTCATCACAATGCTCCAGGTCTGTTTTCATCACCATGCTTCATGCCCGTGTCATCACAATGCTCCATGAATCTTGTCTTCACAATGCTCCATGGCCCATGTCATCACAATGCTCCGTGACTCCTGTCAACACAATGCCTGATGACTCCTGTCATCAAAATGCTAAATGGCACTTGTCATCACAATGCTCTATGACGCCTGTCATCACTATTTTCCATGTCACTTGTTATCACAATGCTCCATGGCCCCTCTAATCACAGTACTCCATGACCCCTATCATCACAATGCCCAATGCCACCTCTTATCACAATTCTCCATGGCATTTGTCATCACGATGCTCCATGACACCTGTCATCACAATGCTCCATGACACTTGTCATCACAATGCTCGATGGCCCTTGTCATCACAATGTTCCTTGGTGCTTTTCATCACAATGCTCCATGACAACTCTCATCAAAATACTCCAAGATTTGTTTCATCACAATGCTCCATGGCCCTTGTCATTACAAATCCACATGATCCCTTTCATCACAATTGTCCATGGCAACTTACATAAAAATGCTCCATGCCCCTGTCATCACAATGCCCAAAGATACCTGTTCTTACAATGATCCATGACTCTTGTCATCACAAGGCTCCATGTCCCTTGTATTCACATTGATCCAGGGCCCTTGTCATCACAATGCTCCATAGCGCTTTTCATCGCAATGCTCCATGACCGCTTTCAGCACAATGCCCCATGACCCCTGTCATCATGATGCTCAACTGCCCTTGTCATCACAAGTCTCCATGAAACATTTCCTCAAAATGTTCCAGTATGCCTTTCATCCAAATTCCCCATGGCCACTGTTATCACAATTCTCCATGACCACTGTCATCATAATGGTCCATGACCCGTTTCATCTCAATGCTCCATGACACCTGTCACCACAATGCTCCATGGCCTTTGTCATCACAATGCTCCATGTCCCCTATGATCAAAATGCTCCATGCCTTTTTCCTCACAATGCTCCCGAATTCTTGTCATCACAATGTTCCATGCCCGTGGCATCACAATGCTCCATGGCCCTTGTCATTACAATGCTCCAGAATTCTTGTCATCACAATGTTCCATGACCGTGTCATCACAATGCTACATGACACTGGTCATCACAGTTCTCCCTGACCTTTGTCATCACAATGCTTTATGTCGCTTTTCATCACAATTCTCAAAGACCACTTTAATCACTATGCTCGCTGACCATTTTCATCACATTTCTCTATTGTCATTACAATTCCCCATCGTCCCTTTCTTCACAATGCTCCATGATGCCTGTCATCATAATGCTCCACGGCTTCTGTTATCACAATGCTCCAGGACCAGTTTCATCACAATACTCCATCCCCCTTGTCATCACAGTGCACAATGAAACCTTTCATTACAATGCTCCATGACACTTGTCATCACAATGCTCCATGGCCTTTATCGTCACAATGCTCCCAGGCACATTTCATCACGATGTTCCATGAAAACTTTCATCACATTGCTCCATGACCATTGTCATCACAATAGTCCATACCCTTGTCAACACAATGCTGCATAATCCTTGTCATCACAATTCTCCATGACTGCTGTCATCACATAATCCAGGACAATTTTCATAACAATGCTTCATGCCCCCAGTCATCACAGTGCTCCATGATACATTTCATCACAATTCCTAGATGATCAATGTCATCACAATGCCCATGACACCTGTCGTCACAATTCGCTATGACCCTTGTCATCACAATACTCGATGAACCGTGTCATCACAGTGTTCCAGGACACATGTCATCACAATGATCCATGACTACTTTCATCACAATGCTCCAATACACCTGTCATCACAATGCTCCATGGCCCCTATTATCATATTGCTCCATGATCTCTTTGATCACAATGCTCCATGACCAGTGTCATCACCATGCCTCATGACGCCTGTCATCTCAATGCTCCATGGCCCCTTTCATCACAATGCTCCATGAATCCAGTCATCACAATGTTCCCTGCCCATATCATCACAATGCTCCTTTTCACCATTAATCACAATGCTCCATGCCCTTTCATCACAATGCCACAGAATTCTTGTCATCGCAATGTTCCTTGACCGTGTCATCACAATGCTCCATGATGCTTGTCATCACAAATCTTCATGACCCCTCTCATCACAATGATCCATGACACTTCTCATCACAAAGCTCCATGACCCCTGTCATCACAATGCTCCATGACCCTTGTCATCACAAAGCTCCATGACCCCTGTCATCACATTGATCCATGACTCCTTTCCTCACAGTGCTCCAGTACCCTTTTCATCACAATGCTCCATGCCATTGTCAGCACAATGCTCCTTGGATCCTGTCATCAAAATGCTCCATCCCCTTTTCATCACAATGATCCAGATATCCTATCATTACAATGCTCCATGCCCGTGTCAACACAATGCTCCATGACCCATGTCATCAAAATGCTTTATGAATCTTGTTATCAGAATATTCCATGACCCCTGTCATCAAAATGATCCATGACAGTTGTCATCACAATGCTGCATGATACCTTTTATCCCTACTCTCTGTGACCGCTGTCATCACAATGCTCCAGGACAATTTTCATCACAATGCTCCATGCCCCCTGTCATCACAGTGCCCCTTAACCCCTGTAATCACAATGCTCCATGACCCTGTCATCACAATGCTACATGACCCCTGTCATCACATTGTTCCATGGCCTATGTATTCACAATGCTCCATGGACCCTGTAATCACACTGCTCCATGTTCCCTTTCAACACAATGGTCCATGAACCCTGTCATCACAACGTTCCACGAAAGTTGTCATCAAAAGTCTCCATGACCCTGGTCACCACAAGGTTCCCTGCTCTTGTCATCACAATGCTCCATGACCCTTGTAATCACAGTGGTACATGGCCTTGTCACCACAATGCTCCATGGCCTCTGTCATCACCATGCTCCATGGTCTTTCTCATCACAAAGCTCTATGACCCCTGTCATCACTATGCTTGATGACCATTGTCATCACAATGCTCCAAGGCCCCTGTCATCACAATGCCTCATGGTCTTGTAATCACAAAGCTCCATGACCCCTGTCATCACAATGCTCCATGCCTTTGTCATCACAATGCTCCATGGCCCCTGTAATCACAATGCTACAGAACACTTGTCAGCATAATACTCCATTCCCGTGTCATCCCATTGCTCAATGACATTTGTCATCAAAATGTTCCCTGGCCTTTGTCATCACAGTGATCCATGATAACTTTAATCAAAATTCTACATGACCATTGTCATCACAATGCAAGGTGAGAAATGTCATCACAATGCCCCAAGACACGTGTCATCACAATTCGCCTTGGCCCTTGTTATCTCCATGCTGTATGAACCGTGTCATCACTAGGTTTCAGGACACTTGTCATCAAAGAGATCCATGACAACATTCATCACAATGCCCCATGAACTCTGTTATCTCAATGCTCCATGGCCATCGTATTCCCAATGTTCCATTGTCCCGATAATCGCATTGCTCCATGAACACTTTCATCACAATGCTCCTTGACCACTGTCACCGTAATGACCCAAGACATTTCTCATCACTGTGCTCCAAGGCCACTCTCATCAAAATGCTCCATGATCTGTGTCAGCCCAATATTGCATGACAGTTGTCATCACAACGCTCTATGATCCCTGTAATCACAATGATCCCTGCCAATAACATCACAATGTTCCATGTCTCCTGTAATCACAATGCACCATGCCCTTGTCATCACAATGCTCCAGGTCTGTTTTCATCACCATGCTTCATGCCCGTGTCATCACAATGCTCCATGAATCTTGTCTTCACAATGCTCCATGGCCCATGTCATCACAATGCTCCGTGACTCCTGTCAACACAATGCCTGATGACTCCTGTCATCAAAATGCTAAATGGCACTTGTCATCACAATGCTCTATGACGCCTGTCATCACTATTTTCCATGTCACTTGTTATCACAATGCTCCATGGCCCCTCTAATCACAGTACTCCATGACCCCTATCATCACAATGCCCAATGCCACCTCTTATCACAATTCTCCATGGCATTTGTCATCACGATGCTCCATGACACCTGTCATCACAATGCTCCATGACACTTGTCATCACAATGCTCGATGGCCCTTGTCATCACAATGTTCCTTGGTGCTTTTCATCACAATGCTCCATGACAACTCTCATCAAAATACTCCAAGATTTGTTTCATCACAATGCTCCATGGCCCTTGTCATTACAAATCCACATGATCCCTTTCATCACAATTGTCCATGGCAACTTACATAAAAATGCTCCATGCCCCTGTCATCACAATGCCCAAAGATACCTGTTCTTACAATGATCCATGACTCTTGTCATCACAAGGCTCCATGTCCCTTGTATTCACATTGATCCAGGGCCCTTGTCATCACAATGCTCCATAGCGCTTTTCATCGCAATGCTCCATGACCGCTTTCAGCACAATGCCCCATGACCCCTGTCATCATGATGCTCAACTGCCCTTGTCATCACAAGTCTCCATGAAACATTTCCTCAAAATGTTCCAGTATGCCTTTCATCCAAATTCCCCATGGCCACTGTTATCACAATTCTCCATGACCACTGTCATCATAATGGTCCATGACCCGTTTCATCTCAATGCTCCATGACACCTGTCACCACAATGCTCCATGGCCTTTGTCATCACAATGCTCCATGTCCCCTATGATCAAAATGCTCCATGCCTTTTTCCTCACAATGCTCCCGAATTCTTGTCATCACAATGTTCCATGCCCGTGGCATCACAATGCTCCATGGCCCTTGTCATTACAATGCTCCAGAATTCTTGTCATCACAATGTTCCATGACCGTGTCATCACAATGCTACATGACACTGGTCATCACAGTTCTCCCTGACCTTTGTCATCACAATGCTTTATGTCGCTTTTCATCACAATTCTCAAAGACCACTTTAATCACTATGCTCGCTGACCATTTTCATCACATTTCTCTATTGTCATTACAATTCCCCATCGTCCCTTTCTTCACAATGCTCCATGATGCCTGTCATCATAATGCTCCACGGCTTCTGTTATCACAATGCTCCAGGACCAGTTTCATCACAATACTCCATCCCCCTTGTCATCACAGTGCACAATGAAACCTTTCATTACAATGCTCCATGACACTTGTCATCACAATGCTCCATGGCCTTTATCGTCACAATGCTCCCAGGCACATTTCATCACGATGTTCCATGAAAACTTTCATCACATTGCTCCATGACCATTGTCATCACAATAGTCCATACCCTTGTCAACACAATGCTGCATAATCCTTGTCATCACAATTCTCCATGACTGCTGTCATCACATAATCCAGGACAATTTTCATAACAATGCTTCATGCCCCCAGTCATCACAGTGCTCCATGATACATTTCATCACAATTCCTAGATGATCAATGTCATCACAATGCCCATGACACCTGTCGTCACAATTCGCTATGACCCTTGTCATCACAATACTCGATGAACCGTGTCATCACAGTGTTCCAGGACACATGTCATCACAATGATCCATGACTACTTTCATCACAATGCTCCAATACACCTGTCATCACAATGCTCCATGGCCCCTATTATCATATTGCTCCATGATCTCTTTGATCACAATGCTCCATGACCAGTGTCATCACCATGCCTCATGACGCCTGTCATCTCAATGCTCCATGGCCCCTTTCATCACAATGCTCCATGAATCCAGTCATCACAATGTTCCCTGCCCATATCATCACAATGCTCCTTTTCACCATTAATCACAATGCTCCATGCCCTTTCATCACAATGCCACAGAATTCTTGTCATCGCAATGTTCCTTGACCGTGTCATCACAATGCTCCATGATGCTTGTCATCACAAATCTTCATGACCCCTCTCATCACAATGATCCATGACACTTCTCATCACAAAGCTCCATGACCCCTGTCATCACAATGCTCCATGACCCTTGTCATCACAAAGCTCCATGACCCCTGTCATCACATTGATCCATGACTCCTTTCCTCACAGTGCTCCAGTACCCTTTTCATCACAATGCTCCATGCCATTGTCAGCACAATGCTCCTTGGATCCTGTCATCAAAATGCTCCATCCCCTTTTCATCACAATGATCCAGATATCCTATCATTACAATGCTCCATGCCCGTGTCAACACAATGCTCCATGACCCATGTCATCAAAATGCTTTATGAATCTTGTTATCAGAATATTCCATGACCCCTGTCATCAAAATGATCCATGACAGTTGTCATCACAATGCTGCATGATACCTTTTATCCCTACTCTCTGTGACCGCTGTCATCACAATGCTCCAGGACAATTTTCATCACAATGCTCCATGCCCCCTGTCATCACAGTGCCCCTTAACCCCTGTAATCACAATGCTCCATGACCCTGTCATCACAATGCTACATGACCCCTGTCATCACATTGTTCCATGGCCTATGTATTCACAATGCTCCATGGACCCTGTAATCACACTGCTCCATGTTCCCTTTCAACACAATGGTCCATGAACCCTGTCATCACAACGTTCCACGAAAGTTGTCATCAAAAGTCTCCATGACCCTGGTCACCACAAGGTTCCCTGCTCTTGTCATCACAATGCTCCATGACCCTTGTAATCACAGTGGTACATGGCCTTGTCACCACAATGCTCCATGGCCTCTGTCATCACCATGCTCCATGGTCTTTCTCATCACAAAGCTCTATGACCCCTGTCATCACTATGCTTGATGACCATTGTCATCACAATGCTCCAAGGCCCCTGTCATCACAATGCCTCATGGTCTTGTAATCACAAAGCTCCATGACCCCTGTCATCACAATGCTCCATGCCTTTGTCATCACAATGCTCCATGGCCCCTGTAATCACAATGCTACAGAACACTTGTCAGCATAATACTCCATTCCCGTGTCATCCCATTGCTCAATGACATTTGTCATCAAAATGTTCCCTGGCCTTTGTCATCACAGTGATCCATGATAACTTTAATCAAAATTCTACATGACCATTGTCATCACAATGCAAGGTGAGAAATGTCATCACAATGCCCCAAGACACGTGTCATCACAATTCGCCTTGGCCCTTGTTATCTCCATGCTGTATGAACCGTGTCATCACTAGGTTTCAGGACACTTGTCATCAAAGAGATCCATGACAACATTCATCACAATGCCCCATGAACTCTGTTATCTCAATGCTCCATGGCCATCGTATTCCCAATGTTCCATTGTCCCGATAATCGCATTGCTCCATGAACACTTTCATCACAATGCTCCTTGACCACTGTCACCGTAATGACCCAAGACATTTCTCATCACTGTGCTCCAAGGCCACTCTCATCAAAATGCTCCATGATCTGTGTCAGCCCAATATTGCATGACAGTTGTCATCACAACGCTCTATGATCCCTGTAATCACAATGATCCCTGCCAATAACATCACAATGTTCCATGTCTCCTGTCATCACAATGCACCATGCCCTTGTCATCACAATGCTCCAGGTCTGTTTTCATCACCATGCTTCATGCCCGTGTCATCACAATGCTCCATGAATCTTGTCTTCACAATGCTCCATGGCCCATGTCATCACAATGCTCCGTGACTCCTCTCAACACAATGCCTGATGACTCCTGTCATCAAAATGCTAAATTGCACTTGTCATCACAATGCTCTATGACGCCTGTCATCACTATTTTCCATGTCACTTGTTATCACAATGCTCCATGGCCCCTCTAATCACAGTACTCCATGACCCCTATCATCACAATGCCCAATGCCACCTCTTATCACAATTCTCCATGGCATTTGTCATCACGATGCTCCATGACACCTGTCATCACAATGCTCCATGACACTTGTCATCACAATGCTCGATGGCCCTTGTCATCACAATGTTCCTTGGTGCTTTTCATCACAATGCTCCATGACAACTCTCATCAAAATACTCCAAGATTTGTTTCATCACAATGCTCCATGGCCCTTGTCATTACAAATCCACATGATCCCTTTCATCACAATTGTCCATGGCAACTTACATAAAAATGCTCCATGCCCCTGTCATCACAATGCCCAAAGATACCTGTTCTTACAATGATCCATGACTCTTGTCATCACAAGGCTCCATGTCCCTTGTATTCACATTGATCCAGGGCCCTTGTCATCACAATGCTCCATAGCGCTTTTCATCGCAATGCTCCATGACCGCTTTCAGCACAATGCCCCATGACCCTTGTCATCATGATGCTCAACTGCCCTTGTCATCACAAGTCTCCATGAAACATTTCCTCAAAATGTTCCAGTATGCCTTTCATCCAAATTCCCCATGGCCACTGTTATCACAATTCTCCATGACCACTGTCATCATAATGGTCCATGACCCGTTTCATCTCAATGCTCCATGACACCTGTCACCACAATGCTCCATGGCCTTTGTCATCACAATGCTCCATGTCCCCTATGATCAAAATGCTCCATGCCTTTTTCCTCACAATGCTCCCGAATTCTTGTCATCACAATGTTCCATGCCCGTGGCATCACAATGCTCCATGGCCCTTGTCATTACAATGCTCCAGAATTCTTGTCATCACAATGTTCCATGACCGTGTCATCACAATGCTACATGACACTGGTCATCACAGTTCTCCCTGACCTTTGTCATCACAATGCTTTCTGTCGCTTTTCATCACAATTCTCAAAGACCACTTTAATCACTATGCTCGCTGACCATTTTCATCACATTTCTCTATTGTCATTACAATTCCCCATCGTCCCTTTCTTCACAATGCTCCATGATGCCTGTCATCATAATGCTCCACGGCTTCTGTTATCACAATGCTCCAGGACCAGTTTCATCACAATACTCCATCCCCCTTGTCATCACAGTGCACAATGAAACCTTTCATTACAATGCTCCATGACACTTGTCATCACAATGCTCCATGGCCTTTATCGTCACAATGCTCCCAGGCACATTTCATCACGATGTTCCATGAAAACTTTCATCACATTGCTCCATGACCATTGTCATCACAATAGTCCATACCCTTGTCAACACAATGCTGCATAATCCTTGTCATCACAATTCTCCATGACTGCTGTCATCACATAATCCAGGACAATTTTCATAACAATGCTTCATGCCCCCAGTCATCACAGTGCTCCATGATACATTTCATCACAATTCCTAGATGATCAATGTCATCACAATGCCCATGACACCTGTCGTCACAATTCGCTATGACCCTTGTCATCACAATACTCGATGAACCGTGTCATCACAGTGTTCCAGGACACATGTCATCACAATGATCCATGACTACTTTCATCACAATGCTCCAATACACCTGTCATCACAATGCTCCATGGCCCCTATTATCATATTGCTCCATGATCTCTTTGATCACAATGCTCCATGACCAGTGTCATCACCATGCCTCATGACGCCTGTCATCTCAATGCTCCATGGCCCCTTTCATCACAATGCTCCATGAATCCAGTCATCACAATGTTCCCTGCCCATATCATCACAATGCTCCTTTTCACCATTAATCACAATGCTCCATGCCCTTTCATCACAATGCCACAGAATTCTTGTCATCGCAATGTTCCTTGACCGTGTCATCACAATGCTCCATGATGCTTGTCATCACAAATCTTCATGACCCCTCTCATCACAATGATCCATGACACTTCTCATCACAAAGCTCCATGACCCCTGTCATCACAATGCTCCATGACCCTTGTCATCACAAAGCTCCATGACCCCTGTCATCACATTGATCCATGACTCCTTTCCTCACAGTGCTCCAGTACCCTTTTCATCACAATGCTCCATGCCATTGTCAGCACAATGCTCCTTGGATCCTGTCATCAAAATGCTCCATCCCCTTTTCATCACAATGATCCAGATATCCTATCATTACAATGCTCCATGCCCGTGTCAACACAATGCTCCATGACCCATGTCATCAAAATGCTTTATGAATCTTGTTATCAGAATATTCCATGACCCCTGTCATCAAAATGATCCATGACAGTTGTCATCACAATGCTGCATGATACCTTTTATCCCTACTCTCTGTGACCGCTGTCATCACAATGCTCCAGGACAATTTTCATCACAATGCTCCATGCCCCCTGTCATCACAGTGCCCCTTAACCCCTGTAATCACAATGCTCCATGACCCTGTCATCACAATGCTACATGACCCCTGTCATCACATTGTTCCATGGCCTATGTATTCACAATGCTCCATGGACCCTGTAATCACACTGCTCCATGTTCCCTTTCAACACAATGGTCCATGAACCCTGTCATCACAACGTTCCACGAAAGTTGTCATCAAAAGTCTCCATGACCCTGGTCACCACAAGGTTCCCTGCTCTTGTCATCACAATGCTCCATGACCCTTGTAATCACAGTGGTACATGGCCTTGTCACCACAATGCTCCATGGCCTCTGTCATCACCATGCTCCATGGTCTTTCTCATCACAAAGCTCTATGACCCCTGTCATCACTATGCTTGATGACCATTGTCATCACAATGCTCCAAGGCCCCTGTCATCACAATGCCTCATGGTCTTGTAATCACAAAGCTCCATGACCCCTGTCATCACAATGCTCCATGCCTTTGTCATCACAATGCTCCATGGCCCCTGTAATCACAATGCTACAGAACACTTGTCAGCATAATACTCCATTCCCGTGTCATCCCATTGCTCAATGACATTTGTCATCAAAATGTTCCCTGGCCTTTGTCATCACAGTGATCCATGATAACTTTAATCAAAATTCTACATGACCATTGTCATCACAATGCAAGGTGAGAAATGTCATCACAATGCCCCAAGACACGTGTCATCACAATTCGCCTTGGCCCTTGTTATCTCCATGCTGTATGAACCGTGTCATCACTAGGTTTCAGGACACTTGTCATCAAAGAGATCCATGACAACATTCATCACAATGCCCCATGAACTCTGTTATCTCAATGCTCCATGGCCATCGTATTCCCAATGTTCCATTGTCCCGATAATCGCATTGCTCCATGAACACTTTCATCACAATGCTCCTTGACCACTGTCACCGTAATGACCCAAGACATTTCTCATCACTGTGCTCCAAGGCCACTCTCATCAAAATGCTCCATGATCTGTGTCAGCCCAATATTGCATGACAGTTGTCATCACAACGCTCTATGATCCCTGTAATCACAATGATCCCTGCCAATAACATCACAATGTTCCATGTCTCCTGTAATCACAATGCACCATGCCCTTGTCATCACAATGCTCCAGGTCTGTTTTCATCACCATGCTTCATGCCCGTGTCATCACAATGCTCCATGAATCTTGTCTTCACAATGCTCCATGGCCCATGTCATCACAATGCTCCGTGACTCCTGTCAACACAATGCCTGATGACTCCTGTCATCAAAATGCTAAATGGCACTTGTCATCACAATGCTCTATGACGCCTGTCATCACTATTTTCCATGTCACTTGTTATCACAATGCTCCATGGCCCCTCTAATCACAGTACTCCATGACCCCTTTCATCACAATGCCCAATGCCACCTCTTATCACAATTCTCCATGGCATTTGTCATCACGATGCTCCATGACACCTGTCATCACAATGCTCCATGACACTTGTCATCACAATGCTCGATGGCCCTTGTCATCACAATGTTCCTTGGTGCTTTTCATCACAATGCTCCATGACAACTCTCATCAAAATACTCCAAGATTTGTTTCATCACAATGCTCCATGGCCCTTGTCATTACAAATCCACATGATCCCTTTCATCACAATTGTCCATGGCAACTTACATAAAAATGCTCCATGCCCCTGTCATCACAATGCCCAAAGATACCTGTTCTTACAATGATCCATGACTCTTGTCATCACAAGGCTCCATGTCCCTTGTATTCACATTGATCCAGGGCCCTTGTCATCACAATGCTCCATAGCGCTTTTCATCGCAATGCTCCATGACCGCTTTCAGCACAATGCCCCATGACCCCTGTCATCATGATGCTCAACTGCCCTTGTCATCACAAGTCTCCATGAAACATTTCCTCAAAATGTTCCAGTATGCCTTTCATCCAAATTCCCCATGGCCACTGTTATCACAATTCTCCATGACCACTGTCATCATAATGGTCCATGACCCGTTTCATCTCAATGCTCCATGACACCTGTCACCACAATGCTCCATGGCCTTTGTCATCACAATGCTCCATGTCCCCTATGATCAAAATGCTCCATGCCTTTTTCCTCACAATGCTCCCGAATTCTTGTCATCACAATGTTCCATGCCCGTGGCATCACAATGCTCCATGGCCCTTGTCATTACAATGCTCCAGAATTCTTGTCATCACAATGTTCCATGACCGTGTCATCACAATGCTACATGACACTGGTCATCACAGTTCTCCCTGACCTTTGTCATCACAATGCTTTATGTCGCTTTTCATCACAATTCTCAAAGACCACTTTAATCACTATGCTCGCTGACCATTTTCATCACATTTCTCTATTGTCATTACAATTCCCCATCGTCCCTTTCTTCACAATGCTCCATGATGCCTGTCATCATAATGCTCCACGGCTTCTGTTATCACAATGCTCCAGGACCAGTTTCATCACAATACTCCATCCCCCTTGTCATCACAGTGCACAATGAAACCTTTCATTACAATGCTCCATGACACTTGTCATCACAATGCTCCATGGCCTTTATCGTCACAATGCTCCCAGGCACATTTCATCACGATGTTCCATGAAAACTTTCATCACATTGCTCCATGACCATTGTCATCACAATAGTCCATACCCTTGTCAACACAATGCTGCATAATCCTTGTCATCACAATTCTCCATGACTGCTGTCATCACATAATCCAGGACAATTTTCATAACAATGCTTCATGCCCCCAGTCATCACAGTGCTCCATGATACATTTCATCACAATTCCTAGATGATCAATGTCATCACAATGCCCATGACACCTGTCGTCACAATTCGCTATGACCCTTGTCATCACAATACTCGATGAACCGTGTCATCACAGTGTTCCAGGACACATGTCATCACAATGATCCATGACTACTTTCATCACAATGCTCCAATACACCTGTCATCACAATGCTCCATGGCCCCTATTATCATATTGCTCCATGATCTCTTTGATCACAATGCTCCATGACCAGTGTCATCACCATGCCTCATGACGCCTGTCATCTCAATGCTCCATGGCCCCTTTCATCACAATGCTCCATGAATCCAGTCATCACAATGTTCCCTGCCCATATCATCACAATGCTCCTTTTCACCATTAATCACAATGCTCCATGCCCTTTCATCACAATGCCACAGAATTCTTGTCATCGCAATGTTCCTTGACCGTGTCATCACAATGCTCCATGATGCTTGTCATCACAAATCTTCATGACCCCTCTCATCACAATGATCCATGACACTTCTCATCACAAAGCTCCATGACCCCTGTCATCACAATGCTCCATGACCCTTGTCATCACAAAGCTCCATGACCCCTGTCATCACATTGATCCATGACTCCTTTCCTCACAGTGCTCCAGTACCCTTTTCATCACAATGCTCCATGCCATTGTCAGCACAATGCTCCTTGGATCCTGTCATCAAAATGCTCCATCCCCTTTTCATCACAATGATCCAGATATCCTATCATTACAATGCTCCATGCCCGTGTCAACACAATGCTCCATGACCCATGTCATCAAAATGCTTTATGAATCTTGTTATCAGAATATTCCATGACCCCTGTCATCAAAATGATCCATGACAGTTGTCATCACAATGCTGCATGATACCTTTTATCCCTACTCTCTGTGACCGCTGTCATCACAATGCTCCAGGACAATTTTCATCACAATGCTCCATGCCCCCTGTCATCACAGTGCCCCTTAACCCCTGTAATCACAATGCTCCATGACCCTGTCATCACAATGCTACATGACCCCTGTCATCACATTGTTCCATGGCCTATGTATTCACAATGCTCCATGGACCCTGTAATCACACTGCTCCATGTTCCCTTTCAACACAATGGTCCATGAACCCTGTCATCACAACGTTCCACGAAAGTTGTCATCAAAAGTCTCCATGACCCTGGTCACCACAAGGTTCCCTGCTCTTGTCATCACAATGCTCCATGACCCTTGTAATCACAGTGGTACATGGCCTTGTCACCACAATGCTCCATGGCCTCTGTCATCACCATGCTCCATGGTCTTTCTCATCACAAAGCTCTATGACCCCTGTCATCACTATGCTTGATGACCATTGTCATCACAATGCTCCAAGGCCCCTGTCATCACAATGCCTCATGGTCTTGTAATCACAAAGCTCCATGACCCCTGTCATCACAATGCTCCATGCCTTTGTCATCACAATGCTCCATGGCCCCTGTAATCACAATGCTACAGAACACTTGTCAGCATAATACTCCATTCCCGTGTCATCCCATTGCTCAATGACATTTGTCATCAAAATGTTCCCTGGCCTTTGTCATCGCAGTGATCCATGATAACTTTAATCAAAATTCTACATGACCATTGTCATCACAATGCAAGGTGAGAAATGTCATCACAATGCCCCAAGACACGTGTCATCACAATTCGCCTTGGCCCTTGTTATCTCCATGCTGTATGAACCGTGTCATCACTAGGTTTCAGGACACTTGTCATCAAAGAGATCCATGACAACATTCATCACAATGCCCCATGAACTCTGTTATCTCAATGCTCCATGGCCATCGTATTCCCAATGTTCCATTGTCCCGATAATCGCATTGCTCCATGAACACTTTCATCACAATGCTCCTTGACCACTGTCACCGTAATGACCCAAGACGTTTCTCATCACTGTGCTCCAAGGCCACTCTCATCAAAATGCTCCATGATCTGTGTCAGCCCAATATTGCATGACAGTTGTCATCACAACGCTCTATGATCCCTGTAATCACAATGATCCCTGCCAATAACATCACAATGTTCCATGTCTCCTGTAATCACAATGCACCATGCCCTTGTCATCACAATGCTCCAGGTCTGTTTTCATCACCATGCTTCATGCCCGTGTCATCACAATGCTCCATGAATCTTGTCTTCACAATGCTCCATGGCCCATGTCATCACAATGCTCCGTGACTCCTGTCAACACAATGCCTGATGACTCCTGTCATCAAAATGCTAAATGGCACTTGTCATCACAATGCTCTATGACGCCTGTCATCACTATTTTCCATGTCACTTGTTATCACAATGCTCCATGGCCCCTCTAATCACAGTACTCCATGACCCCTATCATCACAATGCCCAATGCCACCTCTTATCACAATTCTCCATGGCATTTGTCATCACGATGCTCCATGACACCTGTCATCACAATGCTCCATGACACTTGTCATCACAATGCTCGATGGCCCTTGTCATCACAATGTTCCTTGGTGCTTTTCATCACAATGCTCCATGACAACTCTCATCAAAATACTCCAAGATTTGTTTCATCACAATGCTCCATGGCCCTTGTCCTTACAAATCCACATGATCCCTTTCATCACAATTGTCCATGGCAACTTACATAAAAATGCTCCATGCCCCTGTCATCACAATGCCCAAAGATACCTGTTCTTAAAATGATCCATGACTCTTGTCATCACAAGGCTCCATGTCCCTTGTATTCACATTGATCCAGGGCCCTTGTCATCACAATGCTCCATAGCGCTTTTCATCGCAATGCTCCATGACCGCTTTCAGCACAATGCCCCATGACCCCTGTCATCATGATGCTCAACTGCCCTTGTCATCACAAGTCTCCATGAAACATTTCCTCAAAATGCTCCAGTATGCCTTTCATCCAAATTCCCCATGGCCACTGTCATCACAATTCTCCATGACCACTGTCATCATAATGGTCCATGACCCGTTTCATCTCAATGCTCCATGACACCTGTCACCACAATGCTCCATGGCCTTTGTCATCACAATGCTCCATGTCCCCTATGATCAAAATGCTCCATGCCTTTTTCCTCACAATGCTCCCGAATTCTTGTCATCACAATGTTCCATGCCAGTGGCATCACAATGCTCCATGGCCTTTGTCATCACAATGCTCCAGAATTCTTGTCATCACAATGTTCCATGACCGTGTCATCACAATGCTACATGACCCTGGTCATCACAGTTCTCCCTGACCTTTGTCATCACAATGCTTTATGTCGCTTTTCATCACAATTCTCAAAGACCACTTTAATCACTATGCTCGCTGACCATTTTCATCACATTTCTCTATTGTCATTACAATTCCCCATCGTCCCTTTCTTCACAATGCTCCATGATGCCTGTCATCACAATGCTCCACGGCTTCTGTTATCACAATGCTCCAGGACCAGTTTCATCACAATACTCCATCCCCCTTGTCATCACAGTGCACAATGAAACCTTTCATTACAATGCTCCATGACACTTGTCATCACAATGCTCCATGGCCTTTATCGTCACAATGCTCCCAGGCACATTTCATCACGATGTTCCATGAAAACTTTCATCACATTGCTCCATGACCATTGTCATCACAATAGTCCATACCCTTGTCAACACAATGCTGCATAATCCTTGTCATCACAATTCTCCATGACTGCTGTCATCACATAATCCAGGACAATTTTCATAACAATGCTTCATGCCCCCAGTCATCACAGTGCTCCATGATACATTTCATCACAATTCCTAGATGATCAATGTCATCACAATGCCCATGACACCTGTCGTCACAATTCGCTATGACCCTTGTCATCACAATACTCGATGAACCGTGTCATCACAGTGTTCCAGGACACATGTCATCACAATGATCCATGACTACTTTCATCACAATGCTCCAATACACCTGTCATCACAATGCTCCATGGCCCCTATTATCATATTGCTCCATGATCTCTTTGATCACAATGCTCCATGACCAGTGTCATCACCATGCCTCATGACGCCTGTCATCTCAATGCTCCATGGCCCCTTTCATCACAATGCTCCATGAACCCAGTCATCACAATGTTCCCTGCCCATATCATCACAATGCTCCTTTTCACCATTAATCACAATGCTCCATGCCCTTTCATCACAATGCTACAGAATTCTTGTCATCGCAATGTTCCTTGACCGTGTCATCACAATGCTCCATGATGCTTGTCATCACAAATCTTCATGACCCCTCTCATCACAATGATCCATGACACTTCTCATCACAAAGCTCCATGACCCCTGTCATCACAATGCTCCATGACCCTTGTCATCACAAAGCTCCATGACCCCTGTCATCACATTGATCCATGACTCCTTTCCTCACAGTGCTCCAGTACCCTTTTCATCACAATGCTCCATGCCATTGTCAGCACAATGCTCCTTGGATCCTGTCATCAAAATGCTCCATCCCCTTTTCATCACAATGATCCAGATATCCTATCATTACAATGCTCCATGCCCGTGTCAACACAATGCTCCATGACCCATGTCATCAAAATGCTTTATGAACCTTGTTATCAGAATATTCCATGACCCCTGTCATCAAAATGATCCATGACAGTTGTCATCACAATGCTGCATGATACCTTTCATCCCTACTCTCTGTGACCGCTGTCATCACAATGCTCCAGGACAATTTTCATCACAATGCTCCATGCCCCCTGTCATCACAGTGCCCCTTAACCCCTGTAATCACAATGCTCCATGACCCTGTCATCCAATGCTACATGACCCCTGTCATCACATTGTTCCATGGCCTATGTATTCACAATGCTCCATGGACCCTGTAATCACACTGCTCCATGTTCCCTTTCAACACAATGGTCCATGACCCCTGTCATCACAACGTTCCACGAAAGTTGTCATCAAAAGTCTCCATGACCCTGGTCACCACAAGGTTCCCTGCTCTTGTCATCACAATGCTCCATGACCCTTGTAATCACAGTGGTACATGGCCTTGTCACCACAATGCTCCATGGCCTCTGTCATCACCATGCTCCATGGTCTTTCTCATCACAAAGCTCTATGACCCCTGTCATCACTATGCTTGATGACCATTGTCATCACAATGCTCCAAGGCCCCTGTCATCACAATGCCTCATGGTCTTGTAATCACAAAGCTCCATGACCCCTGTCATCACAATGCTCCATGCCTTTGTCATCACAATGCTCCATGGCCCCTGTAATCACAATGCTACAGAACACTTGTCAGCATAATACTCCATTCCCGTGTCATCCCATTGCTCAATGACATTTGTCATCAAAATGTTCCCTGGCCTTTGTCATCACAGTGATCCATGATAACTTTAATCAAAATTCTACATGACCATTGTCATCACAATGCAAGGTGAGAAATGTCATCACAATGCCCCAAGACACGTGTCATCACAATTCGCCTTGGCCCTTGTTATCTCCATGCTGTATGAACCGTGTCATCACTAGGTTTCAGGACACTTGTCATCAAAGAGATCCATGACAACATTCATCACAATGCCCCATGAACTCTGTTATCTCAATGCTCCATGGCCATTGTATTCCCAATGTTCCATTGTCCCGATAATCGCATTGCTCCATGAACACTTTCATCACAATGCTCCTTGACCACTGTCACCGTAATGACCCAAGACGTTTCTCATCACTGTGCTCCAAGGCCACTCTCATCAAAATGCTCCATGATCTGTGTCAGCCCAATATTGCATGACAGTTGTCATCACAACGCTCTATGATCCCTGTAATCACAATGATCCCTGCCAATAACATCACAATGTTCCATGTCTCCTGTAATCACAATGCACCATGCCCTTGTCATCACAATGCTCCAGGTCTGTTTTCATCACCATGCTTCATGCCCGTGTCATCACAATGCTCCATGAATCTTGTCTTCACAATGCTCCATGGCCCATGTCATCACAATGCTCCGTGACTCCTGTCAACACAATGCCTGATGACTCCTGTCATCAAAATGCTAAATGGCACTTGTCATCACAATGCTCTATGACGCCTGTCATCACTATTTTCCATGTCACTTGTTATCACAATGCTCCATGGCCCCTCTAATCACAGTACTCCATGACCCCTATCATCACAATGCCCAATGCCACCTCTTATCACAATTCTCCATGGCATTTGTCATCACGATGCTCCATGACACCTGTCATCACAATGCTCCATGACACTTGTCATCACAATGCTCGATGGCCCTTGTCATCACAATGTTCCTTGGTGCTTTTCATCACAATGCTCCATGACAACTCTCATCAAAATACTCCAAGATTTGTTTCATCACAATGCTCCATGGCCCTTGTCATTACAAATCCACATGATCCCTTTCATCACAATTGTCCATGGCAACTTACATAAAAATGCTCCATGCCCCTGTCATCACAATGCCCAAAGATACCTGTTCTTACAATGATCCATGACTCTTGTCATCACAAGGCTCCATGTCCCTTGTATTCACATTGATCCAGGGCCCTTGTCATCACAATGCTCCATAGCGCTTTTCATCGCAATGCTCCATGACCGCTTTCAGCACAATGCCCCATGACCCCTGTCATCATGATGCTCAACTGCCCTTGTCATCACAAGTCTCCATGAAACATTTCCTCAAAATGCTCCAGTATGCCTTTCATCCAAATTCCCCATGGCCACTGTCATCACAATTCTCCATGACCACTGTCATCATAATGGTCCATGACCCGTTTCATCTCAATGCTCCATGACACCTGTCACCACAATGCTCCATGGCCTTTGTCATCACAATGCTCCATGTCCCCTATGATCAAAATGCTCCATGCCTTTTTCCTCACAATGCTCCCGAATTCTTGTCATCACAATGTTCCATGCCAGTGGCATCACAATGCTCCATGGCCTTTGTCATCACAATGCTCCAGAATTCTTGTCATCACAATGTTCCATGACCGTGTCATCACAATGCTACATGACCCTGGTCATCACAGTTCTCCCTGACCTTTGTCATCACAATGCTTTATGTCGCTTTTCATCACAATTCTCAAAGACCACTTTAATCACTATGCTCGCTGACCATTTTCATCACATTTCTCTATTGTCATTACAATTCCCCATCGTCCCTTTCTTCACAATGCTCCATGATGCCTGTCATCACAATGCTCCACGGCTTCTGTTATCACAATGCTCCAGGACCAGTTTCATCACAATACTCCATCCCCCTTGTCATCACAGTGCACAATGAAACCTTTCATTACAATGCTCCATGACACTTGTCATCACAATGCTCCATGGCCTTTATCGTCACAATGCTCCCAGGCACATTTCATCACGATGTTCCATGAAAACTTTCATCACATTGCTCCATGACCATTGTCATCACAATAGTCCATACCCTTGTCAACACAATGCTGCATAATCCTTGTCATCACAATTCTCCATGACTGCTGTCATCACATAATCCAGGACAATTTTCATAACAATGCTTCATGCCCCCAGTCATCACAGTGCTCCATGATACATTTCATCACAATTCCTAGATGATCAATGTCATCACAATGCCCATGACACCTGTCGTCACAATTCGCTATGACCCTTGTCATCACAATACTCGATGAACCGTGTCATCACAGTGTTCCAGGACACATGTCATCACAATGATCCATGACTACTTTCATCACAATGCTCCAATACACCTGTCATCACAATGCTCCATGGCCCCTATTATCATATTGCTCCATGATCTCTTTGATCACAATGCTCCATGACCAGTGTCATCACCATGCCTCATGACGCCTGTCATCTCAATGCTCCATGGCCCCTTTCATCACAATGCTCCATGAACCCAGTCATCACAATGTTCCCTGCCCATATCATCACAATGCTCCTTTTCACCATTAATCACAATGCTCCATGCCCTTTCATCACAATGCTACAGAATTCTTGTCATCGCAATGTTCCTTGACCGTGTCATCACAATGCTCCATGATGCTTGTCATCACAAATCTTCATGACCCCTCTCATCACAATGATCCATGACACTTCTCATCACAAAGCTCCATGACCCCTGTCATCACAATGCTCCATGACCCTTGTCATCACAAAGCTCCATGACCCCTGTCATCACATTGATCCATGACTCCTTTCCTCACAGTGCTCCAGTACCCTTTTCATCACAATGCTCCATGCCATTGTCAGCAAAATGCTCCTTGGATCCTGTCATCAAAATGCTCCATCCCCTTTTCATCACAATGATCCAGATATCCTATCATTACAATGCTCCATGCCCGTGTCAACACAATGCTCCATGACCCATGTCATCAAAATGCTTTATGAACCTTGTTATCAGAATATTCCATGACCCCTGTCATCAAAATGATCCATGACAGTTGTCATCACAATGCTGCATGATACCTTTCATCCCTACTCTCTGTGACCGCTGTCATCACAATGCTCCAGGACAATTTTCATCACAATGCTCCATGCCCCCTGTCATCACAGTGCCCCTTAACCCCTGTAATCACAATGCTCCATGACCCTGTCATCCAATGCTACATGACCCCTGTCATCACATTGTTCCATGGCCTATGTATTCACAATGCTCCATGGACCCTGTAATCACACTGCTCCATGTTCCCTTTCAACACAATGGTCCATGACCCCTGTCATCACAACGTTCCACGAAAGTTGTCATCAAAAGTCTCCATGACCCTGGTCACCACAAGGTTCCCTGCTCTTGTCATCACAATGCTCCATGACCCTTGTAATCACAGTGGTACATGGCCTTGTCACCACAATGCTCCATGGCCTCTGTCATCACCATGCTCCATGGTCTTTCTCATCACAAAGCTCTATGACCCCTGTCATCACTATGCTTGATGACCATTGTCATCACAATGCTCCAAGGCCCCTGTCATCACAATGCCTCATGGTCTTGTAATCACAAAGCTCCATGACCCCTGTCATCACAATGCTCCATGCCTTTGTCATCACAATGCTCCATGGCCCCTGTAATCACAATGCTACAGAACACTTGTCAGCATAATACTCCATTCCCGTGTCATCCCATTGCTCAATGACATTTGTCATCAAAATGTTCCCTGGCCTTTGTCATCACAGTGATCCATGATAACTTTAATCAAAATTCTACATGACCATTGTCATCACAATGCAAGGTGAGAAATGTCATCACAATGCCCCAAGACACGTGTCATCACAATTCGCCTTGGCCCTTGTTATCTCCATGCTGTATGAACCGTGTCATCACTAGGTTTCAGGACACTTGTCATCAAAGAGATCCATGACAACATTCATCACAATGCCCCATGAACTCTGTTATCTCAATGCTCCATGGCCATTGTATTCCCAATGTTCCATTGTCCCGATAATCGCATTGCTCCATGAACACTTTCATCACAATGCTCCTTGACCACTGTCACCGTAATGACCCAAGACGTTTCTCATCACTGTGCTCCAAGGCCACTCTCATCAAAATGCTCCATGATCTGTGTCAGCCCAATATTGCATGACAGTTGTCATCACAACGCTCTATGATCCCTGTAATCACAATGATCCCTGCCAATAACATCACAATGTTCCATGTCTCCTGTAATCACAATGCACCATGCCCTTGTCATCACAATGCTCCAGGTCTGTTTTCATCACCATGCTTCATGCCCGTGTCATCACAATGCTCCATGAATCTTGTCTTCACAATGCTCCATGGCCCATGTCATCACAATGCTCCGTGACTCCTGTCAACACAATGCCTGATGACTCCTGTCATCAAAATGCTAAATGGCACTTGTCATCACAATGCTCTATGACGCCTGTCATCACTATTTTCCATGTCACTTGTTATCACAATGCTCCATGGCCCCTCTAATCACAGTACTCCATGACCCCTATCATCACAATGCCCAATGCCACCTCTTATCACAATTCTCCATGGCATTTGTCATCACGATGCTCCATGACACCTGTCATCACAATGCTCCATGACACTTGTCATCACAATGCTCGATGGCCCTTGTCATCACAATGTTCCTTGGTGCTTTTCATCACAATGCTCCATGACAACTCTCATCAAAATACTCCAAGATTTGTTTCATCACAATGCTCCATGGCCCTTGTCATTACAAATCCACATGATCCCTTTCATCACAATTGTCCATGGCAACTTACATAAAAATGCTCCATGCCCCTGTCATCACAATGCCCAAAGATACCTGTTCTTACAATGATCCATGACTCTTGTCATCACAAGGCTCCATGTCCCTTGTATTCACATTGATCCAGGGCCCTTGTCATCACAATGCTCCATAGCGCTTTTCATCGCAATGCTCCATGACCGCTTTCAGCACAATGCCCCATGACCCCTGTCATCATGATGCTCAACTGCCCTTGTCATCACAAGTCTCCATGAAACATTTCCTCAAAATGCTCCAGTATGCCTTTCATCCAAATTCCCCATGGCCACTGTCATCACAATTCTCCATGACCACTGTCATCATAATGGTCCATGACCCGTTTCATCTCAATGCTCCATGACACCTGACACCACAATGCTCCATGGCCTTTGTCATCACAATGCTCCATGTCCCCTATGATCAAAATGCTCCATGCCTTTTTCCTCACAATGCTCCCGAATTCTTGTCATCACAATGTTCCATGCCAGTGGCATCACAATGCTCCATGGCCTTTGTCATCACAATGCTCCAGAATTCTTGTCATCACAATGTTCCATGACCGTGTCATCACAATGCTACATGACCCTGGTCATCACAGTTCTCCCTGACCTTTGTCATCACAATGCTTTATGTCGCTTTTCATCACAATTCTCAAAGACCACTTTAATCACTATGCTCGCTGACCATTTTCATCACATTTCTCTATTGTCATTACAATTCCCCATCATCCCTTTCTTCACAATGCTCCATGATGCCTGTCATCACAATGCTCCACGGCTTCTGTTATCACAATGCTCCAGGACCAGTTTCAACACAATACTCCATCCCCCTTGTCATCACAGTGCACAATGAAACCTTTCATTACAATGCTCCATGACACTTGTCATCACAATGCTCCATGGCCTTTATCGTCACAATGCTCCCAGGCACATTTCATCACGATGTTCCATGAAAACTTTCATCACATTGCTCCATGACCATTGTCATCACAATAGTCCATACCCTTGTCAACACAATGCTGCATAATCCTTGTCATCACAATTCTCCATGACTGCTGTCATCACATAATCCAGGACAATTTTCATAACAATGCTTCATGCCCCCAGTCATCACAGTGCTCCATGATACATTTCATCACAATTCCTAGATGATCAATGTCATCACAATGCCCATGACACCTGTCGTCACAATTCGCTATGACCCTTGTCATCACAATACTCGATGAACCGTGTCATCACAGTGTTCCAGGACACATGTCATCACAATGATCCATGACTACTTTCATCACAATGCTCCAATACACCTGTCATCACAATGCTCCATGGCCCCTATTATCATATTGCTCCATGATCTCTTTGATCACAATGCTCCATGACCAGTGTCATCACCATGCCTCATGATGCCTGTCATCTCAATGCTCCATGGCCCCTTTCATCACAATGCTCCATGAACCCAGTCATCACAATGTTCCCTGCCCATATCATCACAATGCTCCTTTTCACCATTAATCACAATGCTCCATGCCCTTTCATCACAATGCTACAGAATTCTTGTCATCGCAATGTTCCTTGACCGTGTCATCACAATGCTCCATGATGCTTGTCATCACAAATCTTCATGACCCCTCTCATCACAATGATCCATGACACTTCTCATCACAAAGCTCCATGACCCCTGTCATCACAATGCTCCATGACCCTTGTCATCACAAAGCTCCATGACCCCTGTCATCACATTGATCCATGACTCCTTTCCTCACAGTGCTCCAGTACCCTTTTCATCACAATGCTCCATGCCATTGTCAGCACAATGCTCCTTGGATCCTGTCATCAAAATGCTCCATCCCCTTTTCATCACAATGATCCAGATATCCTATCATTACAATGCTCCATGCCCGTGTCAACACAATGCTCCATGACCCATGTCATCAAAATGCTTTATGAACCTTGTTATCAGAATATTCCATGACCCCTGTCATCAAAATGATCCATGACAGTTGTCATCACAATGCTGCATGATACCTTTCATCCCTACTCTCTGTGACCGCTGTCATCACAATGCTCCAGGACAATTTTCATCACAATGCTCCATGCCCCCTGTCATCACAGTGCCCCTTAACCCCTGTAATCACAATGCTCCATGACCCTGTCATCCAATGCTACATGACCCCTGTCATCACATTGTTCCATGGCCTATGTATTCACAATGCTCCATGGACCCTGTAATCACACTGCTCCATGTTCCCTTTCAACACAATGGTCCATGACCCCTGTCATCACAACGTTCCACGAAAGTTGTCATCAAAAGTCTCCATGACCCTGGTCACCACAAGGTTCCCTGCTCTTGTCATCACAATGCTCCATGACCCTTGTAATCACAGTGGTACATGGCCTTGTCACCACAATGCTCCATGGCCTCTGTCATCACCATGCTCCATGGTCTTTCTCATCACAAAGCTCTATGACCCCTGTCATCACTATGCTTGATGACCATTGTCATCACAATGCTCCAAGGCCCCTGTCATCACAATGCCTCATGGTCTTGTAATCACAAAGCTCCATGACCCCTGTCATCACAATGCTCCATGCCTTTGTCATCACAATGCTCCATGGCCGCTGTAATCACAATGCTACAGAACACTTGTCAGCATAATACTCCATTCCCGTGTCATCCCATTGCTCAATGACATTTGTCATCAAAATGTTCCCTGGCCTTTGTCATCACAGTGATCCATGATAACTTTAATCAAAATTCTACATGACCATTGTCATCACAATGCAAGGTGAGAAATGTCATCACAATGCCCCAAGACACGTGTCATCACAATTCGCCTTGGCCCTTGTTATCTCCATGCTGTATGAACCGTGTCATCACTAGGTTTCAGGACACTTGTCATCAAAGAGATCCATGACAACATTCATCACAATGCCCCATGAACTCTGTTATCTCAATGCTCCATGGCCATTGTATTCCCAATGTTCCATTGTCCCGATAATCGCATTGCTCCATGAACACTTTCATCACAATGCTCCTTGACCACTGTCACCGTAATGACCCAAGACGTTTCTCATCACTGTGCTCCAAGGCCACTCTCATCAAAATGCTCCATGATCTGTGTCAGCCCAATATTGCATGACAGTTGTCATCACAACGCTCTATGATCCCTGTAATCACAATGATCCCTGCCAATAACATCACAATGTTCCATGTCTCCTGTAATCACAATGCACCATGCCCTTGTCATCACAATGCTCCAGGTCTGTTTTCATCACCATGTTTCATGCCCGTGTCATCACAATGCTCCATGAATCTTGTCTTCACAATGCTCCATGGCCCATGTCATCACAATGCTCCGTGACTCCTGTCAACACAATGCCTGATGACTCCTGTCATCAAAATGCTAAATGGCACTTGTCATCACAATGCTCTATGACGCCTGTCATCACTATTTTCCATGTCACTTGTTATCACAATGCTCCATGGCCCCTCTAATCACAGTACTCCATGACCCCTATCATCACAATGCCCAATGCCACCTCTTATCACAATTCTCCATGGCATTTGTCATCACAATGCTCCATGACACCTGTCATCACAATGCTCCATGACACTTGTCATCACAATGCTCGATGGCCCTTGTCATCACAATGTTCCTTGGTGCTTTTCATCACAATGCTCCATGACAACTCTCATCAAAATACTCCAAGATTTGTTTCATCACAATGCTCCATGGCCCTTGTCATTACAAATCCACATGATCCCTTTCATCACAATTGTCCATGGCAACTTACATAAAAATGCTCCATGCCCCTGTCATCACAATGCCCAAAGATACCTGTTCTTACAATGATCCATGACTCTTGTCATCACAAGGCTCCATGTCCCTTGTATTCACATTGATCCAGGGCCCTTGTCATCACAATGCTCCATAGCGCTTTTCATCGCAATGCTCCATGACCGCTTTCAGCACAATGCCCCATGACCCCTGTCATCATGATGCTCAACTGCCCTTGTCATCACAAGTCTCCATGAAACATTTCCTCAAAATGTTCCAGTATGCCTTTCATCCAAATTCCCCATGGCCACTGTCATCACAATTCTCCATGACCACTGTCATCATAATGGTCCATGACCCGTTTCATCTCAATGCTCCATGACACCTGTCACCACAATGCTCCATGGCCTTTGTCATCACAATGCTCCATGTCCCCTATGATCAAAATGCTCCATGCCTTTTTCCTCACAATGCTCCCGAATTCTTGTCATCACAATGTTCCATGCCCGTGGCATCACAATGCTCCATGGCCCTTGTCATTACAATGCTCCAGAATTCTTGTCATCACAATGTTCCATGATCGTGTCATCACAATGCTACATGACACTGGTCATCACAGTTCTCCCTGACCTTTGTCATCACAATGCTTTATGTCGCTTTTCATCACAATTCTCAAAGACCACTTTAATCACTATGCTCGCTGACCATTTTCATCACATTTCTCTATTGTCATTACAATTCCCCATCGTCCCTTTCTTCACAATGCTCCATGATGCCTGTCATCATAATGCTCCACGGCTTCTGTTATCACAATGCTCCAGGACCAGTTTCATCACAATACTCCATTCCCCTTGTCATCACAGTGCACAATGAAACCTTTCATTACAATGCTCCATGACACTTGTCATCACAATGCTCCATGGCCTTTATCGTCACAATGCTCCCAGGCACATTTCATCACGATGTTCCATGAAAACTTTCATCACATTGCTCCATGACCATTGTCATCACAATAGTCCATACCCTTGTCAACACAATGCTGCATAATCCTTGTCATCACAATTCTCCATGACTGCTGTCATCACATAATCCAGGACAATTTTCATAACAATGCTTCATGCCCCCAGTCATCACAGTGCTCCATGATACATTTCATCACAATTCCTAGATGATCAATGTCATCACAATGCCCATGACACCTGTCGTCACAATTCGCTATGACCCTTGTCATCACAATACTCGATGAACCGTGTCATCACAGTGTTCCAGGACACATGTCATCACAATGATCCATGACTACTTTCATCACAATGCTCCAATACACCTGTCATCACAATGCTCCATGGCCCCTATTATCATATTGCTCCATGATCTCTTTGATCACAATGCTCCATGACCAGTGTCATCACCATGCCTCATGACGCCTGTCATCTCAATGCTCCATGGCCCCTTTCATCACAATGCTCCATGAATCCAGTCATCACAATGTTCCCTGCCCATATCATCACAATGCTCCTTTTCACCATTAATCACAATGCTCCATGCCCTTTCATCACAATGCCACAGAATTCTTGTCATCGCAATGTTCCTTGACCGTGTCATCACAATGCTCCATGATGCTTGTCATCACAAATCTTCATGACCCCTCTCATCACAATGATCCATGACACTTCTCATCACAAAGCTCCATGACCCCTGTCATCACAATGCTCCATGACCCTTGTCATCACAAAGCTCCATGACCCCTGTCATCACATTGATCCATGACTCCTTTCCTCACAGTGCTCCAGTACCCTTTTCATCACAATGCTCCATGCCATTGTCAGCACAATGCTCCTTGGATCCTGTCATCAAAATGCTCCATCCCCTTTTCATCACAATGATCCAGATATCCTATCATTACAATGCTCCATGCCCGTGTCAACACAATGCTCCATGACCCATGTCATCAAAATGCTTTATGAATCTTGTTATCAGAATATTCCATGACCCCTGTCATCAAAATGATCCATGACAGTTGTCATCACAATGCTGCATGATACCTTTTATCCCTACTCTCTGTGACCGCTGTCATCACAATGCTCCAGGACAATTTTCATCACAATGCTCCATGCCCCCTGTCATCACAGTGCCCCTTAACCCCTGTAATCACAATGCTCCATGACCCTGTCATCACAATGCTACATGACCCCTGTCATCACATTGTTCCATGGCCTATGTATTCACAATGCTCCATGGACCCTGTAATCACACTGCTCCATGTTCCCTTTCAACACAATGGTCCATGAACCCTGTCATCACAACGTTCCATGAAAGTTGTCATCAAAAGTCTCCATGACCCTGGTCACCACAAGGTTCCCTGCTCTTGTCATCACAATGCTCCATGACCCTTGTAATCACAGTGGTACATGGCCTTGTCACCACAATGCTCCATGGCCTCTGTCATCACCATGCTCCATGGTCTTTCTCATCACAAAGCTCTATGACCCCTGTCATCACTATGCTTGATGACCATTGTCATCACAATGCTCCAAGGCCCCTGTCATCACAATGCCTCATGGTCTTGTAATCACAAAGCTCCATGACCCCTGTCATCACAATGCTCCATGCCTTTGTCATCACAATGCTCCATGGCCCCTGTAATCACAATGCTACAGAACACTTCTCAGCATAATACTCCATTCCCGTGTCATCCCATTGCTCAATGACATTTGTCATCAAAATATTCCCTGGCCTTTGTCATCACAGTGATCCATGATAACTTTAATCAAAATTCTACATGATCATTGTCATCACAATGCAAGGTGAGAAATGTCATCACAATGCCCCAAGACACGTGTCATCACAATTCACCTTGGCCCTTGTTATCTCCATGCTGTATGAACCGTGTCATCACTAGGTTTCAGGACACTTGTCATCAAAGAGATCCATGACAACATTCATCACAATGCCCCATGAACTCTGTTATCTCAATGCTCCATGGCCATCGTATTCCCAATGTTCCATTGTCCCGATAATCGCATTGCTCCATGAACACTTTCATCACAATGCTCCTTGACCACTGTCACCGTAATGACCCAAGACGTTTCTCATCACTGTGCTCCAAGGCCACTCTCATCAAAATGCTCCATGATCTGTGTCAGCCCAATATTGCATGACAGTTGTCATCACAACGCTCTATGATCCCTGTAATCACAATGATCCCTGCCAATAACATCACAATGTTCCATGTCTCCTGTAATCACAATGCACCATGCCCTTGTCATCACAATGCTCCAGGTCTGTTTTCATCACCATGCTTCATGCCCGTGTCATCACAATGCTCCATGAATCTTGTCTTCACAATGCTCCATGGCCCATGTCATCACAATGCTCCGTGACTCCTGTCAACACAATGCCTGATGACTCCTGTCATCAAAATGCTAAATGGCACTTGTCATCACAATGCTCTATGACGCCTGTCATCACTATTTTCCATGTCACTTGTTATCACAATGCTCCATGGCCCCTCTAATCACAGTACTCCATGACCCCTATCATCACAATGCCCAATGCCACCTCTTATCACAATTCTCCATGGCATTTGTCATCACGATGCTCCATGACACCTGTCATCACAATGCTCCATGACACTTGTCATCACAATGCTCGATGGCCCTTGTCATCACAATGTTCCTTGGTGCTTTTCATCACAATGCTCCATGACAACTCTCATCAAAATACTCCAAGATTTGTTTCATCACAATGCTCCATGGCCCTTGTCATTACAAATCCACATGATCCCTTTCATCACAATTGTCCATGGCAACTTACATAAAAATGCTCCATGCCCCTGTCATCACAATGCCCAAAGATACCTGTTCTTACAATGATCCATGACTCTTGTCATCACAAGGCTCCATGTCCCTTGTATTCACATTGATCCAGGGCCCTTGTCATCACAATGCTCCATAGCGCTTTTCATCGCAATGCTCCATGACCGCTTTCAGCACAATGCCCCATGACCCCTGTCATCATGATGCTCAACTGCCCTTGTCATCACAAGTCTCCATGAAACATTTCCTCAAAATGCTCCAGTATGCCTTTCATCCAAATTCCCCATGGCCACTGTCATCACAATTCTCCATGACCACTGTCATCATAATGGTCCATGACCCGTTTCATCTCAATGCTCCATGACACCTGTCACCACAATGCTCCATGGCCTTTGTCATCACAATGCTCCATGTCCCCTATGATCAAAATGCTCCATGCCTTTTTCCTCACAATGCTCCCGAATTCTTGTCATCACAATGTTCCATGCCAGTGGCATCACAATGCTCCATGGCCTTTGTCATCACAATGCTCCAGAATTCTTGTCATCACAATGTTCCATGACCGTGTCATCACAATGCTACATGACCCTGGTCATCACAGTTCTCCCTGACCTTTGTCATCACAATGCTTTATGTCGCTTTTCATCACAATTCTCAAAGACCACTTTAATCACTATGCTCGCTGACCATTTTCATCACATTTCTCTATTGTCATTACAATTCCCCATCATCCCTTTCTTCACAATGCTCCATGATGCCTGTCATCACAATGCTCCACGGCTTCTGTTATCACAATGCTCCAGGACCAGTTTCATCACAATACTCCATCCCCCTTGTCATCACAGTGCACAATGAAACCTTTCATTACAATGCTCCATGACACTTGTCATCACAATGCTCCATGGCCTTTATCGTCACAATGCTCCCAGGCACATTTCATCACGATGTTCCATGAAAACTTTCATCACATTGCTCCATGACCATTGTCATCACAATAGTCCATACCCTTGTCAACACAATGCTGCATAATCCTTGTCATCACAATTCTCCATGACTGCTGTCATCACATAATCCAGGACAATTTTCATAACAATGCTTCATGCCCCCAGTCATCACAGTGCTCCATGATACATTTCATCACAATTCCTAGATGATCAATGTCATCACAATGCCCATGACACCTGTCGTCACAATTCGCTATGACCCTTGTCATCACAATACTCGATGAACCGTGTCATCACAGTGTTCCAGGACACATGTCATCACAATGATCCATGACTACTTTCATCACAATGCTCCAATACACCTGTCATCACAATGCTCCATGGCCCCTATTATCATATTGCTCCATGATCTCTTTGATCACAATGCTCCATGACCAGTGTCATCACCATGCCTCATGACGCCTGTCATCTCAATGCTCCATGGCCCCTTTCATCACAATGCTCCATGAACCCAGTCATCACAATGTTCCCTGCCCATATCATCACAATGCTCCTTTTCACCATTAATCACAATGCTCCATGCCCTTTCATCACAATGCTACAGAATTCTTGTCATCGCAATGTTCCTTGACCGTGTCATCACAATGCTCCATGATGCTTGTCATCACAAATCTTCATGACCCCTCTCATCACAATGATCCATGACACTTCTCATCACAAAGCTCCATGACCCCTGTCATCACAATGCTCCATGACCCTTGTCATCACAAAGCTCCATGACCCCTGTCATCACATTGATCCATGACTCCTTTCCTCACAGTGCTCCAGTACCCTTTTCATCACAATGCTCCATGCCATTGTCAGCACAATGCTCCTTGGATCCTGTCATCAAAATGCTCCATCCCCTTTTCATCACAATGATCCAGATATCCTATCATTACAATGCTCCATGCCCGTGTCAACACAATGCTCCATGACCCATGTCATCAAAATGCTTTATGAACCTTGTTATCAGAATATTCCATGACCCCTGTCATCAAAATGATCCATGACAGTTGTCATCACAATGCTGCATGATACCTTTCATCCCTACTCTCTGTGACCGCTGTCATCACAATGCTCCAGGACAATTTTCATCACAATGCTCCATGCCCCCTGTCATCACAGTGCCCCTTAACCCCTGTAATCACAATGCTCCATGACCCTGTCATCCAATGCTACATGACCCCTGTCATCACATTGTTCCATGGCCTATGTATTCACAATGCTCCATGGACCCTGTAATCACACTGCTCCATGTTCCCTTTCAACACAATGGTCCATGACCCCTGTCATCACAACGTTCCACGAAAGTTGTCATCAAAAGTCTCCATGACCCTGGTCACCACAAGGATCCCTGCTCTTGTCATCACAATGCTCCATGACCCTTGTAATCACAGTGGTACATGGCCTTGTCACCACAATGCTCCATGGCCTCTGTCATCACCATGCTCCATGGTCTTTCTCATCACAAAGCTCTATGACCCCTGTCATCACTATGCTTGATGACCATTGTCATCACAATGCTCCAAGGCCCCTGTCATCACAATGCCTCATGGTCTTGTAATCACAAAGCTCCATGACCCCTGTCATCACAATGCTCCATGCCTTTGTCATCACAATGCTCCATGGCCCCTGTAATCACAATGCTACAGAACACTTCTCAGCATAATACTCCATTCCCGTGTCATCCCATTGCTCAATGACATTTGTCATCAAAATGTTCCCTGGCTTTGTCATCACAGTGATCCATGATAACTTTAATCAAAATTCTACATGACCATTGTCATCACAATGCAAGGTGAGAAATGTCATCACAATGCCCCAAGACACGTGTCATCACAATTCGCCTTGGCCCTTGTTATCTCCATGCTGTATGAACCGTGTCATCACTAGGTTTCAGGACACTTGTCATCAAAGAGATCCATGACAACATTCATCACAATGCCCCATGAACTCTGTTATCTCAATGCTCCATGGCCATTGTATTCCCAATGTTCCATTGTCCCGATAATCGCATTGCTCCATGAACACTTTCATCACAATGCTCCTTGACCACTGTCACCGTAATGACCCAAGACGTTTCTCATCACTGTGCTCCAAGGCCACTCTCATCAAAATGCTCCATGATCTGTGTCAGCCCAATATTGCATGACAGTTGTCATCACAACGCTCTATGATCCCTGTAATCACAATGATCCCTGCCAATAACATCACAATGTTCCATGTCTCCTGTAATCACAATGCACCATGCCCTTGTCATCACAATGCTCCAGGTCTGTTTTCATCACCATGCTTCATGCCCGTGTCATCACAATGCTCCATGAATCTTGTCTTCACAATGCTCCATGGCCCATGTCATCACAATGCTCCGTGACTCCTGTCAACACAATGCCTGATGACTCCTGTCATCAAAATGCTAAATGGCACTTGTCATCACAATGCTCTATGACGCCTGTCATCACTATTTTCCATGTCACTTGTTATCACAATGCTCCATGGCCCCTCTAATCACAGTACTCCATGACCCCTATCATCACAATGCCCAATGCCACCTCTTATCACAATTCTCCATGGCATTTGTCATCACAATGCTCCATGACACCTGTCATCACAATGCTCCATGACACTTGTCATCACAATGCTCGATGGCCCTTGTCATCACAATGTTCCTTGGTGCTTTTCATCACAATGCTCCATGACAACTCTCATCAAAATACTCCAAGATTTGTTTCATCACAATGCTCCATGGCCCTTGTCATTACAAATCCACATGATCCCTTTCATCACAATTGTCCATGGCAACTTACATAAAAATGCTCCATGCCCCTGTCATCACAATGCCCAAAGATACCTGTTCTTACAATGATCCATGACTCTTGTCATCACAAGGCTCCATGTCCCTTGTATTCACATTGATCCAGGGCCCTTGTCATCACAATGCTCCATAGCGCTTTTCATCGCAATGCTCCATGACCGCTTTCAGCACAATGCCCCATGACCCCTGTCATCATGATGCTCAACTGCCCTTGTCATCACAAGTCTCCATGAAACATTTCCTCAAAATGTTCCAGTATGCCTTTCATCCAAATTCCCCATGGCCACTGTCATCACAATTCTCCATGACCACTGTCATCATAATGGTCCATGACCCGTTTCATCTCAATGCTCCATGACACCTGTCACCACAATGCTCCATGGCCTTTGTCATCACAATGCTCCATGTCCCCTATGATCAAAATGCTCCATGCCTTTTTCCTCACAATGCTCCCGAATTCTTGTCATCACAATGTTCCATGCCCGTGGCATCACAATGCTCCATGGCCCTTGTCATTACAATGCTCCAGAATTCTTGTCATCACAATGTTCCATGATCGTGTCATCACAATGCTACATGACACTGGTCATCACAGTTCTCCCTGACCTTTGTCATCACAATGCTTTATGTCGCTTTTCATCACAATTCTCAAAGACCACTTTAATCACTATGCTCGCTGACCATTTTCATCACATTTCTCTATTGTCATTACAATTCCCCATCGTCCCTTTCTTCACAATGCTCCATGATGCCTGTCATCATAATGCTCCACGGCTTCTGTTATCACAATGCTCCAGGACCAGTTTCATCACAATACTCCATTCCCCTTGTCATCACAGTGCACAATGAAACCTTTCATTACAATGCTCCATGACACTTGTCATCACAATGCTCCATGGCCTTTATCGTCACAATGCTCCCAGGCACATTTCATCACGATGTTCCATGAAAACTTTCATCACATTGCTCCATGACCATTGTCATCACAATAGTCCATACCCTTGTCAACACAATGCTGCATAATCCTTGTCATCACAATTCTCCATGACTGCTGTCATCACATAATCCAGGACAATTTTCATAACAATGCTTCATGCCCCCAGTCATCACAGTGCTCCATGATACATTTCATCACAATTCCTAGATGATCAATGTCATCACAATGCCCATGACACCTGTCGTCACAATTCGCTATGACCCTTGTCATCACAATACTCGATGAACCGTGTCATCACAGTGTTCCAGGACACATGTCATCACAATGATCCATGACTACTTTCATCACAATGCTCCAATACACCTGTCATCACAATGCTCCATGGCCCCTATTATCATATTGCTCCATGATCTCTTTGATCACAATGCTCCATGACCAGTGTCATCACCATGCCTCATGACGCCTGTCATCTCAATGCTCCATGGCCCCTTTCATCACAATGCTCCATGAATCCAGTCATCACAATGTTCCCTGCCCATATCATCACAATGCTCCTTTTCACCATTAATCACAATGCTCCATGCCCTTTCATCACAATGCCACAGAATTCTTGTCATCGCAATGTTCCTTGACCGTGTCATCACAATGCTCCATGATGCTTGTCATCACAAATCTTCATGACCCCTCTCATCACAATGATCCATGACACTTCTCATCACAAAGCTCCATGACCCCTGTCATCACAATGCTCCATGACCCTTGTCATCACAAAGCTCCATGACCCCTGTCATCACATTGATCCATGACTCCTTTCCTCACAGTGCTCCAGTACCCTTTTCATCACAATGCTCCATGCCATTGTCAGCACAATGCTCCTTGGATCCTGTCATCAAAATGCTCCATCCCCTTTTCATCACAATGATCCAGATATCCTATCATTACAATGCTCCATGCCCGTGTCAACACAATGCTCCATGACCCATGTCATCAAAATGCTTTATGAATCTTGTTATCAGAATATTCCATGACCCCTGTCATCAAAATGATCCATGACAGTTGTCATCACAATGCTGCATGATACCTTTTATCCCTACTCTCTGTGACCGCTGTCATCACAATGCTCCAGGACAATTTTCATCACAATGCTCCATGCCCCCTGTCATCACAGTGCCCCTTAACCCCTGTAATCACAATGCTCCATGACCCTGTCATCACAATGCTACATGACCCCTGTCATCACATTGTTCCATGGCCTATGTATTCACAATGCTCCATGGACCCTGTAATCACACTGCTCCATGTTCCCTTTCAACACAATGGTCCATGAACCCTGTCATCACAACGTTCCATGAAAGTTGTCATCAAAAGTCTCCATGACCCTGGTCACCACAAGGTTCCCTGCTCTTGTCATCACAATGCTCCATGACCCTTGTAATCACAGTGGTACATGGCCTTGTCACCACAATGCTCCATGGCCTCTGTCATCACCATGCTCCATGGTCTTTCTCATCACAAAGCTCTATGACCCCTGTCATCACTATGCTTGATGACCATTGTCATCACAATGCTCCAAGGCCCCTGTCATCACAATGCCTCATGGTCTTGTAATCACAAAGCTCCATGACCCCTGTCATCACAATGCTCCATGCCTTTGTCATCACAATGCTCCATGGCCCCTGTAATCACAATGCTACAGAACACTTCTCAGCATAATACTCCATTCCCGTGTCATCCCATTGCTCAATGACATTTGTCATCAAAATATTCCCTGGCCTTTGTCATCACAGTGATCCATGATAACTTTAATCAAAATTCTACATGATCATTGTCATCACAATGCAAGGTGAGAAATGTCATCACAATGCCCCAAGACACGTGTCATCACAATTCACCTTGGCCCTTGTTATCTCCATGCTGTATGAACCGTGTCATCACTAGGTTTCAGGACACTTGTCATCAAAGAGATCCATGACAACATTCATCACAATGCCCCATGAACTCTGTTATCTCAATGCTCCATGGCCATCGTATTCCCAATGTTCCATTGTCCCGATAATCGCATTGCTCCATGAACACTTTCATCACAATGCTCCTTGACCACTGTCACCGTAATGACCCAAGACGTTTCTCATCACTGTGCTCCAAGGCCACTCTCATCAAAATGCTCCATGATCTGTGTCAGCCCAATATTGCATGACAGTTGTCATCACAACGCTCTATGATCCCTGTAATCACAATGATCCCTGCCAATAACATCACAATGTTCCATGTCTCCTGTAATCACAATGCACCATGCCCTTGTCATCACAATGCTCCAGGTCTGTTTTCATCACCATGCTTCATGCCCGTGTCATCACAATGCTCCATGAATCTTGTCTTCACAATGCTCCATGGCCCATGTCATCACAATGCTCCGTGACTCCTGTCAACACAATGCCTGATGACTCCTGTCATCAAAATGCTAAATGGCACTTGTCATCACAATGCTCTATGACGCCTGTCATCACTATTTTCCATGTCACTTGTTATCACAATGCTCCATGGCCCCTCTAATCACAGTACTCCATGACCCCTATCATCACAATGCCCAATGCCACCTCTTATCACAATTCTCCATGGCATTTGTCATCACGATGCTCCATGACACCTGTCATCACAATGCTCCATGACACTTGTCATCACAATGCTCGATGGCCCTTGTCATCACAATGTTCCTTGGTGCTTTTCATCACAATGCTCCATGACAACTCTCATCAAAATACTCCAAGATTTGTTTCATCACAATGCTCCATGGCCCTTGTCATTACAAATCCACATGATCCCTTTCATCACAATTGTCCATGGCAACTTACATAAAAATGCTCCATGCCCCTGTCATCACAATGCCCAAAGATACCTGTTCTTACAATGATCCATGACTCTTGTCATCACAAGGCTCCATGTCCCTTGTATTCACATTGATCCAGGGCCCTTGTCATCACAATGCTCCATAGCGCTTTTCATCGCAATGCTCCATGACCGCTTTCAGCACAATGCCCCATGACCCCTGTCATCATGATGCTCAACTGCCCTTGTCATCACAAGTCTCCATGAAACATTTCCTCAAAATGTTCCAGTATGCCTTTCATCCAAATTCCCCATGGCCACTGTCATCACAATTCTCCATGACCACTGTCATCATAATGGTCCATGACCCGTTTCATCTCAATGCTCCATGACACCTGTCACCACAATGCTCCATGGCCTTTGTCATCACAATGCTCCATGTCCCCTATGATCAAAATGCTCCATGCCTTTTTCCTCACAATGCTCCCGAATTCTTGTCATCACAATGTTCCATGCCAGTGGCATCACAATGCTCCATGGCCTTTGTCATCACAATGCTCCAGAATTCTTGTCATCACAATGTTCCATGACCGTGTCATCACAATGCTACATGACCCTGGTCATCACAGTTCTCCCTGACCTTTGTCATCACAATGCTTTATGTCGCTTTTCATCACAATTCTCAAAGACCACTTTAATCACTATGCTCGCTGACCATTTTCATCACATTTCTCTATTGTCATTACAATTCCCCATCGTCCCTTTCTTCACAATGCTCCATGATGCCTGTCATCACAATGCTCCACGGCTTCTGTTATCACAATGCTCCAGGACCAGTTTCATCACAATACTCCATCCCCCTTGTCATCACAGTGCACAATGAAACCTTTCATTACAATGCTCCATGACACTTGTCATCACAATGCTGCATGGCCTTTATCGTCACAATGCTCCCAGGCACATTTCATCACGATGTTCCATGAAAACTTTCATCACATTGCTCCATGACCATTGTCATCACAATAGTCCATACCCTTGTCAACACAATGCTGCATAATCCTTGTCATCACAATTCTCCATGACTGCTGTCATCACATAATCCAGGACAATTTTCATAACAATGCTTCATGCCCCCAGTCATCACAGTGCTCCATGATACATTTCATCACAATTCCTAGATGATCAATGTCATCACAATGCCCATGACACCTGTCGTCACAATTCGCTATGACCCTTGTCATCACAATACTCGATGAACCGTGTCATCACAGTGTTCCAGGACACATGTCATCACAATGATCCATGACTACTTTCATCACAATGCTCCAATACACCTGTCATCACAATGCTCCATGGCCCCTATTATCATATTGCTCCATGATCTCTTTGATCACAATGCTCCATGACCAGTGTCATCACCATGCCTCATGACGCCTGTCATCTCAATGCTCCATGGCCCCTTTCATCACAATGCTCCATGAACCCAGTCATCACAATGTTCCCTGCCCATATCATCACAATGCTCCTTTTCACCATTAATCACAATGCTCCATGCCCTTTCATCACAATGCCACAGAATTCTTGTCATCGCAATGTTCCTTGACCGTGTCATCACAATGCTCCATGATGCTTGTCATCACAAATCTTCATGACCCCTCTCATCACAATGATCCATGACACTTCTCATCACAAAGCTCCATGACCCCTGTCATCACAATGCTCCATGACCCTTGTCATCACAAAGCTCCATGACCCCTGTCATCACATTGATCCATGACTCCTTTCCTCACAGTGCTCCAGTACCCTTTTCATCACAATGCTCCATGCCATTGTCAGCACAATGCTCCTTGGATCCTGTCATCAAAATGCTCCATCCCCTTTTCATCACAATGATCCAGATATCCTATCATTACAATGCTCCATGCCCGTGTCAACACAATGCTCCATGACCCATGTCATCAAAATGCTTTATGAACCTTGTTATCAGAATATTCCATGACCCCTGTCATCAAAATGATCCATGACAGTTGTCATCACAATGCTGCATGATACCTTTCATCCCTACTCTCTGTGACCGCTGTCATCACAATGCTCCAGGACAATTTTCATCACAATGCTCCATGCCCCCTGTCATCACAGTGCCCCTTAACCCCTGTAATCACAATGCTCCATGACCCTGTGATCACAATGCTACATGACCCCTGTCATCACATTGTTCCATGGCCTATGTATTCACAATGCTCCATGGACCCTGTAATCACACTGCTCCATGTTCCCTTTCAACACAATGGTCCATGAACCCTGTCATCACAACGTTCCATGAAAGTTGTCATCAAAAGTCTCCATGACCCTGGTCACCACAAGGTTCCCTGCTCTTGTCATCACAATGCTCCATGACCCTTGTAATCACAGTGGTACATGGCCTTGTCACCACAATGCTCCATGGCCTCTGTCATCACCATGCTCCATGGTCTTTCTCATCACAAAGCTCTATGACCCCTGTCATCACTATGCTTGATGACCATTGTCATCACAATGCTCCAAGGCCCCTGTCATCACAATGCCTCATGGTCTTGTAATCACAAAGCTCCATGACCCCTGTCATCACAATGCTCCATGCCTTTGTCATCACAATGCTCCATGGCCCCTGTAATCACAATGCTACAGAACACTTGTCAGCATAATACTCCATTCCCGTGTCATCCCATTGCTCAATGACATTTGTCATCAAAATATTCCCTGGCCTTTGTCATCACAGTGATCCATGATAACTTTAATCAAAATTCTACATGATCATTGTCATCACAATGCAAGGTGAGAAATGTCATCACAATGCCCCAAGACACGTGTCATCACAATTCGCCTTGGCCCTTGTTATCTCCATGCTGTATGAACCGTGTCATCACTAGGTTTCAGGACACTTGTCATCAAAGAGATCCATGACAACATTCATCACAATGCCCCATGAACTCTGTTATCTCAATGCTCCATGGCCATCGTATTCCCAATGTTCCATTGTCCCGATAATCGCATTGCTCCATGAACACTTTCATCACAATGCTCCTTGACCACTGTCACCGTAATGACCCAAGACGTTTCTCATCACTGTGCTCCAAGGCCACTCTCATCAAAATGCTCCATGATCTGTGTCAGCCCAATATTGCATGACAGTTGTCATCACAACGCTCTATGATCCCTGTAATCACAATGATCCCTGCCAATAACATCACAATGTTCCATGTCTCCTGTAATCACAATGCACCATGCCCTTGTCATCACAATGCTCCAGGTCTGTTTTCATCACCATGCTTCATGCCCGTGTCATCACAATGCTCCATGAATCTTGTCTTCACAATGCTCCATGGCCCATGTCATCACAATGCTCCGTGACTCCTGTCAACACAATGCCTGATGACTCCTGTCATCAAAATGCTAAATGGCACTTGTCATCACAATGCTCTATGACGCCTGTCATCACTATTTTCCATGTCACTTGTTATCACAATGCTCCATGGCCCCTCTAATCACAGTACTCCATGACCCCTATCATCACAATGCCCAATGCCACCTCTTATCACAATTCTCCATGGCATTTGTCATCACGATGCTCCATGACACCTGTCATCACAATGCTCCATGACACTTGTCATCACAATGCTCGATGGCCCTTGTCATCACAATGTTCCTTGGTGCTTTTCATCACAATGCTCCATGACAACTCTCATCAAAATACTCCAAGATTTGTTTCATCACAATGCTCCATGGCCCTTGTCATTACAAATCCACATGATCCCTTTCATCACAATTGTCCATGGCAACTTACATAAAAATGCTCCATGCCCCTGTCATCACAATGCCCAAAGATACCTGTTCTTACAATGATCCATGACTCTTGTCATCACAAGGCTCCATGTCCCTTGTATTCACATTGATCCAGGGCCCTTGTCATCACAATGCTCCATAGCGCTTTTCATCGCAATGCTCCATGACCGCTTTCAGCACAATGCCCCATGACCCCTGTCATCATGATGCTCAACTGCCCTTGTCATCACAAGTCTCCATGAAACATTTCCTCAAAATGTTCCAGTATGCCTTTCATCCAAATTCCCCATGGCCACTGTCATCACAATTCTCCATGACCACTGTCATCATAATGGTCCATGACCCGTTTCATCTCAATGCTCCATGACACCTGTCACCACAATGCTCCATGGCCTTTGTCATCACAATGCTCCATGTCCCCTATGATCAAAATGCTCCATGCCTTTTTCCTCACAATGCTCCCGAATTCTTGTCATCACAATGTTCCATGCCAGTGGCATCACAATGCTCCATGGCCTTTGTCATCACAATGCTCCAGAATTCTTGTCATCACAATGTTCCATGACCGTGTCATCACAATGCTACATGACCCTGGTCATCACAGTTCTCCCTGACCTTTGTCATCACAATGCTTTATGTCGCTTTTCATCACAATTCTCAAAGACCACTTTAATCACTATGCTCGCTGACCATTTTCATCACATTTCTCTATTGTCATTACAATTCCCCATCGTCCCTTTCTTCACAATGCTCCATGATGCCTGTCATCACAATGCTCCACGGCTTCTGTTATCACAATGCTCCAGGACCAGTTTCATCACAATACTCCATCCCCCTTGTCATCACAGTGCACAATGAAACCTTTCATTACAATGCTCCATGACACTTGTCATCACAATGCTCCATGGCCTTTATCGTCACAATGTTCCCAGGCACATTTCATCACGATGTTCCATGAAAACTTTCATCACATTGCTCCATGACCATTGTCATCACAATAGTCCATACCCTTGTCAACACAATGCTGCATAATCCTTGTCATCACAATTCTCCATGACTGCTGTCATCACATAATCCAGGACAATTTTCATAACAATGCTTCATGCCCCCAGTCATCACAGTGCTCCATGATACATTTCATCACAATTCCTAGATGATCAATGTCATCACAATGCCCATGACACCTGTCATCACAATTCGCTATGACCCTTGTCATCACAATACTCGATGAACCGTGTCATCACAGTGTTCCAGGACACATGTCATCACAATGATCCATGACTACTTTCATCACAATGCTCCAATACACCTGTCATCACAATGCTCCATGGCCCCTATTATCATATTGCTCCATGATCTCTTTGATCACAATGCTCCATGACCAGTGTCATCACCATGCCTCATGACGCCTGTCATCTCAATGCTCCATGGCCCCTTTCATCACAATGCTCCATGAACCCAGTCATCACAATGTTCCCTGCCCATATCATCACAATGCTCCTTTTCACCATTAATCACAATGCTCCATGCCCTTTCATCACAATGCTACAGAATTCTTGTCATCGCAATGTTCCTTGACCGTGTCATCACAATGCTCCATGATGCTTGTCATCACAAATCTTCATGACCCCTCTCATCACAATGATCCATGACACTTCTCATCACAAAGCTCCATGACCCCTGTCATCACAATGCTCCATGACCCTTGTCATCACAAAGCTCCATGACCCCTGTCATCACATTGATCCATGACTCCTTTCCTCACAGTGCTCCAGTACCCTTTTCATCACAATGCTCCATGCCATTGTCAGCACAATGCTCCTTGGATCCTGTCATCAAAATGCTCCATCCCCTTTTCATCACAATGATCCAGATATCCTATCATTACAATGCTCCATGCCCGTGTCAACACAATGCTCCATGACCCATGTCATCAAAATGCTTTATGAACCTTGTTATCAGAATATTCCATGACCCATGTCATCAAAATGATCCATGACAGTTGTCATCACAATGCTGCATGATACCTTTCATCCCTACTCTCTGTGACCGCTGTCATCACAATGCTCCAGGACAATTTTCATCACAATGCTCCATGCCCCCTGTCATCACAGTGCCCCTTAACCCCTGTAATCACAATGCTCCATGACCCTGTCATCACAATGCTACATGACCCCTGTCATCACATTGTTCCATGGCCTATGTATTCACAATGCTCCATGGACCCTGTAATCACACTGCTCCATGTTCCCTTTCAACACAATGGTCCATGACCCCTGTCATCACAACGTTCCATGAAAGTTGTCATCAAAAGTCTCCATGACCCTGGTCACCACAAGGTTCCCTGCTCTTGTCATCACAATGCTCCATGACCCTTGTAATCACAGTGGTACATGGCCTTGTCACCACAATGCTCCATGGCCTCTGTCATCACCATGCTCCATGGTCTTTCTCATCACAAAGCTCTATGACCCCTGTCATCACTATGCTTGATGACCATTGTCATCACAATGCTCCAAGGCCCCTGTCATCACAATGCCTCATGGTCTTGTAATCACAAAGCTCCATGACCCCTGTCATCACAATGCTCCATGCCTTTGTCATCACAATGCTCCATGGCCCCTGTAATCACAATGCTACAGAACACTTGTCAGCATAATACTCCATTCCCGTGTCATCCCATTGCTCAATGACATTTGTCATCAAAATGTTCCCTGGCCTTTGTCATCACAGTGATCCATGATAACTTTAATCAAAATTCTACATGACCATTGTCATCACAATGCAAGGTGAGAAATGTCATCACAATGCCCCAAGACACGTGTCATCACAATTCGCCTTGGCCCTTGTTATCTCCATGCTGTATGAACCGTGTCATCACTAGGTTTCAGGACACTTGTCATCAAAGAGATCCATGACAACATTCATCACAATGCCCCATGAACTCTGTTATCTCAATGCTCCATGGCCATCGTATTCCCAATGTTCCATTGTCCCGATAATCGCATTGCTCCATGAACACTTTCATCACAATGCTCCTTGACCACTGTCACCGTAATGACCCAAGACGTTTCTCATCACTGTGCTCCAAGGCCACTCTCATCAAAATGCTCCATGATCTGTGTCAGCCCAATATTGCATGACAGTTGTCATCACAACGCTCTATGATCCCTGTAATCACAATGATCCCTGCCAATAACATCACAATGTTCCATGTCTCCTGTAATCACAATGCACCATGCCCTTGTCATCACAATGCTCCAGGTCTGTTTTCATCACCATGCTTCATGCCCGTGTCATCACAATGCTCCATGAATCTTGTCTTCACAATGCTCCATGGCCCATGTCATCACAATGCTCCGTGACTCCTGTCAACACAATGCCTGATGACTCCTGTCATCAAAATGCTAAATGGCACTTGTCATCACAATGCTCTATGACGCCTGTCATCACTATTTTCCATGTCACTTGTTATCACAATGCTCCATGGCCCCTCTAATCACAGTACTCCATGACCCCTATCATCACAATGCCCAATGCCACCTCTTATCACAATTCTCCATGGCATTTGTCATCACGATGCTCCATGACACCTGTCATCACAATGCTCCATGACACTTGTCATCACAATGCTCGATGGCCCTTGTCATCACAATGTTCCTTGGTGCTTTTCATCACAATGCTCCATGACAACTCTCATCAAAATACTCCAAGATTTGTTTCATCACAATGCTCCATGGCCCTTGTCATTACAAATCCACATGATCCCTTTCATCACAATTGTCCATGGCAACTTACATAAAAATGCTCCATGCCCCTGTCATCACAATGCCCAAAGATACCTGTTCTTACAATGATCCATGACTCTTGTCATCACAAGGCTCCATGTCCCTTGTATTCACATTGATCCAGGGCCCTTGTCATCACAATGCTCCATAGCGCTTTTCATCGCAATGCTCCATGACCGCTTTCAGCACAATGCCCCATGACCCCTGTCATCATGATGCTCAACTGCCCTTGTCATCACAAGTCTCCATGAAACATTTCCTCAAAATGTTCCAGTATGCCTTTCATCCAAATTCCCCATGGCCACTGTCATCACAATTCTCCATGACCACTGTCATCATAATGGTCCATGACCCGTTTCATCTCAATGCTCCATGACACCTGTCACCACAATGCTCCATGGCCTTTGTCATCACAATGCTCCATGTCCCCTATGATCAAAATGCTCCATGCCTTTTTCCTCACAATGCTCCCGAATTCTTGTCATCACAATGTTCCATGCCAGTGGCATCACAATGCTCCATGGCCTTTGTCATCACAATGCTCCAGAATTCTTGTCATCACAATGTTCCATGACCGTGTCATCACAATGCTACATGACCCTGGTCATCACAGTTCTCCCTGACCTTTGTCATCACAATGCTTTATGTCGCTTTTCATCACAATTCTCAAAGACCACTTTAATCACTATGCTCGCTGACCATTTTCATCACATTTCTCTATTGTCATTACAATTCCCCATCGTCCCTTTCTTCACAAAGCTCCATGATGCCTGTCATCACAATGCTCCACGGCTTCTGTTATCACAATGCTCCAGGACCAATTTCATCACAATACTCCATCCCCCTTGTCATCACAGTGCACAATGAAACCTTTCATTACAATGCTCCATGACACTTGTCATCACAATGCTCCATGGCCTTTATCGTCACAATGCTCCCAGGCACATTTCATCACGATGTTCCATGAAAACTTTCATCACATTGCTCCATGACCATTGTCATCACAATAGTCCATACCCTTGTCAACACAATGCTGCATAATCCTTGTCATCACAATTCTCCATGACTGCTGTCATCACATAATCCAGGACAATTTTCATAACAATGCTTCATGCCCCCAGTCATCACAGTGCTCCATGATACATTTCATCACAATTCCTAGATGATCAATGTCATCACAATGCCCATGACACCTGTCGTCACAATTCGCTATGACCCTTGTCATCACAATACTCGATGAACCGTGTCATCACAGTGTTCCAGGACACATGTCATCACAATGATCCATGACTACTTTCATCACAATGCTCCAATACACCTGTCATCACAATGCTCCATGGCCCCTATTATCATATTGCTCCATGATCTCTTTGATCACAATGCTCCATGACCAGTGTCATCACCATGCCTCATGACGCCTGTCATCTCAATGCTCCATGGCCCCTTTCATCACAATGCTCCATGAACCCAGTCATCACAATGTTCCCTGCCCATATCATCACAATGCTCCTTTTCACCATTAATCACAATGCTCCATGCCCTTTCATCACAATGCTACAGAATTCTTGTCATCGCAATGTTCCTTGACCGTGTCATCACAATGCTCCATGATGCTTGTCATCACAAATCTTCATGACCCCTCTCATCACAATGATCCATGACACTTCTCATCACAAAGCTCCATGACCCCTGTCATCACAATGCTCCATGACCCTTGTCATCACAAAGCTCCATGACCCCTGTCATCACATTGATCCATGACTCCTTTCCTCACAGTGCTCCAGTACCCTTTTCATCACAATGCTCCATGCCATTGTCAGCACAATGCTCCTTGGATCCTGTCATCAAAATGCTCCATCCCCTTTTCATCACAATGATCCAGATATCCTATCATTACAATGCTCCATGCCCGTGTCAACACAATGCTCCATGACCCATGTCATCAAAATGCTTTATGAACCTTGTTATCAGAATATTCCATGACCCCTGTCATCAAAATGATCCATGACAGTTGTCATCACAATGCTGCATGATACCTTTCATCCCTACTCTCTGTGACCGCTGTCATCACAATGCTCCAGGACAATTTTCATCACAATGCTCCATGCCCCCTGTCATCACAGTGCCCCTTAACCCCTGTAATCACAATGCTCCATGACCCTGTCATCACAATGCTACATGACCCCTGTCATCACATTGTTCCATGGCCTATGTATTCACAATGCTCCATGGACCCTGTAATCACACTGCTCCATGTTCCCTTTCAACACAATGGTCCATGACCCCTGTCATCACAACGTTCCACGAAAGTTGTCATCAAAAGTCTCCATGACCCTGGTCACCACAAGGTTCCCTGCTCTTGTCATCACAATGCTCCATGACCCTTGTAATCACAGTGGTACATGGCCTTGTCACCACAATGCTCCATGGCCTCTGTCATCACCATGCTCCATGGTCTTTCTCATCACAAAGCTCTATGACCCCTGTCATCACTATGCTTGATGACCATTGTCATCACAGTGCTCCAAGGCCCCTGTCATCACAATGCCTCATGGTCTTGTAATCACAAAGCTCCATGACCCCTGTCATCACAATGCTCCATGCCTTTGTCATCACAATGCTCCATGGCCCCTGTAATCACAATGCTACAGAACACTTGTCAGCATAATACTCCATTCCCGTGTCATCCCTTTGCTCAATGACATTTGTCATCAAAATGTTCCCTGGCCTTTGTCATCACAGTGATCCATGATAACTTTAATCAAAATTCTACATGACCATTGTCATCACAATGCAAGGTGAGAAATGTCATCACAATGCCCCAAGACACGTGTCATCACAATTCGCCTTGGCCCTTGTTATCTCCATGCTGTATGAACCGTGTCATCACTAGGTTTCAGGACACTTGTCATCAAAGAGATCCATGACAACATTCATCACAATGCCCCATGAACTCTGTTATCTCAATGCTCCATGGCCATTGTATTCCCAATGTTCCATTGTCCCGATAATCGCATTGCTCCATGAACACTTTCATCACAATGCTCCTTGACCACTGTCACCGTAATGACCCAAGACGTTTCTCATCACTGTGCTCCAAGGCCACTCTCATCAAAATGCTCCATGATCTGTGTCAGCCCAATATTGCATGACAGTTGTCATCACAACGCTCTATGATCCCTGTAATCACAATGATCCCTGCCAATAACATCACAATGTTCCATGTCTCCTGTAATCACAATGCACCATGCCCTTGTCATCACAATGCTCCAGGTCTGTTTTCATCACCATGCTTCATGCCCGTGTCATCACAATGCTCCATGAATCTTGTCTTCACAATGCTCCATGGCCCATGTCATCACAATGCTCCGTGACTCCTGTCAACACAATGCCTGATGACTCCTGTCATCAAAATGCTAAATGGCACTTGTCATCACAATGCTCTATGACGCCTGTCATCACTATTTTCCATGTCACTTGTTATCACAATGCTCCATGGCCCCTCTAATCACAGTACTCCATGACCCCTATCATCACAATGCCCAATGCCACCTCTTATCACAATTCTCCATGGCATTTGTCATCACGATGCTCCATGACACCTGTCATCACAATGCTCCATGACACTTGTCATCACAATGCTCGATGGCCCTTGTCATCACAATGTTCCTTGGTGCTTTTCATCACAATGCTCCATGACAACTCTCATCAAAATACTCCAAGATTTGTTTCATCACAATGCTCCATGGCCCTTGTCATTACAAATCCACATGATCCCTTTCATCACAATTGTCCATGGCAACTTACATAAAAATGCTCCATGCCCCTGTCATCACAATGCCCAAAGATACCTGTTCTTACAATGATCCATGACTCTTGTCATCACAAGGCTCCATGTCCCTTGTATTCACATTGATCCAGGGCCCTTGTCATCACAATGCTCCATAGCGCTTTTCATCGCAATGCTCCATGACCGCTTTCAGCACAATGCCCCATGACCCCTGTCATCATGATGCTCAACTGCCCTTGTCATCACAAGTCTCCATGAAACATTTCCTCAAAATGTTCCAGTATGCCTTTCATCCAAATTCCCCATGGCCACTGTCATCACAATTCTCCATGACCACTGTCATCATAATGGTCCATGACCCGTTTCATCTCAATGCTCCATGACACCTGTCACCACAATGCTCCATGGCCTTTGTCATCACAATGCTCCATGTCCCCTATGATCAAAATGCTCCATGCCTTTTTCCTCACAATGCTCCCGAATTCTTGTCATCACAATGTTCCATGCCAGTGGCATCACAATGCTCCATGGCCTTTGTCATCACAATGCTCCAGAATTCTTGTCATCACAATGTTCCATGACCGTGTCATCACAATGCTACATGACCCTGGTCATCACAGTTCTCCCTGACCTTTGTCATCACAATGCTTTATGTCGCTTTTCATCACAATTCTCAAAGACCACTTTAATCACTATGCTCGCTGACCATTTTCATCACATTTCTCTATTGTCATTACAATTCCCCATCGTCCCTTTCTTCACAAAGCTCCATGATGCCTGTCATCACAATGCTCCACGGCTTCTGTTATCACAATGCTCCAGGACCAATTTCATCACAATACTCCATCCCCCTTGTCATCACAGTGCACAATGAAACCTTTCATTACAATGCTCCATGACACTTGTCATCACAATGCTCCATGGCCTTTATCGTCACAATGCTCCCAGGCACATTTCATCACGATGTTCCATGAAAACTTTCATCACATTGCTCCATGACCATTGTCATCACAATAGTCCATACCCTTGTCAACACAATGCTGCATAATCCTTGTCATCACAATTCTCCATGACTGCTGTCATCACATAATCCAGGACAATTTTCATAACAATGCTTCATGCCCCCAGTCATCACAGTGCTCCATGATACATTTCATCACAATTCCTAGATGATCAATGTCATCACAATGCCCATGACACCTGTCGTCACAATTCGCTATGACCCTTGTCATCACAATACTCGATGAACCGTGTCATCACAGTGTTCCAGGACACATGTCATGACAATGATCCATGACTACTTTCATCACAATGCTCCAATACACCTGTCATCACAATGCTCCATGGCCCCTATTATCATATTGCTCCATGATCTCTTTGATCACAATGCTCCATGACCAGTGTCATCACCATGCCTCATGACGCCTGTCATCTCAATGCTCCATGGCCCCTTTCATCACAATGCTCCATGAACCCAGTCATCACAATGTTCCCTGCCCATATCATCACAATGCTCCTTTTCACCATTAATCACAATGCTCCATGCCCTTTCATCACAATGCTACAGAATTCTTGTCATCGCAATGTTCCTTGACCGTGTCATCACAATGCTCCATGATGCTTGTCATCACAAATCTTCATGACCCCTCTCATCACAATGATCCATGACACTTCTCATCACAAAGCTCCATGACCCCTGTCATCACAATGCTCCATGACCCTTGTCATCACAAAGCTCCATGACCCCTGTCATCACATTGATCCATGACTCCTTTCCTCACAGTGCTCCAGTACCCTTTTCATCACAATGCTCCATGCCATTGTCAGCACAATGCTCCTTGGATCCTGTCATCAAAATGCTCCATCCCCTTTTCATCACAATGATCCAGATATCCTATCATTACAATGCTCCATGCCCGTGTCAACACAATGCTCCATGACCCATGTCATCAAAATGCTTTATGAACCTTGTTATCAGAATATTCCATGGCCCCTGTCATCAAAATGATCCATGACAGTTGTCATCACAATGCTGCATGATACCTTTCATCCCTACTCTCTGTGACCGCTGTCATCACAATGCTCCAGGACAATTTTCATCACAATGCTCCATGCCCCCTGTCATCACAGTGCCCCTTAACCCCTGTAATCACAATGCTCCATGACCCTGTCATCACAATGCTACATGACCCCTGTCATCACATTGTTCCATGGCCTATGTATTCACAATGCTCCATGGACCCTGTAATCACACTGCTCCATGTTCCCTTTCAACACAATGGTCCATGAACCCTGTCATCACAACGTTCCACGAAAGTTGTCATCAAAAGTCTCCATGACCCTGGTCACCACAAGGTTCCCTGCTCTTGTCATCACAATGCTCCATGACCCTTGTAATCACAGTGGTACATGGCCTTGTCACCACAATGCTCCATGGCCTCTGTCATCACCATGCTCCATGGTCTTTCTCATCACAAAGCTCTATGACCCCTGTCATCACTATGCTTGATGACCATTGTCATCACAATGCTCCAAGGCCCCTGTCATCACAATGCCTCATGGTCTTGTAATCACAAAGCTCCATGACCCCTGTCATCACAATGCTCCATGCCTTTGTCATCACAATGCTCCATGGCCCCTGTAATCACAATGCTACAGAACACTTGTCAGCATAATACTCCATTCCCGTGTCATCCCATTGCTCAATGACATTTGTCATCAAAATGTTCCCTGGCCTTTGTCATCACAGTGATCCATGATAACTTTAATCAAAATTCTACATGACCATTGTCATCACAATGCAAGGTGAGAAATGTCATCACAATGCCCCAAGACACGTGTCATCACAATTCGCCTTGGCCCTTGTTATCTCCATGCTGTATGAACCGTGTCATCACTAGGTTTCAGGACACTTGTCATCAAAGAGATCCATGACAACATTCATCACAATGCCCCATGAACTCTGTTATCTCAATGCTCCATGGCCATCGTATTCCCAATGTTCCATTGTCCCGATAATCGCATTGCTCCATGAACACTTTCATCACAATGCTCCTTGACCACTGTCACCGTAATGACCCAAGACATTTCTCATCACTGTGCTCCAAGGCCACTCTCATCAAAATGCTCCATGATCTGTGTCAGCCCAATATTGCATGACAGTTGTCATCACAACGCTCTATGATCCCTGTAATCACAATGATCCCTGCCAATAACATCACAATGTTCCATGTCTCCTGTAATCACAATGCACCATGCCCTTGTCATCACAATGCTCCAGGTCTGTTTTCATCACCATGCTTCATGCCCGTGTCATCACAATGCTCCATGAATCTTGTCTTCACAATGCTCCATGGCCCATGTCATCACAATGCTCCGTGACTCCTGTCAACACAATGCCTGATGACTCCTGTCATCAAAATGCTAAATGGCACTTGTCATCACAATGCTCTATGACGCCTGTCATCACTATTTTCCATGTCACTTGTTATCACAATGCTCCATGGCCCCTCTAATCACAGTACTCCATGACCCCTATCATCACAATGCCCAATGCCACCTCTTATCACAATTCTCCATGGCATTTGTCATCACGATGCTCCATGACACCTGTCATCACAATGCTCCATGACACTTGTCATCACAATGCTCGATGGCCCTTGTCATCACAATGTTCCTTGGTGCTTTTCATCACAATGCTCCATGACAACTCTCATCAAAATACTCCAAGATTTGTTTCATCACAATGCTCCATGGCCCTTGTCATTACAAATCCACATGATCCCTTTCATCACAATTGTCCATGGCAACTTACATAAAAATGCTCCATGCCCCTGTCATCACAATGCCCAAAGATACCTGTTCTTACAATGATCCATGACTCTTGTCATCACAAGGCTCCATGTCCCTTGTATTCACATTGATCCAGGGCCCTTGTCATCACAATGCTCCATAGCGCTTTTCATCGCAATGCTCCATGACCGCTTTCAGCACAATGCCCCATGACCCCTGTCATCATGATGCTCAACTGCCCTTGTCATCACAAGTCTCCATGAAACATTTCCTCAAAATGCTCCAGTATGCCTTTCATCCAAATTCCCCATGGCCACTGTCATCACAATTCTCCATGACCACTGTCATCATAATGGTCCATGACCCGTTTCATCTCAATGCTCCATGACACCTGTCACCACAATGCTCCATGGCCTTTGTCATCACAATGCTCCATGTCCCGTATGATCAAAATGCTCCATGCCTTTTTCCTCACAATGCTCCCGAATTCTTGTCATCACAATGTTCCATGCCAGTGGCATCACAATGCTCCATGGCCTTTGTCATCACAATGCTCCAGAATTCTTGTCATCACAATGTTCCATGACCGTGTCATCACAATGCTACATGACCCTGGTCATCACAGTTCTCCCTGACCTTTGTCATCACAATGCTTTATGTCGCTTTTCATCACAATTCTCAAAGACCACTTTAATCACTATGCTCGCTGACCATTTTCATCACATTTCTCTATTGTCATTACAATTCCCCATCGTCCCTTTCTTCACAATGCTCCATGATGCCTGTCATCACAATGCTCCACGGCTTCTGTTATCACAATGCTCCAGGACCAGTTTCATCACAATACTCCATCCCCCTTGTCATCACAGTGCACAATGAAACCTTTCATTACAATGCTCCATGACACTTGTCATCACAATGCTCCATGGCCTTTATCGTCACAATGCTCCCAGGCACATTTCATCACGATGTTCCATGAAAACTTTCATCACATTGCTCCATGACCATTGTCATCACAATAGTCCATACCCTTGTCAACACAATGCTGCATAATCCTTGTCATCACAATTCTCCATGACTGCTGTCATCACATAATCCAGGACAATTTTCATAACAATGCTTCATGCCCCCAGTCATCACAGTGCTCCATGATACATTTCATCACAATTCCTAGATGATCAATGTCATCACAATGCCCATGACACCTGTCGTCACAATTCGCTATGACCCTTGTCATCACAATACTCGATGAACCGTGTCATCACAGTGTTCCAGGACACATGTCATCACAATGATCCATGACTACTTTCATCACAATGCTCCAATACACCTGTCATCACAATGCTCCATGGCCCCTATTATCATATTGCTCCATGATCTCTTTGATCACAATGCTCCATGACCAGTGTCATCACCATGCCTCATGACGCCTGTCATCTCAATGCTCCATGGCCCCTTTCATCACAATGCTCCATGAACCCAGTCATCACAATGTTCCCTGCCCATATCATCACAATGCTCCTTTTCACCATTAATCACAATGCTCCATGCCCTTTCATCACAATGCTACAGAATTCTTGTCATCGCAATGTTCCTTGACCGTGTCATCACAATGCTCCATGATGCTTGTCATCACAAATCTTCATGACCCCTCTCATCACAATGATCCATGACACTTCTCATCACAAAGCTCCATGACCCCTGTCATCACAATGCTCCATGACCCTTGTCATCACAAAGCTCCATGACCCCTGTCATCACATTGATCCATGACTCCTTTCCTCACAGTGCTCCAGTACCCTTTTCATCACAATGCTCCATGCCATTGTCAGCACAATGCTCCTTGGATCCTGTCATCAAAATGCTCCATCCCCTTTTCATCACAATGATCCAGATATCCTATCATTACAATGCTCCATGCCCGTGTCAACACAATGCTCCATGACCCATGTCATCAAAATGCTTTATGAACCTTGTTATCAGAATATTCCATGACCCCTGTCATCAAAATGATCCATGACAGTTGTCATCACAATGCTGCATGATACCTTTCATCCCTACTCTCTGTGACCGCTGTCATCACAATGCTCCAGGACAATTTTCATCACAATGCTCCATGCCCCCTGTCATCACAGTGCCCCTTAACCCCTGTAATCACAATGCTCCATGACCCTGTCATCCAATGCTACATGACCCCTGTCATCACATTGTTCCATGGCCTATGTATTCACAATGCTCCATGGACCCTGTAATCACACTGCTCCATGTTCCCTTTCAACACAATGGTCCATGACCCCTGTCATCACAACGTTCCACGAAAGTTGTCATCAAAAGTCTCCATGACCCTGGTCACCACAAGGTTCCCTGCTCTTGTCATCACAATGCTCCATGACCCTTGTAATCACAGTGGTACATGGCCTTGTCACCACAATGCTCCATGGCCTCTGTCATCACCATGCTCCATGGTCTTTCTCATCACAAAGCTCTATGACCCCTGTCATCACTATGCTTGATGACCATTGTCATCACAATGCTCCAAGGCCCCTGTCATCACAATGCTCCATGGCCCCTGTAATCACAATGCTACAGAACACTTGTCAGCATAATACTCCATTCCCGTGTCATCCCATTGCTCAATGACATTTGTCATCAAAATGTTCCCTGGCCTTTGTCATCACAGTGATCCATGATAACTTTAATCAAAATTCTACATGACCATTGTCATCACAATGCAAGGTGAGAAATGTCATCACAATGCCCCAAGACACGTGTCATCACAATTCGCCTTGGCCCTTGTTATCTCCATGCTGTATGAACCGTGTCATCACTAGGTTTCAGGACACTTGTCATCAAAGAGATCCATGACAACATTCATCACAATGCCCCATGAACTCTGTTATCTCAATGCTCCATGGCCATTGTATTCCCAATGTTCCATTGTCCCGATAATCGCATTGCTCCATGAACACTTTCATCACAATGCTCCTTGACCACTGTCACCGTAATGACCCAAGACGTTTCTCATCACTGTGCTCCAAGGCCACTCTCATCAAAATGCTCCATGATCTGTGTCAGCCCAATATTGCATGACAGTTGTCATCACAACGCTCTATGATCCCTGTAATCACAATGATCCCTGCCAATAACATCACAATGTTCCATGTCTCCTGTAATCACAATGCACCATGCCCTTGTCATCACAATGCTCCAGGTCTGTTTTCATCACCATGCTTCATGCCCGTGTCATCACAATGCTCCATGAATCTTGTCTTCACAATGCTCCATGGCCCATGTCATCACAATGCTCCGTGACTCCTGTCAACACAATGCCTGATGACTCCTGTCATCAAAATGCTAAATGGCACTTGTCATCACAATGCTCTATGACGCCTGTCATCACTATTTTCCATGTCACTTGTTATCACAATGCTCCATGGCCCCTCTAATCACAGTACTCCATGACCCCTATCATCACAATGCCCAATGCCACCTCTTATCACAATTCTCCATGGCATTTGTCATCACGATGCTCCATGACACCTGTCATCACAATGCTCCATGACACTTGTCATCACAATGCTCGATGGCCCTTGTCATCACAATGTTCCTTGGTGCTTTTCATCACAATGCTCCATGACAACTCTCATCAAAATACTCCAAGATTTGTTTCATCACAATGCTCCATGGCCCTTGTCCTTACAAATCCACATGATCCCTTTCATCACAATTGTCCATGGCAACTTACATAAAAATGCTCCATGCCCCTGTCATCACAATGCCCAAAGATACCTGTTCTTACAATGATCCATGACTCTTGTAATCACAAGGCTCCATGTCCCTTGTATTCACATTGATCCAGGGCCCTTGTCATCACAATGCTCCATAGCGCTTTTCATCGCAATGCTCCATGACCGCTTTCAGCACAATGCCCCATGACCCCTGTCATCATGATGCTCAACTGCCCTTGTCATCACAAGTCTCCATGAAACATTTCCTCAAAATGCTCCAGTATGCCTTTCATCCAAATTCCCCATGGCCACTGTCATCACAATTCTCCATGACCACTGTCATCATAATGGTCCATGACCCGTTTCATCTCAATGCTCCATGACACCTGTCACCACAATGCTCCATGGCCTTTGTCATCACAATGCTCCATGTCCCCTATGATCAAAATGCTCCATGCCTTTTTCCTCACAATGCTCCCGAATTCTTGTCATCACAATGTTCCATGCCAGTGGCATCACAATGCTCCATGGCCTTTGTCATCACAATGCTCCAGAATTCTTGTCATCACAATGTTCCATGACCGTGTCATCACAATGCTACATGACCCTGGTCATCACAGTTCTCCCTGACCTTTGTCATCACAATGCTTTATGTCGCTTTTCATCACAATTCTCAAAGACCACTTTAATCACTATGCTCGCTGACCATTTTCATCACATTTCTCTATTGTCATTACAATTCCCCATCATCCCTTTCTTCACAATGCTCCATGATGCCTGTCATCACAATGCTCCACGGCTTCTGTTATCACAATGCTCCAGGACCAGTTTCATCACAATACTCCATCCCCCTTGTCATCACAGTGCACAATGAAACCTTTCATTACAATGCTCCATGACACTTGTCATCACAATGCTCCATGGCCTTTATCGTCACAATGCTCCCAGGCACATTTCATCACGATGTTCCATGAAAACTTTCATCACATTGCTCCATGACCATTGTCATCACAATAGTCCATACCCTTGTCAACACAATGCTGCATAATCCTTGTCATCACAATTCTCCATGACTGCTGTCATCACATAATCCAGGACAATTTTCATAACAATGCTTCATGCCCCCAGTCATCACAGTGCTCCATGATACATTTCATCACAATTCCTAGATGATCAATGTCATCACAATGCCCATGACACCTGTCGTCACAATTCGCTATGACCCTTGTCATCACAATACTCGATGAACCGTGTCATCACAGTGTTCCAGGACACATGTCATCACAATGATCCATGACTACTTTCATCACAATGCTCCAATACACCTGTCATCACAATGCTCCATGGCCCCTATTATCATATTGCTCCATGATCTCTTTGATCACAATGCTCCATGACCAGTGTCATCACCATGCCTCATGACGCCTGTCATCTCAATGCTCCATGGCCCCTTTCATCACAATGCTCCATGAACCCAGTCATCACAATGTTCCCTGCCCATATCATCACAATGCTCCTTTTCACCATTAATCACAATGCTCCATGCCCTTTCATCACAATGCTACAGAATTCTTGTCATCGCAATGTTCCTTGACCGTGTCATCACAATGCTCCATGATGCTTGTCATCACAAATCTTCATGACCCCTCTCATCACAATGATCCATGACACTTCTCATCACAAAGCTCCATGACCCCTGTCATCACAATGCTCCATGACCCTTGTCATCACAAAGCTCCATGACCCCTGTCATCACATTGATCCATGACTCCTTTCCTCACAGTGCTCCAGTACCCTTTTCATCACAATGCTCCATGCCATTGTCAGCACAATGCTCCTTGGATCCTGTCATCAAAATGCTCCATCCCCTTTTCATCACAATGATCCAGATATCCTATCATTACAATGCTCCATGCCCGTGTCAACACAATGCTCCATGACCCATGTCATCAAAATGCTTTATGAACCTTGTTATCAGAATATTCCATGACCCCTGTCATCAAAATGATCCATGACAGTTGTCATCACAATGCTGCATGATACCTTTCATCCCTACTCTCTGTGACCGCTGTCATCACAATGCTCCAGGACAATTTTCATCACAATGCTCCATGCCCCCTGTCATCACAGTGCCCCTTAACCCCTGTAATCACAATGCTCCATGACCCTGTCATCCAATGCTACATGACCCCTGTCATCACATTGTTCCATGGCCTATGTATTCACAATGCTCCATGGACCCTGTAATCACACTGCTCCATGTTCCCTTTCAACACAATGGTCCATGACCCCTGTCATCACAACGTTCCACGAAAGTTGTCATCAAAAGTCTCCATGACCCTGGTCACCACAAGGTTCCCTGCTCTTGTCATCACAATGCTCCATGACCCTTGTAATCACAGTGGTACATGGCCTTGTCACCACAATGCTCCATGGCCTCTGTCATCACCATGCTCCATGGTCTTTCTCATCACAAAGCTCTATGACCCCTGTCATCACTATGCTTGATGACCATTGTCATCACAATGCTCCAAGGCCCCTGTCATCACAATGCTCCATGGCCCCTGTAATCACAATGCTACAGAACACTTGTCAGCATAATACTCCATTCCCGTGTCATCCCATTGCTCAATGACATTTGTCATCAAAATGTTCCCTGGCCTTTGTCATCACAGTGATCCATGATAACTTTAATCAAAATTCTACATGACCATTGTCATCACAATGCAAGGTGAGAAATGTCATCACAATGCCCCAAGACACGTGTCATCACAATTCGCCTTGGCCCTTGTTATCTCCATGCTGTATGAACCGTGTCATCACTAGGTTTCAGGACACTTGTCATCAAAGAGATCCATGACAACATTCATCACAATGCCCCATGAACTCTGTTATCTCAATGCTCCATGGCCATTGTATTCCCAATGTTCCATTGTCCCGATAATCGCATTGCTCCATGAACACTTTCATCACAATGCTCCTTGACCACTGTCACCGTAATGACCCAAGACGTTTCTCATCACTGTGCTCCAAGGCCACTCTCATCAAAATGCTCCATGATCTGTGTCAGCCCAATATTGCATGACAGTTGTCATCACAACGCTCTATGATCCCTGTAATCACAATGATCCCTGCCAATAACATCACAATGTTCCATGTCTCCTGTAATCACAATGCACCATGCCCTTGTCATCACAATGCTCCAGGTCTGTTTTCATCACCATGCTTCATGCCCGTGTCATCACAATGCTCCATGAATCTTGTCTTCACAATGCTCCATGGCCCATGTCATCACAATGCTCCGTGACTCCTGTCAACACAATGCCTGATGACTCCTGTCATCAAAATGCTAAATGGCACTTGTCATCACAATGCTCTATGACGCCTGTCATCACTATTTTCCATGTCACTTGTTATCACAATGCTCCATGGCCCCTCTAATCACAGTACTCCATGACCCCTATCATCACAATGCCCAATGCCACCTCTTATCACAATTCTCCATGGCATTTGTCATCACGATGCTCCATGACACCTGTCATCACAATGCTCCATGACACTTGTCATCACAATGCTCGATGGCCCTTGTCATCACAATGTTCCTTGGTGCTTTTCATCACAATGCTCCATGACAACTCTCATCAAAATACTCCAAGATTTGTTTCATCACAATGCTCCATGGCCCTTGTCCTTACAAATCCACATGATCCCTTTCATCACAATTGTCCATGGCAACTTACATAAAAATGCTCCATGCCCCTGTCATCACAATGCCCAAAGATACCTGTTCTTACAATGATCCATGACTCTTGTAATCACAAGGCTCCATGTCCCTTGTATTCACATTGATCCAGGGCCCTTGTCATCACAATGCTCCATAGCGCTTTTCATCGCAATGCTCCATGACCGCTTTCAGCACAATGCCCCATGACCCCTGTCATCATGATGCTCAACTGCCCTTGTCATCACAAGTCTCCATGAAACATTTCCTCAAAATGCTCCAGTATGCCTTTCATCCAAATTCCCCATGGCCACTGTCATCACAATTCTCCATGACCACTGTCATCATAATGGTCCATGACCCGTTTCATCTCAATGCTCCATGACACCTGTCACCACAATGCTCCATGGCCTTTGTCATCACAATGCTCCATGTCCCCTATGATCAAAATGCTCCATGCCTTTTTCCTCACAATGCTCCCGAATTCTTGTCATCACAATGTTCCATGCCAGTGGCATCACAATGCTCCATGGCCTTTGTCATCACAATGCTCCAGAATTCTTGTCATCACAATGTTCCATGACCGTGTCATCACAATGCTACATGACCCTGGTCATCACAGTTCTCCCTGACCTTTGTCATCACAATGCTTTATGTCGCTTTTCATCACAATTCTCAAAGACCACTTTAATCACTATGCTCGCTGACCATTTTCATCACATTTCTCTATTGTCATTACAATTCCCCATCGTCCCTTTCTTCACAATGCTCCATGATGCCTGTCATCACAATGCTCCACGGCTTCTGTTATCACAATGCTCCAGGACCAGTTTCATCACAATACTCCATCCCCCTTGTCATCACAGTGCACAATGAAACCTTTCATTACAATGCTCCATGACACTTGTCATCACAATGCTCCATGGCCTTTATCGTCACAATGCTCCCAGGCACATTTCATCACGATGTTCCATGAAAACTTTCATCACATTGCTCCATGACCATTGTCATCACAATAGTCCATACCCTTGTCAACACAATGCTGCATAATCCTTGTTATCACAATTCTCCATGACTGCTGTCATCACATAATCCAGGACAATTTTCATAACAATGCTTCATGCCCCCAGTCATCACAGTGCTCCATGATACATTTCATCACAATTCCTAGATGATCAATGTCATCACAATGCCCATGACACCTGTCGTCACAATTCGCTATGACCCTTGTCATCACAATACTCGATGAACCGTGTCATCACAGTGTTCCAGGACACATGTCATCACAATGATCCATGACTACTTTCATCACAATGCTCCAATACACCTGTCATCACAATGCTCCATGGCCCCTATTATCATATTGCTCCATGATCTCTTTGATCACAATGCTCCATGACCAGTGTCATCACCATGCCTCATGACGCCTGTCATCTCAATGCTCCATGGCCCCTTTCATCACAATGCTCCATGAACCCAGTCATCACAATGTTCCCTGCCCATATCATCACAATGCTCCTTTTCACCATTAATCACAATGCTCCATGCCCTTTCATCACAATGCTACAGAATTCTTGTCATCGCAATGTTCCTTGACCGTGTCATCACAATGCTCCATGATGCTTGTCATCACAAATCTTCATGACCCCTCTCATCACAATGATCCATGACACTTCTCATCACAAAGCTCCATGACCCCTGTCATCACAATGCTCCATGACCCTTGTCATCACAAAGCTCCATGACCCCTGTCATCACATTGATCCATGACTCCTTTCCTCACAGTGCTCCAGTACCCTTTTCATCACAATGCTCCATGCCATTGTCAGCACAATGCTCCTTGGATCCTGTCATCAAAATGCTCCATCCCCTTTTCATCACAATGATCCAGATATCCTATCATTACAATGCTCCATGCCCGTGTCAACACAATGCTCCATGACCCATGTCATCAAAATGCTTTATGAACCTTGTTATCAGAATATTCCATGACCCCTGTCATCAAAATGATCCATGACAGTTGTCATCACAATGCTGCATGATACCTTTCATCCCTAATCTCTGTGACCGCTGTCATCACAATGCTCCAGGACAATTTTCATCACAATGCTCCATGCCCCCTGTCATCACAGTGCCCCTTAACCCCTGTAATCACAATGCTCCATGACCCTGTCATCCAATGCTACATGACCCCTGTCATCACATTGTTCCATGGCCTATGTATTCACAATGCTCCATGGACCCTGTAATCACACTGCTCCATGTTCCCTTTCAACACAATGGTCCATGACCCCTGTCATCACAACGTTCCACGAAAGTTGTCATCAAAAGTCTCCATGACCCTGGTCACCACAAGGTTCCCTGCTCTTGTCATCACAATGCTCCATGACCCTTGTAATCACAGTGGTACATGGCCTTGTCACCACAATGCTCCATGGCCTCTGTCATCACCATGCTCCATGGTCTTTCTCATCACAAAGCTCTATGACCCCTGTCATCACTATGCTTGATGACCATTGTCATCACAATGCTCCAAGGCCCCTGTCATCACAATGCCTCATGGTCTTGTAATCACAAAGCTCCATGACCCCTGTCATCACAATGCTCCATGCCTTTGTCATCACAATGCTCCATGGCCCCTGTAATCACAATGCTACAGAACACTTGTCAGCATAATACTCCATTCCCGTGTCATCCCATTGCTCAATGACATTTGTCATCAAAATGTTCCCTGGCCTTTGTCATCACAGTGATCCATGATAACTTTAATCAAAATTCTACATGACCATTGTCATCACAATGCAAGGTGAGAAATGTCATCACAATGCCCCAAGACACGTGTCATCACAATTCGCCTTGGCCCTTGTTATCTCCATGCTGTATGAACCGTGTCATCACTAGGTTTCAGGACACTTGTCATCAAAGAGATCCATGACAACATTCATCACAATGCCCCATGAACTCTGTTATCTCAATGCTCCATGGCCATTGTATTCCCAATGTTCCATTGTCCCGATAATCGCATTGCTCCATGAACACTTTCATCACAATGCTCCTTGACCACTGTCACCGTAATGACCCAAGACGTTTCTCATCACTGTGCTCCAAGGCCACTCTCATCAAAATGCTCCATGATCTGTGTCAGCCCAATATTGCATGACAGTTGTCATCACAACGCTCTATGATCCCTGTAATCACAATGATCCCTGCCAATAACATCACAATGTTCCATGTCTCCTGTAATCACAATGCACCATGCCCTTGTCATCACAATGCTCCAGGTCTGTTTTCATCACCATGCTTCATGCCCGTGTCATCACAATGCTCCATGAATCTTGTCTTCACAATGCTCCATGGCCCATGTCATCACAATGCTCCGTGACTCCTGTCAACACAATGCCTGATGACTCCTGTCATCAAAATGCTAAATGGCACTTGTCATCACAATGCTCTATGACGCCTGTCATCACTATTTTCCATGTCACTTGTTATCACAATGCTCCATGGCCCCTCTAATCACAGTACTCCATGACCCCTATCATCACAATGCCCAATGCCACCTCTTATCACAATTCTCCATGGCATTTGTCATCACGATGCTCCATGACACCTGTCATCACAATGCTCCATGACACTTGTCATCACAATGCTCGATGGCCCTTGTCATCACAATGTTCCTTGGTGCTTTTCATCACAATGCTCCATGACAACTCTCATCAAAATACTCCAAGATTTGTTTCATCACAATGCTCCATGGCCCTTGTCCTTACAAATCCACATGATCCCTTTCATCACAATTGTCCATGGCAACTTACATAAAAATGCTCCATGCCCCTGTCATCACAATGCCCAAAGATACCTGTTCTTACAATGATCCATGACTCTTGTCATCACAAGGCTCCATGTCCCTTGTATTCACATTGATCCAGGGCCCTTGTCATCACAATGCTCCATAGCGCTTTTCATCGCAATGCTCCATGACCGCTTTCAGCACAATGCCCCATGACCCCTGTCATCATGATGCTCAACTGCCCTTGTCATCACAAGTCTCCATGAAACATTTCCTCAAAATGTTCCAGTATGCCTTTCATCCAAATTCCCCATGGCCACTGTCATCACAATTCTCCATGACCACTGTCATCATAATGGTCCATGACCCGTTTCATCTCAATGCTCCATGACACCTGTCACCACAATGCTCCATGGCCTTTGTCATCACAATGCTCCATGTCCCCTATGATCAAAATGCTCCATGCCTTTTTCCTCACAATGCTCCCGAATTCTTGTCATCACAATGTTCCATGCCCGTGGCATCACAATGCTCCATGGCCCTTGTCATTACAATGCTCCAGAATTCTTGTCATCACAATGTTCCATGACCGTGTCATCACAATGCTACATGACCCTGGTCATCACAGTTCTCCCTGACCTTTGTCATCACAATGCTTTATGTCGCTTTTCATCACAATTCTCAAAGACCACTTTAATCACTATGCTCGCTGACCATTTTCATCACATTTCTCTATTGTCATTACAATTCCCCATCGTCCCTTTCTTCACAATGCTCCATGATGCCTGTCATCATAATGCTCCACGGCTTCTGTTATCACAATGCTCCAGGACCAGTTTCATCACAATACTCCATCCCCCTTGTCATCACAGTGCACAATGAAACCTTTCATTACAATGCTCCATGACACTTGTCATCACAATGCTCCATGGCCTTTATCGTCACAATGCTCCCAGGCACATTTCATCACGATGTTCCATGAAAACTTTCATCACATTGCTCCATGACCATTGTCATCACAATAGTCCATACCCTTGTCAACACAATGCTGCATAATCCTTGTCATCACAATTCTCCATGACTGCTGTCATCACATAATCCAGGACAATTTTCATAACAATGCTTCATGCCCCCAGTCATCACAGTGCTCCATGATACATTTCATCACAATTCCTAGATGATCAATGTCATCACAATGCCCATGACACCTGTCGTCACAATTCGCTATGACCCTTGTCATCACAATACTCGATGAACCGTGTCATCACAGTGTTCCAGGACACATGTCATCACAATGATCCATGACTACTTTCATCACAATGCTCCAATACACCTGTCATCACAATGCTCCATGGCCCCTATTATCATATTGCTCCATGATCTCTTTGATCACAATGCTCCATGACCAGTGTCATCACCATGCCTCATGACGCCTGTCATCTCAATGCTCCATGGCCCCTTTCATCACAATGCTCCATGAATCCAGTCATCACAATGTTCCCTGCCCATATCATCACAATGCTCCTTTTCACCATTAATCACAATGCTCCATGCCCTTTCATCACAATGCCACAGAATTCTTGTCATCGCAATGTTCCTTGACCGTGTCATCACAATGCTCCATGATGCTTGTCATCACAAATCTTCATGACCCCTCTCATCACAATGATCCATGACACTTCTCATCACAAAGCTCCATGACCCCTGTCATCACAATGCTCCATGACCCTTGTCATCACAAAGCTCCATGACCCCTGTCATCACATTGATCCATGACTCCTTTCCTCACAGTGCTCCAGTACCCTTTTCATCACAATGCTCCATGCCATTGTCAGCACAATGCTCCTTGGATCCTGTCATCAAAATGCTCCATCCCCTTTTCATCACAATGATCCAGATATCCTATCATTACAATGCTCCATGCCCGTGTCAACACAATGCTCCATGACCCATGTCATCAAAATGCTTTATGAATCTTGTTATCAGAATATTCCATGACCCCTGTCATCAAAATGATCCATGACAGTTGTCATCACAATGCTGCATGATACCTTTTATCCCTACTCTCTGTGACCGCTGTCATCACAATGCTCCAGGACAATTTTCATCACAATGCTCCATGCCCCCTGTCATCACAGTGCCCCTTAACCCCTGTAATCACAATGCTCCATGACCCTGTCATCACAATGCTACATGACCCCTGTCATCACATTGTTCCATGGCCTATGTATTCACAATGCTCCATGGACCCTGTAATCACACTGCTCCATGTTCCCTTTCAACACAATGGTCCATGAACCCTGTCATCACAACGTTCCATGAAAGTTGTCATCAAAAGTCTCCATGACCCTGGTCACCACAAGGTTCCCTGCTCTTGTCATCACAATGCTCCATGACCCTTGTAATCACAGTGGTACATGGCCTTGTCACCACAATGCTCCATGGCCTCTGTCATCACCATGCTCCATGGTCTTTCTCATCACAAAGCTCTATGACCCCTGTCATCACTATGCTTGATGACCATTGTCATCACAATGCTCCAAGGCCCCTGTCATCACAATGCCTCATGGTCTTGTAATCACAAAGCTCCATGACCCCTGTCATCACAATGCTCCATGCCTTTGTCATCACAATGCTCCATGGCCCCTGTAATCACAATGCTACAGAACACTTGTCAGCATAATACTCCATTCCCGTGTCATCCCATTGCTCAATGACATTTGTCATCAAAATATTCCCTGGCCTTTGTCATCACAGTGATCCATGATAACTTTAATCAAAATTCTACATGATCATTGTCATCACAATGCAAGGTGAGAAATGTCATCACAATGCCCCAAGACACGTGTCATCACAATTCACCTTGGCCCTTGTTATCTCCATGCTGTATGAACCGTGTCTTCACTAGGTTTCAGGACACTTGTCATCAAAGAGATCCATGACAACATTCATCACAATGCCCCATGAACTCTGTTATCTCAATGCTCCATGGCCATCGTATTCCCAATGTTCCATTGTCCCGATAATCGCATTGCTCCATGAACACTTTCATCACAATGCTCCTTGACCACTGTCACCGTAATGACCCAAGACGTTTCTCATCACTGTGCTCCAAGGCCACTCTCATCAAAATGCTCCATGATCTGTGTCAGCCCAATATTGCATGACAGTTGTCATCACAACGCTCTATGATCCCTGTAATCACAATGATCCCTGCCAATAACATCACAATGTTCCATGTCTCCTGTAATCACAATGCACCATGCCCTTGTCATGACAATGCTCCAGGTCTGTTTTCATCACCATGCTTCATGCCCGTGTCATCACAATGCTCCATGAATCTTGTCTTCACAATGCTCCATGGCCCATGTCATCACAATGCTCCGTGACTCCTGTCAACACAATGCCTGATGACTCCTGTCATCAAAATGCTAAATGGCACTTGTCATCACAATGCTCTATGACGCCTGTCATCACTATTTTCCATGTCACTTGTTATCACAATGCTCCATGGCCCCTCTAATCACAGTACTCCATGACCCCTATCATCACAATGCCCAATGCCACCTCTTATCACAATTCTCCATGGCATTTGTCATCACGATGCTCCATGACACCTGTCATCACAATGCTCCATGACACTTGTCATCACAATGCTCGATGGCCCTTGTCATCACAATGTTCCTTGGTGCTTTTCATCACAATGCTCCATGACAACTCTCATCAAAATACTCCAAGATTTGTTTCATCACAATGCTCCATGGCCCTTGTCATTACAAATCCACATGATCCCTTTCATCACAATTGTCCATGGCAACTTACATAAAAATGCTCCATGCCCCTGTCATCACAATGCCCAAAGATACCTGTTCTTACAATGATCCATGACTCTTGTCATCACAAGGCTCCATGTCCCTTGTATTCACATTGATCCAGGGCCCTTGTCATCACAATGCTCCATAGCGCTTTTCATCGCAATGCTCCATGACCGCTTTCAGCACAATGCCCCATGACCCCTGTCATCATGATGCTCAACTGCCCTTGTCATCACAAGTCTCCATGAAACATTTCCTCAAAATGCTCCAGTATGCCTTTCATCCAAATTCCCCATGGCCACTGTCATCACAATTCTCCATGACCACTGTCATCATAATGGTCCATGACCCGTTTCATCTCAATGCTCCATGACACCTGTCACCACAATGCTCCATGGCCTTTGTCATCACAATGCTCCATGTCCCCTATGATCAAAATGCTCCATGCCTTTTTCCTCACAATGCTCCCGAATTCTTGTCATCACAATGTTCCATGCCAGTGGCATCACAATGCTCCATGGCCTTTGTCATCACAATGCTCCAGAATTCTTGTCATCACAATGTTCCATGACCGTGTCATCACAATGCTACATGACCCTGGTCATCACAGTTCTCCCTGACCTTTGTCATCACAATGCTTTATGTCGCTTTTCATCACAATTCTCAAAGACCACTTTAATCACTATGCTCGCTGACCATTTTCATCACATTTCTCTATTGTCATTACAATTCCCCATCATCCCTTTCTTCACAATGCTCCATGATGCCTGTCATCACAATGCTCCACGGCTTCTGTTATCACAATGCTCCAGGACCAGTTTCATCACAATACTCCATCCCCCTTGTCATCACAGTGCACAATGAAACCTTTCATTACAATGCTCCATGACACTTGTCATCACAATGCTCCATGGCCTTTATCGTCACAATGCTCCCAGGCACATTTCATCACGATGTTCCATGAAAACTTTCATCACATTGCTCCATGACCATTGTCATCACAATAGTCCATACCCTTGTCAACACAATGCTGCATAATCCTTGTCATCACAATTCTCCATGACTGCTGTCATCACATAATCCAGGACAATTTTCATAACAATGCTTCATGCCCCCAGTCATCACAGTGCTCCATGATACATTTCATCACAATTCCTAGATGATCAATGTCATCACAATGCCCATGACACCTGTCGTCACAATTCGCTATGACCCTTGTCATCACAATACTCGATGAACCGTGTCATCACAGTGTTCCAGGACACATGTCATCACAATGATCCATGACTACTTTCATCACAATGCTCCAATACACCTGTCATCACAATGCTCCATGGCCCCTATTATCATATTGCTCCATGATCTCTTTGATCACAATGCTCCATGACCAGTGTCATCACCATGCCTCATGACGCCTGTCATCTCAATGCTCCATGGCCCCTTTCATCACAATGCTCCATGAACCCAGTCATCACAATGTTCCCTGCCCATATCATCACAATGCTCCTTTTCACCATTAATCACAATGCTCCATGCCCTTTCATCACAATGCTACAGAATTCTTGTCATCGCAATGTTCCTTGACCGTGTCATCACAATGCTCCATGATGCTTGTCATCACAAATCTTCATGACCCCTCTCATCACAATGATCCATGACACTTCTCATCACAAAGCTCCATGACCCCTGTCATCACAATGCTCCATGACCCTTGTCATCACAAAGCTCCATGACCCCTGTCATCACATTGATCCATGACTCCTTTCCTCACAGTGCTCCAGTACCCTTTTCATCACAATGCTCCATGCCATTGTCAGCACAATGCTCCTTGGATCCTGTCATCAAAATGCTCCATCCCCTTTTCATCACAATGATCCAGATATCCTATCATTACAATGCTCCATGCCCGTGTCAACACAATGCTCCATGACCCATGTCATCAAAATGCTTTATGAACCTTGTTATCAGAATATTCCATGACCCCTGTCATCAAAATGATCCATGACAGTTGTCATCACAATGCTGCATGATACCTTTCATCCCTACTCTCTGTGACCGCTGTCATCACAATGCTCCAGGACAATTTTCATCACAATGCTCCATGCCCCCTGTCATCACAGTGCCCCTTAACCCCTGTAATCACAATGCTCCATGACCCTGTCATCCAATGCTACATGACCCCTGTCATCACATTGTTCCATGGCCTATGTATTCACAATGCTCCATGGACCCTGTAATCACACTGCTCCATGTTCCCTTTCAACACAATGGTCCATGACCCCTGTCATCACAACGTTCCACGAAAGTTGTCATCAAAAGTCTCCATGACCCTGGTCACCACAAGGTTCCCTGCTCTTGTCATCACAATGCTCCATGACCCTTGTAATCACAGTGGTACATGGCCTTGTCACCACAATGCTCCATGGCCTCTGTCATCACCATGCTCCATGGTCTTTCTCATCACAAAGCTCTATGACCCCTGTCATCACTATGCTTGATGACCATTGTCATCACAATGCTCCAAGGCCCCTGTCATCACAATGCCTCATGGTCTTGTAATCACAAAGCTCCATGACCCCTGTCATCACAATGCTCCATGCCTTTGTCATCACAATGCTCCATGGCCGCTGTAATCACAATGCTACAGAACACTTGTCAGCATAATACTCCATTCCCGTGTCATCCCATTGCTCAATGACATTTGTCATCAAAATGTTCCCTGGCCTTTGTCATCACAGTGATCCATGATAACTTTAATCAAAATTCTACATGACCATTGTCATCACAATGCAAGGTGAGAAATGTCATCACAATGCCCCAAGACACGTGTCATCACAATTCGCCTTGGCCCTTGTTATCTCCATGCTGTATGAACCGTGTCATCACTAGGTTTCAGGACACTTGTCATCAAAGAGATCCATGACAACATTCATCACAATGCCCCATGAACTCTGTTATCTCAATGCTCCATGGCCATTGTATTCCCAATGTTCCATTGTCCCGATAATCGCATTGCTCCATGAACACTTTCATCACAATGCTCCTTGACCACTGTCACCGTAATGACCCAAGACGTTTCTCATCACTGTGCTCCAAGGCCACTCTCATCAAAATGCTCCATGATCTGTGTCAGCCCAATATTGCATGACAGTTGTCATCACAACGCTCTATGATCCCTGTAATCACAATGATCCCTGCCAATAACATCACAATGTTCCATGTCTCCTGTAATCACAATGCACCATGCCCTTGTCATCACAATGCTCCAGGTCTGTTTTCATCACCATGCTTCATGCCCGTGTCATCACAATGCTCCATGAATCTTGTCTTCACAATGCTCCATGGCCCATGTCATCACAATGCTCCGTGACTCCTGTCAACACAATGCCTGATGACTCCTGTCATCAAAATGCTAAATGGCACTTGTCATCACAATGCTCTATGACGCCTGTCATCACTATTTTCCATGTCACTTGTTATCACAATGCTCCATGGCCCCTCTAATCACAGTACTCCATGACCCCTATCATCACAATGCCCAATGCCACCTCTTATCACAATTCTCCATGGCATTTGTCATCACAATGCTCCATGACACCTGTCATCACAATGCTCCATGACACTTGTCATCACAATGCTCGATGGCCCTTGTCATCACAATGTTCCTTGGTGCTTTTCATCACAATGCTCCATGACAACTCTCATCAAAATACTCCAAGATTTGTTTCATCACAATGCTCCATGGCCCTTGTCATTACAAATCCACATGATCCCTTTCATCACAATTGTCCATGGCAACTTACATAAAAATGCTCCATGCCCCTGTCATCACAATGCCCAAAGATACCTGTTCTTACAATGATCCATGACTCTTGTCATCACAAGGCTCCATGTCCCTTGTATTCACATTGATCCAGGGCCCTTGTCATCACAATGCTCCATAGCGCTTTTCATCGCAATGCTCCATGACCGCTTTCAGCACAATGCCCCATGACCCCTGTCATCATGATGCTCAACTGCCCTTGTCATCACAAGTCTCCATGAAACATTTCCTCAAAATGTTCCAGTATGCCTTTCATCCAAATTCCCCATGGCCACTGTCATCACAATTCTCCATGACCACTGTCATCATAATGGTCCATGACCCGTTTCATCTCAATGCTCCATGACACCTGTCACCACAATGCTCCATGGCCTTTGTCATCACAATGCTCCATGTCCCCTATGATCAAAATGCTCCATGCCTTTTTCCTCACAATGCTCCCGAATTCTTGTCATCACAATGTTCCATGCCCGTGGCATCACAATGCTCCATGGCCCTTGTCATTACAATGCTCCAGAATTCTTGTCATCACAATGTTCCATGATCGTGTCATCACAATGCTACATGACACTGGTCATCACAGTTCTCCCTGACCTTTGTCATCACAATGCTTTATGTCGCTTTTCATCACAATTCTCAAAGACCACTTTAATCACTATGCTCGCTGACCATTTTCATCACATTTCTCTATTGTCATTACAATTCCCCATCGTCCCTTTCTTCACAATGCTCCATGATGCCTGTCATCATAATGCTCCACGGCTTCTGTTATCACAATGCTCCAGGACCAGTTTCATCACAATACTCCATTCCCCTTGTCATCACAGTGCACAATGAAACCTTTCATTACAATGCTCCATGACACTTGTCATCACAATGCTCCATGGCCTTTATCGTCACAATGCTCCCAGGCACATTTCATCACGATGTTCCATGAAAACTTTCATCACATTGCTCCATGACCATTGTCATCACAATAGTCCATACCCTTGTCAACACAATGCTGCATAATCCTTGTCATCACAATTCTCCATGACTGCTGTCATCACATAATCCAGGACAATTTTCATAACAATGCTTCATGCCCCCAGTCATCACAGTGCTCCATGATACATTTCATCACAATTCCTAGATGATCAATGTCATCACAATGCCCATGACACCTGTCGTCACAATTCGCTATGACCCTTGTCATCACAATACTCGATGAACCGTGTCATCACAGTGTTCCAGGACACATGTCATCACAATGATCCATGACTACTTTCATCACAATGCTCCAATACACCTGTCATCACAATGCTCCATGGCCCCTATTATCATATTGCTCCATGATCTCTTTGATCACAATGCTCCATGACCAGTGTCATCACCATGCCTCATGACGCCTGTCATCTCAATGCTCCATGGCCCCTTTCATCACAATGCTCCATGAATCCAGTCATCACAATGTTCCCTGCCCATATCATCACAATGCTCCTTTTCACCATTAATCACAATGCTCCATGCCTTTTCATCACAATGCCACAGAATTCTTGTCATCGCAATGTTCCTTGACCGTGTCATCACAATGCTCCATGATGCTTGTCATCACAAATCTTCATGACCCCTCTCATCACAATGATCCATGACACTTCTCATCACAAAGCTCCATGACCCCTGTCATCACAATGCTCCATGACCCTTGTCATCACAAAGCTCCATGACCCCTGTCATCACATTGATCCATGACTCCTTTCCTCACAGTGCTCCAGTACCCTTTTCATCACAATGCTCCATGCCATTGTCAGCACAATGCTCCTTGGATCCTGTCATCAAAATGCTCCATCCCCTTTTCATCACAATGATCCAGATATCCTATCATTACAATGCTCCATGCCCGTGTCAACACAATGCTCCATGACCCATGTCATCAAAATGCTTTATGAATCTTGTTATCAGAATATTCCATGACCCCTGTCATCAAAATGATCCATGACAGTTGTCATCACAATGCTGCATGATACCTTTTATCCCTACTCTCTGTGACCGCTGTCATCACAATGCTCCAGGACAATTTTCATCACAATGCTCCATGCCCCCTGTCATCACAGTGCCCCTTAACCCCTGTAATCACAATGCTCCATGACCCTGTGATCACAATGCTACATGACCCCTGTCATCACATTGTTCCATGGCCTATGTATTCACAATGCTCCATGGACCCTGTAATCACACTGCTCCATGTTCCCTTTCAACACAATGGTCCATGAACCCTGTCATCACAACGTTCCATGAAAGTTGTCATCAAAAGTCTCCATGACCCTGGTCACCACAAGGTTCCCTGCTCTTGTCATCACAATGCTCCATGACCCTTGTAATCACAGTGGTACATGGCCTTGTCACCACAATGCTCCATGGCCTCTGTCATCACCATGCTCCATGGTCTTTCTCATCACAAAGCTCTATGACCCCTGTCATCACTATGCTTGATGACCATTGTCATCACAATGCTCCAAGGCCCCTGTCATCACAATGCCTCATGGTCTTGTAATCACAAAGCTCCATGACCCCTGTCATCACAATGCTCCATGCCTTTGTCATCACAATGCTCCATGGCCCCTGTAATCACAATGCTACAGAACACTTCTCAGCATAATACTCCATTCCCGTGTCATCCCATTGCTCAATGACATTTGTCATCAAAATATTCCCTGGCCTTTGTCATCACAGTGATCCATGATAACTTTAATCAAAATTCTACATGATCATTGTCATCACAATGCAAGGTGAGAAATGTCATCACAATGCCCCAAGACACGTGTCATCACAATTCACCTTGGCCCTTGTTATCTCCATGCTGTATGAACCGTGTCATCACTAGGTTTCAGGACACTTGTCATCAAAGAGATCCATGACAACATTCATCACAATGCCCCATGAACTCTGTTATCTCAATGCTCCATGGCCATCGTATTCCCAATGTTCCATTGTCCCGATAATCGCATTGCTCCATGAACACTTTCATCACAATGCTCCTTGACCACTGTCACCGTAATGACCCAAGACGTTTCTCATCACTGTGCTCCAAGGCCACTCTCATCAAAATGCTCCATGATCTGTGTCAGCCCAATATTGCATGACAGTTGTCATCACAACGCTCTATGATCCCTGTAATCACAATGATCCCTGCCAATAACATCACAATGTTCCATGTCTCCTGTAATCACAATGCACCATGCCCTTGTCATCACAATGCTCCAGGTCTGTTTTCATCACCATGCTTCATGCCCGTGTCATCACAATGCTCCATGAATCTTGTCTTCACAATGCTCCATGGCCCATGTCATCACAATGCTCCGTGACTCCTGTCAACACAATGCCTGATGACTCCTGTCATCAAAATGCTAAATGGCACTTGTCATCACAATGCTCTATGACGCCTGTCATCACTATTTTCCATGTCACTTGTTATCACAATGCTCCATGGCCCCTCTAATCACAGTACTCCATGACCCCTATCATCACAATGCCCAATGCCACCTCTTATCACAATTCTCCATGGCATTTGTCATCACGATGCTCCATGACACCTGTCATCACAATGCTCCATGACACTTGTCATCACAATGCTCGATGGCCCTTGTCATCACAATGTTCCTTGGTGCTTTTCATCACAATGCTCCATGACAACTCTCATCAAAATACTCCAAGATTTGTTTCATCACAATGCTCCATGGCCCTTGTCATTACAAATCCACATGATCCCTTTCATCACAATTGTCCATGGCAACTTACATAAAAATGCTCCATGCCCCTGTCATCACAATGCCCAAAGATACCTGTTCTTACAATGATCCATGACTCTTGTCATCACAAGGCTCCATGTCCCTTGTATTCACATTGATCCAGGGCCCTTGTCATCACAATGCTCCATAGCGCTTTTCATCGCAATGCTCCATGACCGCTTTCAGCACAATGCCCCATGACCCCTGTCATCATGATGCTCAACTGCCCTTGTCATCACAAGTCTCCATGAAACATTTCCTCAAAATGCTCCAGTATGCCTTTCATCCAAATTCCCCATGGCCACTGTCATCACAATTCTCCATGACCACTGTCATCATAATGGTCCATGACCCGTTTCATCTCAATGCTCCATGACACCTGTCACCACAATGCTCCATGGCCTTTGTCATCACAATGCTCCATGTCCCCTATGATCAAAATGCTCCATGCCTTTTTCCTCACAATGCTCCCGAATTCTTGTCATCACAATGTTCCATGCCAGTGGCATCACAATGCTCCATGGCCTTTGTCATCACAATGCTCCAGAATTCTTGTCATCACAATGTTCCATGACCGTGTCATCACAATGCTACATGACCCTGGTCATCACAGTTCTCCCTGACCTTTGTCATCACAATGCTTTATGTCGCTTTTCATCACAATTCTCAAAGACCACTTTAATCACTATGCTCGCTGACCATTTTCATCACATTTCTCTATTGTCATTACAATTCCCCATCGTCCCTTTCTTCACAATGCTCCATGATGCCTGTCATCACAATGCTCCACGGCTTCTGTTATCACAATGCTCCAGGACCAGTTTCATCACAATACTCCATCCCCCTTGTCATCACAGTGCACAATGAAACCTTTCATTACAATGCTCCATGACACTTGTCATCACAATGCTCCATGGCCTTTATCGTCACAATGCTCCCAGGCACATTTCATCACGATGTTCCATGAAAACTTTCATCACATTGCTCCATGACCATTGTCATCACAATAGTCCATACCCTTGTCAACACAATGCTGCATAATCCTTGTCATCACAATTCTCCATGACTGCTGTCATCACATAATCCAGGACAATTTTCATAACAATGCTTCATGCCCCCAGTCATCACAGTGCTCCATGATACATTTCATCACAATTCCTAGATGATCAATGTCATCACAATGCCCATGACACCTGTCGTCACAATTCGCTATGACCCTTGTCATCACAATACTCGATGAACCGTGTCATCACAGTGTTCCAGGACACATGTCATCACAATGATCCATGACTACTTTCATCACAATGCTCCAATACACCTGTCATCACAATGCTCCATGGCCCCTATTATCATATTGCTCCATGATCTCTTTGATCACAATGCTCCATGACCAGTGTCATCACCATGCCTCATGACGCCTGTCATCTCAATGCTCCATGGCCCCTTTCATCACAATGCTCCATGAACCCAGTCATCACAATGTTCCCTGCCCATATCATCACAATGCTCCTTTTCACCATTAATCACAATGCTCCATGCCCTTTCATCACAATGCTACAGAATTCTTGTCATCGCAATGTTCCTTGACCGTGTCATCACAATGCTCCATGATGCTTGTCATCACAAATCTTCATGACCCCTCTCATCACAATGATCCATGACACTTCTCATCACAAAGCTCCATGACCCCTGTCATCACAATGCTCCATGACCCTTGTCATCACAAAGCTCCATGACCCCTGTCATCACATTGATCCATGACTCCTTTCCTCACAGTGCTCCAGTACCCTTTTCATCACAATGCTCCATGCCATTGTCAGCACAATGCTCCTTGGATCCTGTCATCAAAATGCTCCATCCCCTTTTCATCACAATGATCCAGATATCCTATCATTACAATGCTCCATGCCCGTGTCAACACAATGCTCCATGACCCATGTCATCAAAATGCTTTATGAACCTTGTTATCAGAATATTCCATGACCCCTGTCATCAAAATGATCCATGACAGTTGTCATCACAATGCTGCATGATACCTTTCATCCCTACTCTCTGTGACCGCTGTCATCACAATGCTCCAGGACAATTTTCATCACAATGCTCCATGCCCCCTGTCATCACAGTGCCCCTTAACCCCTGTAATCACAATGCTCCATGACCCTGTCATCCAATGCTACATGACCCCTGTCATCACATTGTTCCATGGCCTATGTATTCACAATGCTCCATGGACCCTGTAATCACACTGCTCCATGTTCCCTTTCAACACAATGGTCCATGACCCCTGTCATCACAACGTTCCACGAAAGTTGTCATCAAAAGTCTCCATGACCCTGGTCACCACAAGGATCCCTGCTCTTGTCATCACAATGCTCCATGACCCTTGTAATCACAGTGGTACATGGCCTTGTCACCACAATGCTCCATGGCCTCTGTCATCACCATGCTCCATGGTCTTTCTCATCACAAAGCTCTATGACCCCTGTCATCACTATGCTTGATGACCATTGTCATCACAATGCTCCAAGGCCCCTGTCATCACAATGCCTCATGGTCTTGTAATCACAAAGCTCCATGACCCCTGTCATCACAATGCTCCATGCCTTTGTCATCACAATGCTCCATGGCCCCTGTAATCACAATGCTACAGAACACTTGTCAGCATAATACTCCATTCCCGTGTCATCCCATTGCTCAATGACATTTGTCATCAAAATGTTCCCTGGCTTTGTCATCACAGTGATCCATGATAACTTTAATCAAAATTCTACATGACCATTGTCATCACAATGCAAGGTGAGAAATGTCATCACAATGCCCCAAGACACGTGTCATCACAATTCGCCTTGGCCCTTGTTATCTCCATGCTGTATGAACCGTGTCATCACTAGGTTTCAGGACACTTGTCATCAAAGAGATCCATGACAACATTCATCACAATGCCCCATGAACTCTGTTATCTCAATGCTCCATGGCCATTGTATTCCCAATGTTCCATTGTCCCGATAATCGCATTGCTCCATGAACACTTTCATCACAATGCTCCTTGACCACTGTCACCGTAATGACCCAAGACGTTTCTCATCACTGTGCTCCAAGGCCACTCTCATCAAAATGCTCCATGATCTGTGTCAGCCCAATATTGCATGACAGTTGTCATCACAACGCTCTATGATCCCTGTAATCACAATGATCCCTGCCAATAACATCACAATGTTCCATGTCTCCTGTAATCACAATGCACCATGCCCTTGTCATCACAATGCTCCAGGTCTGTTTTCATCACCATGCTTCATGCCCGTGTCATCACAATGCTCCATGAATCTTGTCTTCACAATGCTCCATGGCCCATGTCATCACAATGCTCCGTGACTCCTGTCAACACAATGCCTGATGACTCCTGTCATCAAAATGCTAAATGGCACTTGTCATCACAATGCTCTATGACGCCTGTCATCACTATTTTCCATGTCACTTGTTATCACAATGCTCCATGGCCCCTCTAATCACAGTACTCCATGACCCCTATCATCACAATGCCCAATGCCACCTCTTATCACAATTCTCCATGGCATTTGTCATCACAATGCTCCATGACACCTGTCATCACAATGCTCCATGACACTTGTCATCACAATGCTCGATGGCCCTTGTCATCACAATGTTCCTTGGTGCTTTTCATCACAATGCTCCATGACAACTCTCATCAAAATACTCCAAGATTTGTTTCATCACAATGCTCCATGGCCCTTGTCATTACAAATCCACATGATCCCTTTCATCACAATTGTCCATGGCAACTTACATAAAAATGCTCCATGCCCCTGTCATCACAATGCCCAAAGATACCTGTTCTTACAATGATCCATGACTCTTGTCATCACAAGGCTCCATGTCCCTTGTATTCACATTGATCCAGGGCCCTTGTCATCACAATGCTCCATAGCGCTTTTCATCGCAATGCTCCATGACCGCTTTCAGCACAATGCCCCATGACCCCTGTCATCATGATGCTCAACTGCCCTTGTCATCACAAGTCTCCATGAAACATTTCCTCAAAATGTTCCAGTATGCCTTTCATCCAAATTCCCCATGGCCACTGTCATCACAATTCTCCATGACCACTGTCATCATAATGGTCCATGACCCGTTTCATCTCAATGCTCCATGACACCTGTCACCACAATGCTCCATGGCCTTTGTCATCACAATGCTCCATGTCCCCTATGATCAAAATGCTCCATGCCTTTTTCCTCACAATGCTCCCGAATTCTTGTCATCACAATGTTCCATGCCCGTGGCATCACAATGCTCCATGGCCCTTGTCATTACAATGCTCCAGAATTCTTGTCATCACAATGTTCCATGATCGTGTCATCACAATGCTACATGACACTGGTCATCACAGTTCTCCCTGACCTTTGTCATCACAATGCTTTATGTCGCTTTTCATCACAATTCTCAAAGACCACTTTAATCACTATGCTCGCTGACCATTTTCATCACATTTCTCTATTGTCATTACAATTCCCCATCGTCCCTTTCTTCACAATGCTCCATGATGCCTGTCATCATAATGCTCCACGGCTTCTGTTATCACAATGCTCCAGGACCAGTTTCATCACAATACTCCATTCCCCTTGTCATCACAGTGCACAATGAAACCTTTCATTACAATGCTCCATGACACTTGTCATCACAATGCTCCATGGCCTTTATCGTCACAATGCTCCCAGGCACATTTCATCACGATGTTCCATGAAAACTTTCATCACATTGCTCCATGACCATTGTCATCACAATAGTCCATACCCTTGTCAACACAATGCTGCATAATCCTTGTCATCACAATTCTCCATGACTGCTGTCATCACATAATCCAGGACAATTTTCATAACAATGCTTCATGCCCCCAGTCATCACAGTGCTCCATGATACATTTCATCACAATTCCTAGATGATCAATGTCATCACAATGCCCATGACACCTGTCGTCACAATTCGCTATGACCCTTGTCATCACAATACTCGATGAACCGTGTCATCACAGTGTTCCAGGACACATGTCATCACAATGATCCATGACTACTTTCATCACAATGCTCCAATACACCTGTCATCACAATGCTCCATGGCCCCTATTATCATATTGCTCCATGATCTCTTTGATCACAATGCTCCATGACCAGTGTCATCACCATGCCTCATGACGCCTGTCATCTCAATGCTCCATGGCCCCTTTCATCACAATGCTCCATGAATCCAGTCATCACAATGTTCCCTGCCCATAACATCACAATGCTCCTTTTCACCATTAATCACAATGCTCCATGCCCTTTCATCACAATGCCACAGAATTCTTGTCATCGCAATGTTCCTTGACCGTGTCATCACAATGCTCCATGATGCTTGTCATCACAAATCTTCATGACCCCTCTCATCACAATGATCCATGACACTTCTCATCACAAAGCTCCATGACCCCTGTCATCACAATGCTCCATGACCCTTGTCATCACAAAGCTCCATGACCCCTGTCATCACATTGATCCATGACTCCTTTCCTCACAGTGCTCCAGTACCCTTTTCATCACAATGCTCCATGCCATTGTCAGCACAATGCTCCTTGGATCCTGTCATCAAAATGCTCCATCCCCTTTTCATCACAATGATCCAGATATCCTATCATTACAATGCTCCATGCCCGTGTCAACACAATGCTCCATGACCCATGTCATCAAAATGCTTTATGAATCTTGTTATCAGAATATTCCATGACCCCTGTCATCAAAATGATCCATGACAGTTGTCATCACAATGCTGCATGATACCTTTTATCCCTACTCTCTGTGACCGCTGTCATCACAATGCTCCAGGACAATTTTCATCACAATGCTCCATGCCCCCTGTCATCACAGTGCCCCTTAACCCCTGTAATCACAATGCTCCATGACCCTGTCATCACAATGCTACATGACCCCTGTCATCACATTGTTCCATGGCCTATGTATTCACAATGCTCCATGGACCCTGTAATCACACTGCTCCATGTTCCCTTTCAACACAATGGTCCATGAACCCTGTCATCACAACGTTCCATGAAAGTTGTCATCAAAAGTCTCCATGACCCTGGTCACCACAAGGTTCCCTGCTCTTGTCATCACAATGCTCCATGACCCTTGTAATCACAGTGGTACATGGCCTTGTCACCACAATGCTCCATGGCCTCTGTCATCACCATGCTCCATGGTCTTTCTCATCACAAAGCTCTATGACCCCTGTCATCACTATGCTTGATGACCATTGTCATCACAATGCTCCAAGGCCCCTGTCATCACAATGCCTCATGGTCTTGTAATCACAAAGCTCCATGACCCCTGTCATCACAATGCTCCATGCCTTTGTCATCACAATGCTCCATGGCCCCTGTAATCACAATGCTACAGAACACTTCTCAGCATAATACTCCATTCCCGTGTCATCCCATTGCTCAATGACATTTGTCATCAAAATATTCCCTGGCCTTTGTCATCACAGTGATCCATGATAACTTTAATCAAAATTCTACATGATCATTGTCATCACAATGCAAGGTGAGAAATGTCATCACAATGCCCCAAGACACGTGTCATCACAATTCACCTTGGCCCTTGTTATCTCCATGCTGTATGAACCGTGTCATCACTAGGTTTCAGGACACTTGTCATCAAAGAGATCCATGACAACATTCATCACAATGCCCCATGAACTCTGTTATCTCAATGCTCCATGGCCATCGTATTCCCAATGTTCCATTGTCCCGATAATCGCATTGCTCCATGAACACTTTCATCACAATGCTCCTTGACCACTGTCACCGTAATGACCCAAGACGTTTCTCATCACTGTGCTCCAAGGCCACTCTCATCAAAATGCTCCATGATCTGTGTCAGCCCAATATTGCATGACAGTTGTCATCACAACGCTCTATGATCCCTGTAATCACAATGATCCCTGCCAATAACATCACAATGTTCCATGTCTCCTGTAATCACAATGCACCATGCCCTTGTCATCACAATGCTCCAGGTCTGTTTTCATCACCATGCTTCATGCCCGTGTCATCACAATGCTCCATGAATCTTGTCTTCACAATGCTCCATGGCCCATGTCATCACAATGCTCCGTGACTCCTGTCAACACAATGCCTGATGACTCCTGTCATCAAAATGCTAAATGGCACTTGTCATCACAATGCTCTATGACGCCTGTCATCACTATTTTCCATGTCACTTGTTATCACAATGCTCCATGGCCCCTCTAATCACAGTACTCCATGACCCCTATCATCACAATGCCCAATGCCACCTCTTATCACAATTCTCCATGGCATTTGTCATCACGATGCTCCATGACACCTGTCATCACAATGCTCCATGACACTTGTCATCACAATGCTCGATGGCCCTTGTCATCACAATGTTCCTTGGTGCTTTTCATCACAATGCTCCATGACAACTCTCATCAAAATACTCCAAGATTTGTTTCATCACAATGCTCCATGGCCCTTGTCATTACAAATCCACATGATCCCTTTCATCACAATTGTCCATGGCAACTTACATAAAAATGCTCCATGCCCCTGTCATCACAATGCCCAAAGATACCTGTTCTTACAATGATCCATGACTCTTGTCATCACAAGGCTCCATGTCCCTTGTATTCACATTGATCCAGGGCCCTTGTCATCACAATGCTCCATAGCGCTTTTCATCGCAATGCTCCATGACCGCTTTCAGCACAATGCCCCATGACCCCTGTCATCATGATGCTCAACTGCCCTTGTCATCACAAGTCTCCATGAAACATTTCCTCAAAATGCTCCAGTATGCCTTTCATCCAAATTCCCCATGGCCACTGTCATCACAATTCTCCATGACCACTGTCATCATAATGGTCCATGACCCGTTTCATCTCAATGCTCCATGACACCTGTCACCACAATGCTCCATGGCCTTTGTCATCACAATGCTCCATGTCCCCTATGATCAAAATGCTCCATGCCTTTTTCCTCACAATGCTCCCGAATTCTTGTCATCACAATGTTCCATGCCAGTGGCATCACAATGCTCCATGGCCTTTGTCATCACAATGCTCCAGAATTCTTGTCATCACAATGTTCCATGACCGTGTCATCACAATGCTACATGACCCTGGTCATCACAGTTCTCCCTGACCTTTGTCATCACAATGCTTTATGTCGCTTTTCATCACAATTCTCAAAGACCACTTTAATCACTATGCTCGCTGACCATTTTCATCACATTTCTCTATTGTCATTACAATTCCCCATCGTCCCTTTCTTCACAATGCTCCATGATGCCTGTCATCACAATGCTCCACGGCTTCTGTTATCACAATGCTCCAGGACCAGTTTCATCACAATACTCCATCCCCCTTGTCATCACAGTGCACAATGAAACCTTTCATTACAATGCTCCATGACACTTGTCATCACAATGCTCCATGGCCTTTATCGTCACAATGCTCCCAGGCACATTTCATCACGATGTTCCATGAAAACTTTCATCACATTGCTCCATGACCATTGTCATCACAATAGTCCATACCCTTGTCAACACAATGCTGCATAATCCTTGTCATCACAATTCTCCATGACTGCTGTCATCACATAATCCAGGACAATTTTCATAACAATGCTTCATGCCCCCAGTCATCACAGTGCTCCATGATACATTTCATCACAATTCCTAGATGATCAATGTCATCACAATGCCCATGACACCTGTCGTCACAATTCGCTATGACCCTTGTCATCACAATACTCGATGAACCGTGTCATCACAGTGTTCCAGGACACATGTCATCACAATGATCCATGACTACTTTCATCACAATGCTCCAATACACCTGTCATCACAATGCTCCATGGCCCCTATTATCATATTGCTCCATGATCTCTTTGATCACAATGCTCCATGACCAGTGTCATCACCATGCCTCATGACGCCTGTCATCTCAATGCTCCATGGCCCCTTTCATCACAATGCTCCATGAACCCAGTCATCACAATGTTCCCTGCCCATATCATCACAATGCTCCTTTTCACCATTAATCACAATGCTCCATGCCCTTTCATCACAATGCTACAGAATTCTTGTCATCGCAATGTTCCTTGACCGTGTCATCACAATGCTCCATGATGCTTGTCATCACAAATCTTCATGACCCCTCTCATCACAATGATCCATGACACTTCTCATCACAAAGCTCCATGACCCCTGTCATCACAATGCTCCATGACCCTTGTCATCACAAAGCTCCATGACCCCTGTCATCACATTGATCCATGACTCCTTTCCTCACAGTGCTCCAGTACCCTTTTCATCACAATGCTCCATGCCATTGTCAGCACAATGCTCCTTGGATCCTGTCATCAAAATGCTCCATCCCCTTTTCATCACAATGATCCAGATATCCTATCATTACAATGCTCCATGCCCGTGTCAACACAATGCTCCATGACCCATGTCATCAAAATGCTTTATGAACCTTGTTATCAGAATATTCCATGACCCCTGTCATCAAAATGATCCATGACAGTTGTCATCACAATGCTGCATGATACCTTTCATCCCTACTCTCTGTGACCGCTGTCATCACAATGCTCCAGGACAATTTTCATCACAATGCTCCATGCCCCCTGTCATCACAGTGCCCCTTAACCCCTGTAATCACAATGCTCCATGACCCTGTCATCCAATGCTACATGACCCCTGTCATCACATTGTTCCATGGCCTATGTATTCACAATGCTCCATGGACCCTGTAATCACACTGCTCCATGTTCCCTTTCAACACAATGGTCCATGACCCCTGTCATCACAACGTTCCACGAAAGTTGTCATCAAAAGTCTCCATGACCCTGGTCACCACAAGGATCCCTGCTCTTGTCATCACAATGCTCCATGACCCTTGTAATCACAGTGGTACATGGCCTTGTCACCACAATGCTCCATGGCCTCTGTCATCACCATGCTCCATGGTCTTTCTCATCACAAAGCTCTATGACCCCTGTCATCACTATGCTTGATGACCATTGTCATCACAATGCTCCAAGGCCCCTGTCATCACAATGCCTCATGGTCTTGTAATCACAAAGCTCCATGACCCCTGTCATCACAATGCTCCATGCCTTTGTCATCACAATGCTCCATGGCCCCTGTAATCACAATGCTACAGAACACTTGTCAGCATAATACTCCATTCCCGTGTCATCCCATTGCTCAATGACATTTGTCATCAAAATGTTCCCTGGCTTTGTCATCACAGTGATCCATGATAACTTTAATCAAAATTCTACATGACCATTGTCATCACAATGCAAGGTGAGAAATGTCATCACAATGCCCCAAGACACGTGTCATCACAATTCGCCTTGGCCCTTGTTATCTCCATGCTGTATGAACCGTGTCATCACTAGGTTTCAGGACACTTGTCATCAAAGAGATCCATGACAACATTCATCACAATGCCCCATGAACTCTGTTATCTCAATGCTCCATGGCCATTGTATTCCCAATGTTCCATTGTCCCGATAATCGCATTGCTCCATGAACACTTTCATCACAATGCTCCTTGACCACTGTCACCGTAATGACCCAAGACGTTTCTCATCACTGTGCTCCAAGGCCACTCTCATCAAAATGCTCCATGATCTGTGTCAGCCCAATATTGCATGACAGTTGTCATCACAACGCTCTATGATCCCTGTAATCACAATGATCCCTGCCAATAACATCACAATGTTCCATGTCTCCTGTAATCACAATGCACCATGCCCTTGTCATCACAATGCTCCAGGTCTGTTTTCATCACCATGCTTCATGCCCGTGTCATCACAATGCTCCATGAATCTTGTCTTCACAATGCTCCATGGCCCATGTCATCACAATGCTCCGTGACTCCTGTCAACACAATGCCTGATGACTCCTGTCATCAAAATGCTAAATGGCACTTGTCATCACAATGCTCTATGACGCCTGTCATCACTATTTTCCATGTCACTTGTTATCACAATGCTCCATGGCCCCTCTAATCACAGTACTCCATGACCCCTATCATCACAATGCCCAATGCCACCTCTTATCACAATTCTCCATGGCATTTGTCATCACAATGCTCCATGACACCTGTCATCACAATGCTCCATGACACTTGTCATCACAATGCTCGATGGCCCTTGTCATCACAATGTTCCTTGGTGCTTTTCATCACAATGCTCCATGACAACTCTCATCAAAATACTCCAAGATTTGTTTCATCACAATGCTCCATGGCCCTTGTCATTACAAATCCACATGATCCCTTTCATCACAATTGTCCATGGCAACTTACATAAAAATGCTCCATGCCCCTGTCATCACAATGCCCAAAGATACCTGTTCTTACAATGATCCATGACTCTTGTCATCACAAGGCTCCATGTCCCTTGTATTCACATTGATCCAGGGCCCTTGTCATCACAATGCTCCATAGCGCTTTTCATCGCAATGCTCCATGACCGCTTTCAGCACAATGCCCCATGACCCCTGTCATCATGATGCTCAACTGCCCTTGTCATCACAAGTCTCCATGAAACATTTCCTCAAAATGTTCCAGTATGCCTTTCATCCAAATTCCCCATGGCCACTGTCATCACAATTCTCCATGACCACTGTCATCATAATGGTCCATGACCCGTTTCATCTCAATGCTCCATGACACCTGTCACCACAATGCTCCATGGCCTTTGTCATCACAATGCTCCATGTCCCCTATGATCAAAATGCTCCATGCCTTTTTCCTCACAATGCTCCCGAATTCTTGTCATCACAATGTTCCATGCCCGTGGCATCACAATGCTCCATGGCCCTTGTCATTACAATGCTCCAGAATTCTTGTCATCACAATGTTCCATGATCGTGTCATCACAATGCTACATGACACTGGTCATCACAGTTCTCCCTGACCTTTGTCATCACAATGCTTTATGTCGCTTTTCATCACAATTCTCAAAGACCACTTTAATCACTATGCTCGCTGACCATTTTCATCACATTTCTCTATTGTCATTACAATTCCCCATCGTCCCTTTCTTCACAATGCTCCATGATGCCTGTCATCATAATGCTCCACGGCTTCTGTTATCACAATGCTCCAGGACCAGTTTCATCACAATACTCCATTCCCCTTGTCATCACAGTGCACAATGAAACCTTTCATTACAATGCTCCATGACACTTGTCATCACAATGCTCCATGGCCTTTATCGTCACAATGCTCCCAGGCACATTTCATCACGATGTTCCATGAAAACTTTCATCACATTGCTCCATGACCATTGTCATCACAATAGTCCATACCCTTGTCAACACAATGCTGCATAATCCTTGTCATCACAATTCTCCATGACTGCTGTCATCACATAATCCAGGACAATTTTCATAACAATGCTTCATGCCCCCAGTCATCACAGTGCTCCATGATACATTTCATCACAATTCCTAGATGATCAATGTCATCACAATGCCCATGACACCTGTCGTCACAATTCGCTATGACCCTTGTCATCACAATACTCGATGAACCGTGTCATCACAGTGTTCCAGGACACATGTCATCACAATGATCCATGACTACTTTCATCACAATGCTCCAATACACCTGTCATCACAATGCTCCATGGCCCCTATTATCATATTGCTCCATGATCTCTTTGATCACAATGCTCCATGACCAGTGTCATCACCATGCCTCATGACGCCTGTCATCTCAATGCTCCATGGCCCCTTTCATCACAATGCTCCATGAATCCAGTCATCACAATGTTCCCTGCCCATATCATCACAATGCTCCTTTTCACCATTAATCACAATGCTCCATGCCCTTTCATCACAATGCCACAGAATTCTTGTCATCGCAATGTTCCTTGACCGTGTCATCACAATGCTCCATGATGCTTGTCATCACAAATCTTCATGACCCCTCTCATCACAATGATCCATGACACTTCTCATCACAAAGCTCCATGACCCCTGTCATCACAATGCTCCATGACCCTTGTCATCACAAAGCTCCATGACCCCTGTCATCACATTGATCCATGACTCCTTTCCTCACAGTGCTCCAGTACCCTTTTCATCACAATGCTCCATGCCATTGTCAGCACAATGCTCCTTGGATCCTGTCATCAAAATGCTCCATCCCCTTTTCATCACAATGATCCAGATATCCTATCATTACAATGCTCCATGCCCGTGTCAACACAATGCTCCATGACCCATGTCATCAAAATGCTTTATGAATCTTGTTATCAGAATATTCCATGACCCCTGTCATCAAAATGATCCATGACAGTTGTCATCACAATGCTGCATGATACCTTTTATCCCTACTCTCTGTGACCGCTGTCATCACAATGCTCCAGGACAATTTTCATCACAATGCTCCATGCCCCCTGTCATCACAGTGCCCCTTAACCCCTGTAATCACAATGCTCCATGACCCTGTCATCACAATGCTACATGACCCCTGTCATCACATTGTTCCATGGCCTATGTATTCACAATGCTCCATGGACCCTGTAATCACACTGCTCCATGTTTCCTTTCAACACAATGGTCCATGAACCCTGTCATCACAACGTTCCATGAAAGTTGTCATCAAAAGTCTCCATGACCCTGGTCACCACAAGGTTCCCTGCTCTTGTCATCACAATGCTCCATGACCCTTGTAATCACAGTGGTACATGGCCTTGTCACCACAATGCTCCATGGCCTCTGTCATCACCATGCTCCATGGTCTTTCTCATCACAAAGCTCTATGACCCCTGTCATCACTATGCTTGATGACCATTGTCATCACAATGCTCCAAGGCCCCTGTCATCACAATGCCTCATGGTCTTGTAATCACAAAGCTCCATGACCCCTGTCATCACAATGCTCCATGCCTTTGTCATCACAATGCTCCATGGCCCCTGTAATCACAATGCTACAGAACACTTCTCAGCATAATACTCCATTCCCGTGTCATCCCATTGCTCAATGACATTTGTCATCAAAATATTCCCTGGCCTTTGTCATCACAGTGATCCATGATAACTTTAATCAAAATTCTACATGATCATTGTCATCACAATGCAAGGTGAGAAATGTCATCACAATGCCCCAAGACACGTGTCATCACAATTCACCTTGGCCCTTGTTATCTCCATGCTGTATGAACCGTGTCATCACTAGGTTTCAGGACACTTGTCATCAAAGAGATCCATGACAACATTCATCACAATGCCCCATGAACTCTGTTATCTCAATGCTCCATGGCCATCGTATTCCCAATGTTCCATTGTCCCGATAATCGCATTGCTCCATGAACACTTTCATCACAATGCTCCTTGACCACTGTCACCGTAATGACCCAAGACGTTTCTCATCACTGTGCTCCAAGGCCACTCTCATCAAAATGCTCCATGATCTGTGTCAGCCCAATATTGCATGACAGTTGTCATCACAACGCTCTATGATCCCTGTAATCACAATGATCCCTGCCAATAACATCACAATGTTCCATGTCTCCTGTAATCACAATGCACCATGCCCTTGTCATCACAATGCTCCAGGTCTGTTTTCATCACCATGCTTCATGCCCGTGTCATCACAATGCTCCATGAATCTTGTCTTCACAATGCTCCATGGCCCATGTCATCACAATGCTCCGTGACTCCTGTCAACACAATGCCTGATGACTCCTGTCATCAAAATGCTAAATGGCACTTGTCATCACAATGCTCTATGACGCCTGTCATCACTATTTTCCATGTCACTTGTTATCACAATGCTCCATGGCCCCTCTAATCACAGTACTCCATGACCCCTATCATCACAATGCCCAATGCCACCTCTTATCACAATTCTCCATGGCATTTGTCATCACGATGCTCCATGACACCTGTCATCACAATGCTCCATGACACTTGTCATCACAATGCTCGATGGCCCTTGTCATCACAATGTTCCTTGGTGCTTTTCATCACAATGCTCCATGACAACTCTCATCAAAATACTCCAAGATTTGTTTCATCACAATGCTCCATGGCCCTTGTCATTACAAATCCACATGATCCCTTTCATCACAATTGTCCATGGCAACTTACATAAAAATGCTCCATGCCCCTGTCATCACAATGCCCAAAGATACCTGTTCTTACAATGATCCATGACTCTTGTCATCACAAGGCTCCATGTCCCTTGTATTCACATTGATCCAGGGCCCTTGTCATCACAATGCTCCATAGCGCTTTTCATCGCAATGCTCCATGACCGCTTTCAGCACAATGCCCCATGACCCCTGTCATCATGATGCTCAACTGCCCTTGTCATCACAAGTCTCCATGAAACATTTCCTCAAAATGTTCCAGTATGCCTTTCATCCAAATTCCCCATGGCCACTGTCATCACAATTCTCCATGACCACTGTCATCATAATGGTCCATGACCCGTTTCATCTCAATGCTCCATGACACCTGTCACCACAATGCTCCATGGCCTTTGTCATCACAATGCTCCATGTCCCCTATGATCAAAATGCTCCATGCCTTTTTCCTCACAATGCTCCCGAATTCTTGTCATCACAATGTTCCATGCCAGTGGCATCACAATGCTCCATGGCCTTTGTCATCACAATGCTCCAGAATTCTTGTCATCACAATGTTCCATGACCGTGTCATCACAATGCTACATGACCCTGGTCATCACAGTTCTCCCTGACCTTTGTCATCACAATGCTTTATGTCGCTTTTCATCACAATTCTCAAAGACCACTTTAATCACTATGCTCGCTGACCATTTTCATCACATTTCTCTATTGTCATTACAATTCCCCATCGTCCCTTTCTTCACAATGCTCCATGATGCCTGTCATCACAATGCTCCACGGCTTCTGTTATCACAATGCTCCAGGACCAGTTTCATCACAATACTCCATCCCCCTTGTCATCACAGTGCACAATGAAACCTTTCATTACAATGCTCCATGACACTTGTCATCACAATGCTGCATGGCCTTTATCGTCACAATGCTCCCAGGCACATTTCATCACGATGTTCCATGAAAACTTTCATCACATTGCTCCATGACCATTGTCATCACAATAGTCCATACCCTTGTCAACACAATGCTGCATAATCCTTGTCATCACAATTCTCCATGACTGCTGTCATCACATAATCCAGGACAATTTTCATAACAATGCTTCATGCCCCCAGTCATCACAGTGCTCCATGATACATTTCATCACAATTCCTAGATGATCAATGTCATCACAATGCCCATGACACCTGTCGTCACAATTCGCTATGACCCTTGTCATCACAATACTCGATGAACCGTGTCATCACAGTGTTCCAGGACACATGTCATCACAATGATCCATGACTACTTTCATCACAATGCTCCAATACACCTGTCATCACAATGCTCCATGGCCCCTATTATCATATTGCTCCATGATCTCTTTGATCACAATGCTCCATGACCAGTGTCATCACCATGCCTCATGACGCCTGTCATCTCAATGCTCCATGGCCCCTTTCATCACAATGCTCCATGAACCCAGTCATCACAATGTTCCCTGCCCATATCATCACAATGCTCCTTTTCACCATTAATCACAATGCTCCATGCCCTTTCATCACAATGCCACAGAATTCTTGTCATCGCAATGTTCCTTGACCGTGTCATCACAATGCTCCATGATGCTTGTCATCACAAATCTTCATGACCCCTCTCATCACAATGATCCATGACACTTCTCATCACAAAGCTCCATGACCCCTGTCATCACAATGCTCCATGACCCTTGTCATCACAAAGCTCCATGACCCCTGTCATCACATTGATCCATGACTCCTTTCCTCACAGTGCTCCAGTACCCTTTTCATCACAATGCTCCATGCCATTGTCAGCACAATGCTCCTTGGATCCTGTCATCAAAATGCTCCATCCCCTTTTCATCACAATGATCCAGATATCCTATCATTACAATGCTCCATGCCCGTGTCAACACAATGCTCCATGACCCATGTCATCAAAATGCTTTATGAACCTTGTTATCAGAATATTCCATGACCCCTGTCATCAAAATGATCCATGACAGTTGTCATCACAATGCTGCATGATACCTTTCATCCCTACTCTCTGTGACCGCTGTCATCACAATGCTCCAGGACAATTTTCATCACAATGCTCCATGCCCCCTGTCATCACAGTGCCCCTTAACCCCTGTAATCACAATGCTCCATGACCCTGTGATCACAATGCTACATGACCCCTGTCATCACATTGTTCCATGGCCTATGTATTCACAATGCTCCATGGACCCTGTAATCACACTGCTCCATGTTCCCTTTCAACACAATGGTCCATGAACCCTGTCATCACAACGTTCCATGAAAGTTGTCATCAAAAGTCTCCATGACCCTGGTCACCACAAGGTTCCCTGCTCTTGTCATCACAATGCTCCATGACCCTTGTAATCACAGTGGTACATGGCCTTGTCACCACAATGCTCCATGGCCTCTGTCATCACCATGCTCCATGGTCTTTCTCATCACAAAGCTCTATGACCCCTGTCATCACTATGCTTGATGACCATTGTCATCACAATGCTCCAAGGCCCCTGTCATCACAATGCCTCATGGTCTTGTAATCACAAAGCTCCATGACCCCTGTCATCACAATGCTCCATGCCTTTGTCATCACAATGCTCCATGGCCCCTGTAATCACAATGCTACAGAACACTTGTCAGCATAATACTCCATTCCCGTGTCATCCCATTGCTCAATGACATTTGTCATCAAAATATTCCCTGGCCTTTGTCATCACAGTGATCCATGATAACTTTAATCAAAATTCTACATGATCATTGTCATCACAATGCAAGGTGAGAAATGTCATCACAATGCCCCAAGACACGTGTCATCACAATTCGCCTTGGCCCTTGTTATCTCCATGCTGTATGAACCGTGTCATCACTAGGTTTCAGGACACTTGTCATCAAAGAGATCCATGACAACATTCATCACAATGCCCCATGAACTCTGTTATCTCAATGCTCCATGGCCATCGTATTCCCAATGTTCCATTGTCCCGATAATCGCATTGCTCCATGAACACTTTCATCACAATGCTCCTTGACCACTGTCACCGTAATGACCCAAGACGTTTCTCATCACTGTGCTCCAAGGCCACTCTCATCAAAATGCTCCATGATCTGTGTCAGCCCAATATTGCATGACAGTTGTCATCACAACGCTCTATGATCCCTGTAATCACAATGATCCCTGCCAATAACATCACAATGTTCCATGTCTCCTGTAATCACAATGCACCATGCCCTTGTCATCACAATGCTCCAGGTCTGTTTTCATCACCATGCTTCATGCCCGTGTCATCACAATGCTCCATGAATCTTGTCTTCACAATGCTCCATGGCCCATGTCATCACAATGCTCCGTGACTCCTGTCAACACAATGCCTGATGACTCCTGTCATCAAAATGCTAAATGGCACTTGTCATCACAATGCTCTATGACGCCTGTCATCACTATTTTCCATGTCACTTGTTATCACAATGCTCCATGGCCCCTCTAATCACAGTACTCCATGACCCCTATCATCACAATGCCCAATGCCACCTCTTATCACAATTCTCCATGGCATTTGTCATCACGATGCTCCATGACACCTGTCATCACAATGCTCCATGACACTTGTCATCACAATGCTCGATGGCCCTTGTCATCACAATGTTCCTTGGTGCTTTTCATCACAATGCTCCATGACAACTCTCATCAAAATACTCCAAGATTTGTTTCATCACAATGCTCCATGGCCCTTGTCATTACAAATCCACATGATCCCTTTCATCACAATTGTCCATGGCAACTTACATAAAAATGCTCCATGCCCCTGTCATCACAATGCCCAAAGATACCTGTTCTTACAATGATCCATGACTCTTGTCATCACAAGGCTCCATGTCCCTTGTATTCACATTGATCCAGGGCCCTTGTCATCACAATGCTCCATAGCGCTTTTCATCGCAATGCTCCATGACCGCTTTCAGCACAATGCCCCATGACCCCTGTCATCATGATGCTCAACTGCCCTTGTCATCACAAGTCTCCATGAAACATTTCCTCAAAATGTTCCAGTATGCCTTTCATCCAAATTCCCCATGGCCACTGTCATCACAATTCTCCATGACCACTGTCATCATAATGGTCCATGACCCGTTTCATCTCAATGCTCCATGACACCTGTCACCACAATGCTCCATGGCCTTTGTCATCACAATGCTCCATGTCCCCTATGATCAAAATGCTCCATGCCTTTTTCCTCACAATGCTCCCGAATTCTTGTCATCACAATGTTCCATGCCAGTGGCATCACAATGCTCCATGGCCTTTGTCATCACAATGCTCCAGAATTCTTGTCATCACAATGTTCCATGACCGTGTCATCACAATGCTACATGACCCTGGTCATCACAGTTCTCCCTGACCTTTGTCATCACAATGCTTTATGTCGCTTTTCATCACAATTCTCAAAGACCACTTTAATCACTATGCTCGCTGACCATTTTCATCACATTTCTCTATTGTCATTACAATTCCCCATCGTCCCTTTCTTCACAATGCTCCATGATGCCTGTCATCACAATGCTCCACGGCTTCTGTTATCACAATGCTCCAGGACCAGTTTCATCACAATACTCCATCCCCCTTGTCATCACAGTGCACAATGAAACCTTTCATTACAATGCTCCATGACACTTGTCATCACAATGCTCCATGGCCTTTATCGTCACAATGCTCCCAGGCACATTTCATCACGATGTTCCATGAAAACTTTCATCACATTGCTCCATGACCATTGTCATCACAATAGTCCATACCCTTGTCAACACAATGCTGCATAATCCTTGTCATCACAATTCTCCATGACTGCTGTCATCACATAATCCAGGACAATTTTCATAACAATGCTTCATGCCCCCAGTCATCACAGTGCTCCATGATACATTTCATCACAATTCCTAGATGATCAATGTCATCACAATGCCCATGACACCTGTCGTCACAATTCGCTATGACCCTTGTCATCACAATACTCGATGAACCGTGTCATCACAGTGTTCCAGGACACATGTCATCACAATGATCCATGACTACTTTCATCACAATGCTCCAATACACCTGTCATCACAATGCTCCATGGCCCCTATTATCATATTGCTCCATGATCTCTTTGATCACAATGCTCCATGACCAGTGTCATCACCATGCCTCATGACGCCTGTCATCTCAATGCTCCATGGCCCCTTTCATCACAATGCTCCATGAACCCAGTCATCACAATGTTCCCTGCCCATATCATCACAATGCTCCTTTTCACCATTAATCACAATGCTCCATGCCCTTTCATCACAATGCTACAGAATTCTTGTCATCGCAATGTTCCTTGACCGTGTCATCACAATGCTCCATGATGCTTGTCATCACAAATCTTCATGACCCCTCTCATCACAATGATCCATGACACTTCTCATCACAAAGCTCCATGACCCCTGTCATCACAATGCTCCATGACCCTTGTCATCACAAAGCTCCATGACCCCTGTCATCACATTGATCCATGACTCCTTTCCTCACAGTGCTCCAGTACCCTTTTCATCACAATGCTCCATGCCATTGTCAGCACAATGCTCCTTGGATCCTGTCATCAAAATGCTCCATCCCCTTTTCATCACAATGATCCAGATATCCTATCATTACAATGCTCCATGCCCGTGTCAACACAATGCTCCGTGACCCATGTCATCAAAATGCTTTATGAACCTTGTTATCAGAATATTCCATGACCCCTGTCATCAAAATGATCCATGACAGTTGTCATCACAATGCTGCATGATACCTTTCATCCCTACTCTCTGTGACCGCTGTCATCACAATGCTCCAGGACAATTTTCATCACAATGCTCCATGCCCCCTGTCATCACAGTGCCCCTTAACCCCTGTAATCACAATGCTCCATGACCCTGTCATCACAATGCTACATGACCCCTGTCATCACATTGTTCCATGGCCTATGTATTCACAATGCTCCATGGACCCTGTAATCACACTGCTCCATGTTCCCTTTCAACACAATGGTCCATGACCCCTGTCATCACAACGTTCCATGAAAGTTGTCATCAAAAGTCTCCATGACCCTGGTCACCACAAGGTTCCCTGCTCTTGTCATCACAATGCTCCATGACCCTTGTAATCACAGTGGTACATGGCCTTGTCACCACAATGCTCCATGGCCTCTGTCATCACCATGCTCCATGGTCTTTCTCATCACAAAGCTCTATGACCCCTGTCATCACTATGCTTGATGACCATTGTCATCACAATGCTCCAAGGCCCCTGTCATCACAATGCCTCATGGTCTTGTAATCACAAAGCTCCATGACCCCTGTCATCACAATGCTCCATGCCTTTGTCATCACAATGCTCCATGGCCCCTGTAATCACAATGCTACAGAACACTTGTCAGCATAATACTCCATTCCCGTGTCATCCCATTGCTCAATGACATTTGTCATCAAAATGTTCCCTGGCCTTTGTCATCACAGTGATCCATGATAACTTTAATCAAAATTCTACATGACCATTGTCATCACAATGCAAGGTGAGAAATGTCATCACAATGCCCCAAGACACGTGTCATCACAATTCGCCTTGGCCCTTGTTATCTCCATGCTGTATGAACCGTGTCATCACTAGGTTTCAGGACACTTGTCATCAAAGAGATCCATGACAACATTCATCACAATGCCCCATGAACTCTGTTATCTCAATGCTCCATGGCCATCGTATTCCCAATGTTCCATTGTCCCGATAATCGCATTGCTCCATGAACACTTTCATCACAATGCTCCTTGACCACTGTCACCGTAATGACCCAAGACGTTTCTCATCACTGTGCTCCAAGGCCACTCTCATCAAAATGCTCCATGATCTGTGTCAGCCCAATATTGCATGACAGTTGTCATCACAACGCTCTATGATCCCTGTAATCACAATGATCCCTGCCAATAACATCACAATGTTCCATGTCTCCTGTAATCACAATGCACCATGCCCTTGTCATCACAATGCTCCAGGTCTGTTTTCATCACCATGCTTCATGCCCGTGTCATCACAATGCTCCATGAATCTTGTCTTCACAATGCTCCATGGCCCATGTCATCACAATGCTCCGTGACTCCTGTCAACACAATGCCTGATGACTCCTGTCATCAAAATGCTAAATGGCACTTGTCATCACAATGCTCTATGACGCCTGTCATCACTATTTTCCATGTCACTTGTTATCACAATGCTCCATGGCCCCTCTAATCACAGTACTCCATGACCCCTATCATCACAATGCCCAATGCCACCTCTTATCACAATTCTCCATGGCATTTGTCATCACGATGCTCCATGACACCTGTCATCACAATGCTCCATGACACTTGTCATCACAATGCTCGATGGCCCTTGTCATCACAATGTTCCTTGGTGCTTTTCATCACAATGCTCCATGACAACTCTCATCAAAATACTCCAAGATTTGTTTCATCACAATGCTCCATGGCCCTTGTCATTACAAATCCACATGATCCCTTTCATCACAATTGTCCATGGCAACTTACATAAAAATGCTCCATGCCCCTGTCATCACAATGCCCAAAGATACCTGTTCTTACAATGATCCATGACTCTTGTCATCACAAGGCTCCATGTCCCTTGTATTCACATTGATCCAGGGCCCTTGTCATCACAATGCTCCATAGCGCTTTTCATCGCAATGCTCCATGACCGCTTTCAGCACAATGCCCCATGACCCCTGTCATCATGATGCTCAACTGCCCTTGTCATCACAAGTCTCCATGAAACATTTCCTCAAAATGTTCCAGTATGCCTTTCATCCAAATTCCCCATGGCCACTGTCATCACAATTCTCCATGACCACTGTCATCATAATGGTCCATGACCCGTTTCATCTCAATGCTCCATGACACCTGTCACCACAATGCTCCATGGCCTTTGTCATCACAATGCTCCATGTCCCCTATGATCAAAATGCTCCATGCCTTTTTCCTCACAATGCTCCCGAATTCTTGTCATCACAATGTTCCATGCCAGTGGCATCACAATGCTCCATGGCCTTTGTCATCACAATGCTCCAGAATTCTTGTCATCACAATGTTCCATGACCGTGTCATCACAATGCTACATGACCCTGGTCATCACAGTTCTCCCTGACCTTTGTCATCACAATGCTTTATGTCGCTTTTCATCACAATTCTCAAAGACCACTTTAATCACTATGCTCGCTGACCATTTTCATCACATTTCTCTATTGTCATTACAATTCCCCATCGTCCCTTTCTTCACAAAGCTCCATGATGCCTGTCATCACAATGCTCCACGGCTTCTGTTATCACAATGCTCCAGGACCAATTTCATCACAATACTCCATCCCCCTTGTCATCACAGTGCACAATGAAACCTTTCATTACAATGCTCCATGACACTTGTCATCACAATGCTCCATGGCCTTTATCGTCACAATGCTCCCAGGCACATTTCATCACGATGTTCCATGAAAACTTTCATCACATTGCTCCATGACCATTGTCATCACAATAGTCCATACCCTTGTCAACACAATGCTGCATAATCCTTGTCATCACAATTCTCCATGACTGCTGTCATCACATAATCCAGGACAATTTTCATAACAATGCTTCATGCCCCCAGTCATCACAGTGCTCCATGATACATTTCATCACAATTCCTAGATGATCAATGTCATCACAATGCCCATGACACCTGTCGTCACAATTCGCTATGACCCTTGTCATCACAATACTCGATGAACCGTGTCATCACAGTGTTCCAGGACACATGTCATGACAATGATCCATGACTACTTTCATCACAATGCTCCAATACACCTGTCATCACAATGCTCCATGGCCCCTATTATCATATTGCTCCATGATCTCTTTGATCACAATGCTCCATGACCAGTGTCATCACCATGCCTCATGACGCCTGTCATCTCAATGCTCCATGGCCCCTTTCATCACAATGCTCCATGAACCCAGTCATCACAATGTTCCCTGCCCATATCATCACAATGCTCCTTTTCACCATTAATCACAATGCTCCATGCCCTTTCATCACAATGCTACAGAATTCTTGTCATCGCAATGTTCCTTGACCGTGTCATCACAATGCTCCATGATGCTTGTCATCACAAATCTTCATGACCCCTCTCATCACAATGATCCATGACACTTCTCATCACAAAGCTCCATGACCCCTGTCATCACAATGCTCCATGACCCTTGTCATCACAAAGCTCCATGACCCCTGTCATCACATTGATCCATGACTCCTTTCCTCACAGTGCTCCAGTACCCTTTTCATCACAATGCTCCATGCCATTGTCAGCACAATGCTCCTTGGATCCTGTCATCAAAATGCTCCATCCCCTTTTCATCACAATGATCCAGATATCCTATCATTACAATGCTCCATGCCCGTGTCAACACAATGCTCCATGACCCATGTCATCAAAATGCTTTATGAACCTTGTTATCAGAATATTCCATGGCCCCTGTCATCAAAATGATCCATGACAGTTGTCATCACAATGCTGCATGATACCTTTCATCCCTACTCTCTGTGACCGCTGTCATCACAATGCTCCAGGACAATTTTCATCACAATGCTCCATGCCCCCTGTCATCACAGTGCCCCTTAACCCCTGTAATCACAATGCTCCATGACCCTGTCATCACAATGCTACATGACCCCTGTCATCACATTGTTCCATGGCCTATGTATTCACAATGCTCCATGGACCCTGTAATCACACTGCTCCATGTTCCCTTTCAACACAATGGTCCATGACCCCTGTCATCACAACGTTCCACGAAAGTTGTCATCAAAAGTCTCCATGACCCTGGTCACCACAAGGTTCCCTGCTCTTGTCATCACAATGCTCCATGACCCTTGTAATCACAGTGGTACATGGCCTTGTCACCACAATGCTCCATGGCCTCTGTCATCACCATGCTCCATGGTCTTTCTCATCACAAAGCTCTATGACCCCTGTCATCACTATGCTTGATGACCATTGTCATCACAATGCTCCAAGGCCCCTGTCATCACAATGCCTCATGGTCTTGTAATCACAAAGCTCCATGACCCCTGTCATCACAATGCTCCATGCCTTTGTCATCACAATGCTCCATGGCCCCTGTAATCACAATGCTACAGAACACTTGTCAGCATAATACTCCATTCCCGTGTCATCCCATTGCTCAATGACATTTGTCATCAAAATGTTCCCTGGCCTTTGTCATCACAGTGATCCATGATAACTTTAATCAAAATTCTACATGACCATTGTCATCACAATGCAAGGTGAGAAATGTCATCACAATGCCCCAAGACACGTGTCATCACAATTCGCCTTGGCCCTTGTTATCTCCATGCTGTATGAACCGTGTCATCACTAGGTTTCAGGACACTTGTCATCAAAGAGATCCATGACAACATTCATCACAATGCCCCATGAACTCTGTTATCTCAATGCTCCATGGCCATCGTATTCCCAATGTTCCATTGTCCCGATAATCGCATTGCTCCATGAACACTTTCATCACAATGCTCCTTGACCACTGTCACCGTAATGACCCAAGACATTTCTCATCACTGTGCTCCAAGGCCACTCTCATCAAAATGCTCCATGATCTGTGTCAGCCCAATATTGCATGACAGTTGTCATCACAACGCTCTATGATCCCTGTAATCACAATGATCCCTGCCAATAACATCACAATGTTCCATGTCTCCTGTAATCACAATGCACCATGCCCTTGTCATCACAATGCTCCAGGTCTGTTTTCATCACCATGCTTCATGCCCGTGTCATCACAATGCTCCATGAATCTTGTCTTCACAATGCTCCATGGCCCATGTCATCACAATGCTCCGTGACTCCTGTCAACACAATGCCTGATGACTCCTGTCATCAAAATGCTAAATGGCACTTGTCATCACAATGCTCTATGACGCCTGTCATCACTATTTTCCATGTCACTTGTTATCACAATGCTCCATGGCCCCTCTAATCACAGTACTCCATGACCCCTATCATCACAATGCCCAATGCCACCTCTTATCACAATTCTCCATGGCATTTGTCATCACGATGCTCCATGACACCTGTCATCACAATGCTCCATGACACTTGTCATCACAATGCTCGATGGCCCTTGTCATCACAATGTTCCTTGGTGCTTTTCATCACAATGCTCCATGACAACTCTCATCAAAATACTCCAAGATTTGTTTCATCACAATGCTCCATGGCCCTTGTCATTACAAATCCACATGATCCCTTTCATCACAATTGTCCATGGCAACTTACATAAAAATGCTCCATGCCCCTGTCATCACAATGCCCAAAGATACCTGTTCTTACAATGATCCATGACTCTTGTCATCACAAGGCTCCATGTCCCTTGTATTCACATTGATCCAGGGCCCTTGTCATCACAATGCTCCATAGCGCTTTTCATCGCAATGCTCCATGACCGCTTTCAGCACAATGCCCCATGACCCCTGTCATCATGATGCTCAACTGCCCTTGTCATCACAAGTCTCCATGAAACATTTCCTCAAAATGCTCCAGTACGCCTATCATCCAAATTCCCCATGGCCACTGTCATCACAATTCTCCATGACCACTGTCATCATAATGGTCCATGACCCGTTTCATCTCAATGCTCCATGACACCTGTCACCACAATGCTCCATGGCCTTTTTCATCACAATGCTCCATGTCCCCTATGATCAAAATGCTCCATGCCTTTTTCCTCACAATGCTCCAGAATTCTTGTCATCACAATGTTCCATGCCCGTGGCATCACAATGCTCCATGGCCCTTGTCATCACAATGCTCCAGAATTCTTGTCATCACAATGTTCCATGACCATGTCATCACAATGCTACATGACCCTGGTCATCACAGTTCTCCCTGACCTTTGTCATCACAATGCTTTATGTCGCTTTTCATCACAATTCTCAAAGACCACTTTAATCACTATGCTCGCTGACCATTTTCATCACATTTCTCTATTGTCATTACAATTCCCCATCGTCCCTTTCTTCACAATGCTCCATGATGCCTGTCATCACAATGCTCCACGGCTTCTGTTATCACAATGCTCCAGGACCAGTTTCATCACAATACTCCATCCCCCTTGTCATCACAGTGCACAATGAAACCTTTCATTACAATGCTCCATGACACTTGTCAACACAATGCTCCATGGCCTTTATCGTCACAATGCTCCCAGGCACTTTTCATCACGATGTTCCATGAAAACTTTCATCACATTGCTCCATGACCATTGTCATCACAATAGTCCATTCCCTTGTCAACACAATGCTGCATAATCCTTGTCATCACAATTCTCCATGACTGCTGTCATCACATAATCCAGGACAATTTTCATAACAATGCTTCATGCCCCCAGTCATCACAGTGCTCCATGATACATTTCATCACAATTCCTAGATGATCAATGTCATCACAATGCCCATGACACCTGTCGTCACAATTCGCTATGACCCTTGTCATCACAATACTCGATGAACCGTGTCATCACAGTGTTCCAGGACACATGTCATCACAATGATCCATGACTACTTTCATCACAATGCTCCAATACACCTGTCATCACAATGCTCCATGGCCCCTATTATCATATTGCTCCATGATCTCTTTGATCACAATGCTCCATGACCAGTGTCATCACCATGCCTCATGACGCCTGTCATCTCAATGCTCCATGGCCCCTTTCATCACAATGCTCCATGAACCCAGTCATCACAATGTTCCCTGCCCATATCATCACAATGCTCCTTTTCACCATTAATCACAATGCTCCATGCCCTTTCATCACAATGCTACAGAATTCTTGTCATCGCAATGTTCCTTGACCGTGTCATCACAATGCTCCATGATGCTTGTCATCACAAATCTTCATGACCCCTCTCATCACAATGATCCATGACACTTCTCATCACAAAGCTCCATGACCCCTGTCATCACAATGCTCCATGACCCTTGTCATCACAAAGCTCCATGACCCCTGTCATCACATTGATCCATGACTCCTTTCCTCACAGTGCTCCAGTACCCTTTTCATCACAATGCTCCATGCCATTGTCAGCACAATGCTCCTTGGATCCTGTCATCAAAATGCTCCATCCCCTTTTCATCACAATGATCTAGATATCCTATCATTACAATGCTCCATGCCCGTGTCAACACAATGCTCCATGACCCATGTCATCAAAATGCTTTATGAACCTTGTTATCAGAATATTCCATGACCCCTGTCATCAAAATGATCCATGACAGTTGTCATCACAATGCTGCATGATACCTTTCATCCCTACTCTCTGTGACCGCTGTCATCACAATGCTCCAGGACAATTTTCATCACAATGCTCCATGCCCCCTGTCATCACAGTGCCCCTTAACCCCTGTAATCACAATGCTCCATGACCCTGTCATCACAATGCTACATGACCCCTGTCATCACATTGTTCCATGGCCTATGTATTCACAATGCTCCATGGACCCTGTAATCACACTGCTCCATGTTCCCTTTCAACACAATGGTCCATGACCCCTGTCATCACAACGTTCCACGAAAGTTGTCATCAAAAGTCTCCATGACCCTGGTCACCACAAGGTTCCCTGCTCTTGTCATCACAATGCTCCATGACCCTTGTAATCACAGTGGTACATGGCCTTGTCACCACAATGCTCCATGGCCTCTGTCATCACCATGCTCCATGGTCTTTCTCATCACAAAGCTCTATGACCCCTGTCATCACTATGCTTGATGACCATTGTCATCACAATGCTCCAAGGCCCCTGTCATCACAATGCCTCATGGTCTTGTAATCACAAAGCTCCATGACCCCTGTCATCACAATGCTCCATGCCTTTGTCATCACAATGCTCCATGGCCCCTGTAATCACAATGCTACAGAACACTTGTCAGCATAATACTCCATTCCCGTGTCATCCCATTGCTCAATGACATTTGTCATCAAAATGTTCCCTGGCCTTTGTCATCACAGTGATCCATGATAACTTTAATCAAAATTCTACATGACCATTGTCATCACAATGCAAGGTGAGAAATGTCATCACAATGCCCCAAGACACGTGTCATCACAATTCGCCTTGGCCCTTGTTATCTCCATGCTGTATGAACCGTGTCATCACTAGGTTTCAGGACACTTGTCATCAAAGAGATCCATGACAACATTCATCACAATGCCCCATGAACTCTGTTATCTCAATGCTCCATGGCCATTGTATTCCCAATGTTCCATTGTCCCGATAATCGCATTGCTCCATGAACACTTTCATCACAATGCTCCTTGACCACTGTCACCGTAATGACCCAAGACGTTTCTCATCACTGTGCTCCAAGGCCACTCTCATCAAAATGCTCCATGATCTGTGTCAGCCCAATATTGCATGACAGTTGTCATCACAACGCTCTATGATCCCTGTAATCACAATGATCCCTGCCAATAACATCACAATGTTCCATGTCTCCTGTAATCACAATGCACCATGCCCTTGTCATCACAATGCTCCAGGTCTGTTTTCATCACCATGCTTCATGCCCGTGTCATCACAATGCTCCATGAATCTTGTCTTCACAATGCTCCATGGCCCATGTCATCACAATGCTCCGTGACTCCTGTCAACACAATGCCTGATGACTCCTGTCATCAAAATGCTAAATGGCACTTGTCATCACAATGCTCTATGACGCCTGTCATCACTATTTTCCATGTCACTTGTTATCACAATGCTCCATGGCCCCTCTAATCACAGTACTCCATGACCCCTATCATCACAATGCCCAATGCCACCTCTTATCACAATTCTCCATGGCATTTGTCATCACGATGCTCCATGACACCTGTCATCACAATGCTCCATGACACTTGTCATCACAATGCTCGATGGCCCTTGTCATCACAATGTTCCTTGGTGCTTTTCATCACAATGCTCCATGACAACTCTCATCAAAATACTCCAAGATTTGTTTCATCACAATGCTCCATGGCCCTTGTCATTACAAATCCACATGATCCCTTTCATCACAATTGTCCATGGCAACTTACATAAAAATGCTCCATGCCCCTGTCATCACAATGCCCAAAGATACCTGTTCTTACAATGATCCATGACTCTTGTCATCACAAGGCTCCATGTCCCTTGTATTCACATTGATCCAGGGCCCTTGTCATCACAATGCTCCATAGCGCTTTTCATCGCAATGCTCCATGACCGCTTTCAGCACAATGCCCCATGACCCCTGTCATCATGATGCTCAACTGCCCTTGTCATCACAAGTCTCCATGAAACATTTCCTCAAAATGCTCCAGTACGCCTATCATCCAAATTCCCCATGGCCACTGTCATCACAATTCTCCATGACCACTGTCATCATAATGGTCCATGACCCGTTTCATCTCAATGCTCCATGACACCTGTCACCACAATGCTCCATGGCCTTTTTCATCACAATGCTCCATGTCCCCTATGATCAAAATGCTCCATGCCTTTTTCCTCACAATGCTCCAGAATTCTTGTCATCACAATGTTCCATGCCCGTGGCATCACAATGCTCCATGGCCCTTGTCATCACAATGCTCCAGAATTCTTGTCATCACAATGTTCCATGACCATGTCATCACAATGCTACATGACCCTGGTCATCACAGTTCTCCCTGACCTTTGTCATCACAATGCTTTATGTCGCTTTTCATCACAATTCTCAAAGACCACTTTAATCACTATGCTCGCTGACCATTTTCATCACATTTCTCTATTGTCATTACAATTCCCCATTGTCCCTTTCTTCACAATGCTCCATGATGCCTGTCATCACAATGCTCCACGGCTTCTGTTATCACAATGCTCCAGGACCAGTTTCATCACAATACTCCATCCCCCTTGTCATCACAGTGCACAATGAAACCTTTCATTACAATGCTCCATGACACTTGTCAACACAATGCTCCATGGCCTTTATCGTCACAATGCTCCCAGGCACTTTTCATCACGATGTTCCATGAAAACTTTCATCACATTGCTCCATGACCATTGTCATCACAATAGTCCATTCCCTTGTCAACACAATGCTGCATAATCCTTGTCATCACAATTCTCCATGACTGCTGTCATCACATAATCCAGGACAATTTTCATAACAATGCTTCATGCCCCCAGTCATCACAGTGCTCCATGATACATTTCATCACAATTCCTAGATGATCAATGTCATCACAATGCCCATGACACCTGTCGTCACAATTCGCTATGACCCTTGTCATCACAATACTCGATGAACCGTGTCATCACAGTGTTCCAGGACACATGTCATCACAATGATCCATGACTACTTTCATCACAATGCTCCAATACACCTGTCATCACAATGCTCCATGGCCCCTATTATCATATTGCTCCATGATCTCTTTGATCACAATGCTCCATGACCAGTGTCATCACCATGCCTCATGACGCCTGTCATCTCAATGCTCCATGGCCCCTTTCATCACAATGCTCCATGAACCCAGTCATCACAATGTTCCCTGCCCATATCATCACAATGCTCCTTTTCACCATTAATCACAATGCTCCATGCCCTTTCATCACAATGCTACAGAATTCTTGTCATCGCAATGTTCCTTGACCGTGTCATCACAATGCTCCATGATGCTTGTCATCACAAATCTTCATGACCCCTCTCATCACAATGATCCATGACACTTCTCATCACAAAGCTCCATGACCCCTGTCATCACAATGCTCCATGACCCTTGTCATCACAAAGCTCCATGACCCCTGTCATCACATTGATCCATGACTCCTTTCCTCACAGTGCTCCAGTACCCTTTTCATCACAATGCTCCATGCCATTGTCAGCACAATGCTCCTTGGATCCTGTCATCAAAATGCTCCATCCCCTTTTCATCACAATGATCCAGATATCCTATCATTACAATGCTCCATGCCCGTGTCAACACAATGCTCCATGACCCATGTCATCAAAATGCTTTATGAACCTTGTTATCAGAATATTCCATGACCCCTGTCATCAAAATGATCCATGACAGTTGTCATCACAATGCTGCATGATACCTTTCATCCCTACTCTCTGTGACCGCTGTCATCACAATGCTCCAGGACAATTTTCATCACAATGCTCCATGCCGCCTGTCATCACAGTTCCCCTTAACCCCTGTAATCACAATGCTCCATGACCCTGTCATCACAATGCTACATGACCCCTGTCATCACATTGTTCCATGGCCTATGTATTCACAATGCTCCATGGACCCTGTAATCACACTGCTCCATGTTCCCTTTCAACACAATGGTCCATGACCCCTGTCATCACAACGTTCCACGAAAGTTGTCATCAAAAGTCTCCATGACCCTGGTCACCACAAGGTTCCCTGCTCTTGTCATCACAATGCTCCATGACCCTTGTAATCACAGTGGTACATGGCCTTGTCACCACAATGCTCCATGGCCTCTGTCATCACCATGCTCCATGGTCTTTCTCATCACAAAGCTCTATGACCCCTGTCATCACTATGCTTGATGACCATTGTCATCACAATGCTCCAAGGCCCCTGTCATCACAATGCCTCATGGTCTTGTAATCACAAAGCTCCATGACCCCTGTCATCACAATGCTCCATGCCTTTGTCATCACAATGCTCCATGGCCCCTGTAATCACAATGCTACAGAACACTTGTCAGCATAATACTCCATTCCCGTGTCATCCCATTGCTCAATGACATTTGTCATCAAAATGTTCCCTGGCCTTTGTCATCACAGTGATCCATGATAACTTTAATCAAAATTCTACATGACCATTGTCATCACAATGCAAGGTGAGAAATGTCATCACAATGCCCCAAGACACGTGTCATCACAATTCGCCTTGGCCCTTGTTATCTCCATGCTGTATGAACCGTGTCATCACTAGGTTTCAGGACACTTGTCATCAAAGAGATCCATGACAACATTCATCACAATGCCCCATGAACTCTGTTATCTCAATGCTCCATGGCCATCGTATTCCCAATGTTCCATTGTCCCGATAATCGCATTGCTCCATGAACACTTTCATCACAATGCTCCTTGACCACTGTCACCGTAATGACCCAAGACGTTTCTCATCACTGTGCTCCAAGGCCACTCTCATCAAAATGCTCCATGATCTGTGTCAGCCCAATATTGCATGACAGTTGTCATCACAACGCTCTATGATCCCTGTAATCACAATGATCCCTGCCAATAACATCACAATGTTCCATGTCTCCTGTAATCACAATGCACCATGCCCTTGTCATCACAATGCTCCAGGTCTGTTTTCATCACCATGCTTCATGCCCGTGTCATCACAATGCTCCATGAATCTTGTCTTCACAATGCTCCATTGCCAATGTCATCACAATGCTCCGTGACTCCTGTCAACACAATGCCTGATGACTCCTGTCATCAAAATGCTAAATGGCACTTGTCATCACAATGCTCTATGACGCCTGTCATCACTATTTTCCATGTCACTTGTTATCACAATGCTCCATGGCCCCTCTAATCACAGTACTCCATGACCCCTATCATCACAATGCCCAATGCCACCTCTTATCACAATTCTCCATGGCATTTGTCATCACGATGCTCCATGACACCTGTCATCACAATGCTCCATGACACTTGTCATCACAATGCTCGATGGCCCTTGTCATCACAATGTTCCTTGGTGCTTTTCATCACAATGCTCCATGACAACTCTCATCAAAATACTCCAAGATTTGTTTATCACAATGCTCCATGGCCCTTGTCATTACAAATCCACATGATCCCTTTCATCACAATTGTCCATGGCAACTTACATAAAAATGCTCCATGCCCCTGTCATCACAATGCCCAAAGATACCTGTTCTTACAATGATCCATGACTCTTGTCATCACAAGGCTCCATGTCCCTTGTATTCACATTGATCCAGGGCCCTTGTCATCACAATGCTCCATAGCGCTTTTCATCGCAATGCTCCATGACCGCTTTCAGCACAATGCCCCATGACCCCTGTCATCATGATGCTCAACTGCCCTTGTCATCACAAGTCTCCATGAAACATTTCCTCAAAATGCTCCAGTATGCCTTTCATCCAAATTCCCCATGGCCACTGTCATCACAATTCTCCATGACCACTGTCATCATAATGGTCCATGACCCGTTTCATCTCAATGCTCCATGACACCTGTCACCACAATGCTCCATGGCCTTTGTCATCACAATGCTCCATGTCCCCTATGATCAAAATGCTCCATGCCTTTTTCCTCACAATGCTCCCGAATTCTTGTCATCACAATGTTCCATGCCAGTGGCATCACAATGCTCCATGGCCTTTGTCATCACAATGCTCCAGAATTCTTGTCATCACAATGTTCCATGACCGTGTCATCACAATGCTACATGACCCTGGTCATCACAGTTCTCCCTGACCTTTGTCATCACAATGCTTTATGTCGCTTTTCATCACAATTCTCAAAGACCACTTTAATCACTATGCTCGCTGACCATTTTCATCACATTTCTCTATTGTCATTACAATTCCCCATCGTCCCTTTCTTCACAAAGCTCCATGATGCCTGTCATCACAATGCTCCACGGCTTCTGTTATCACAATGCTCCAGGACCAATTTCATCACAATACTCCATCCCCCTTGTCATCACAGTGCACAATGAAACCTTTCATTACAATGCTCCATGACACTTGTCAACACAATGCTCCATGGCCTTTATCGTCACAATGCTCCCAGGCACTTTTCATCACGATGTTCCATGAAAACTTTCATCACATTGCTCCATGACCATTGTCATCACAATAGTCCATTCCCTTGTCAACACAATGCTGCATAATCCTTGTCATCACAATTCTCCATGACTGCTGTCATCACATAATCCAGGACAATTTTCATAACAATGCTTCATGCCCCCAGTCATCACAGTGCTCCATGATACATTTCATCACAATTCCTAGATGATCAATGTCATCACAATGCCCATGACACCTGTCGTCACAATTCGCTATGACCCTTGTCATCACAATACTCGATGAACCGTGTCATCACAGTGTTCCAGGACACATGTCATCACAATGATCCATGACTACTTTCATCACAATGCTCCAATACACCTGTCATCACAATGCTCCATGGCCCCTATTATCATATTGCTCCATGATCTCTTTGATCACAATGCTCCATGACCAGTGTCATCACCATGCCTCATGACGCCTGTCATCTCAATGCTCCATGGCCCCTTTCATCACAATGCTCCATGAACCCAGTCATCACAATGTTCCCTGCCCATATCATCACAATGCTCCTTTTCACCATTAATCACAATGCTCCATGCCCTTTCATCACAATGCTACAGAATTCTTGTCATCGCAATGTTCCTTGACCGTGTCATCACAATGCTCCATGATGCTTGTCATCACAAATCTTCATGACCCCTCTCATCACAATGATCCATGACACTTCTCATCACAAAGCTCCATGACCCCTGTCATCACAATGCTCCATGACCCTTGTCATCACAAAGCTCCATGACCCCTGTCATCACATTGATCCATGACTCCTTTCCTCACAGTGCTCCAGTACCCTTTTCATCACAATGCTCCATGCCATTGTCAGCACAATGCTCCTTGGATCCTGTCATCAAAATGCTCCATCCCCTTTTCATCACAATGATCCAGATATCCTATCATTACAATGCTCCATGCCCGTGTCAACACAATGCTCCATGACCCATGTCATCAAAATGCTTTATGAACCTTGTTATCAGAATATTCCATGACCCCTGTCATCAAAATGATCCATGACAGTTGTCATCACAATGCTGCATGATACCTTTCATCCCTACTCTCTGTGACCGCTGTCATCACAATGCTCCAGGACAATTTTCATCACAATGCTCCATGCCGCCTGTCATCACAGTTCCCCTTAACCCCTGTAATCACAATGCTCCATGACCCTGTCATCACAATGCTACATGACCCCTGTCATCACATTGTTCCATGGCCTATGTATTCACAATGCTCCATGGACCCTGTAATCACACTGCTCCATGTTCCCTTTCAACACAATGGTCCATGACCCCTGTCATCACAACGTTCCACGAAAGTTGTCATCAAAAGTCTCCATGACCCTGGTCACCACAAGGTTCCCTGCTCTTGTCATCACAATGCTCCATGACCCTTGTAATCACAGTGGTACATGGCCTTGTCACCACAATGCTCCATGGCCTCTGTCATCACCATGCTCCATGGTCTTTCTCATCACAAAGCTCTATGACCCCTGTCATCACTATGCTTGATGACCATTGTCATCACAATGCTCCAAGGCCCCTGTCATCACAATGCCTCATGGTCTTGTAATCACAAAGCTCCATGACCCCTGTCATCACAATGCTCCATGCCTTTGTCATCACAATGCTCCATGGCCCCTGTAATCACAATGCTACAGAACACTTGTCAGCATAATACTCCATTCCCGTGTCATCCCATTGCTCAATGACATTTGTCATCAAAATGTTCCCTGGCCTTTGTCATCACAGTGATCCATGATAACTTTAATCAAAATTCTACATGACCATTGTCATCACAATGCAAGGTGAGAAATGTCATCACAATGCCCCAAGACACGTGTCATCACAATTCGCCTTGGCCCTTGTTATCTCCATGCTGTATGAACCGTGTCATCACTAGGTTTCAGGACACTTGTCATCAAAGAGATCCATGACAACATTCATCACAATGCCCCATGAACTCTGTTATCTCAATGCTCCATGGCCATCGTATTCCCAATGTTCCATTGTCCCGATAATCGCATTGCTCCATGAACACTTTCATCACAATGCTCCTTGACCACTGTCACCGTAATGACCCAAGACGTTTCTCATCACTGTGCTCCAAGGCCACTCTCATCAAAATGCTCCATGATCTGTGTCAGCCCAATATTGCATGACAGTTGTCATCACAACGCTCTATGATCCCTGTAATCACAATGATCCCTGCCAATAACATCACAATGTTCCATGTCTCCTGTAATCACAATGCACCATGCCCTTGTCATCACAATGCTCCAGGTCTGTTTTCATCACCATGCTTCATGCCCGTGTCATCACAATGCTCCATGAATCTTGTCTTCACAATGCTCCATTGCCAATGTCATCACAATGCTCCGTGACTCCTGTCAACACAATGCCTGATGACTCCTGTCATCAAAATGCTAAATGGCACTTGTCATCACAATGCTCTATGACGCCTGTCATCACTATTTTCCATGTCACTTGTTATCACAATGCTCCATGGCCCCTCTAATCACAGTACTCCATGACCCCTATCATCACAATGCCCAATGCCACCTCTTATCACAATTCTCCATGGCATTTGTCATCACGATGCTCCATGACACCTGTCATCACAATGCTCCATGACACTTGTCATCACAATGCTCGATGGCCCTTGTCATCACAATGTTCCTTGGTGCTTTTCATCACAATGCTCCATGACAACTCTCATCAAAATACTCCAAGATTTGTTTATCACAATGCTCCATGGCCCTTGTCATTACAAATCCACATGATCCCTTTCATCACAATTGTCCATGGCAACTTACATAAAAATGCTCCATGCCCCTGTCATCACAATGCCCAAAGATACCTGTTCTTACAATGATCCATGACTCTTGTCATCACAAGGCTCCATGTCCCTTGTATTCACATTGATCCAGGGCCCTTGTCATCACAATGCTCCATAGCGCTTTTCATCGCAATGCTCCATGACCGCTTTCAGCACAATGCCCCATGACCCCTGTCATCATGATGCTCAACTGCCCTTGTCATCACAAGTCTCCATGAAACATTTCCTCAAAATGCTCCAGTATGCCTTTCATCCAAATTCCCCATGGCCACTGTCATCACAATTCTCCATGACCACTGTCATCATAATGGTCCATGACCCGTTTCATCTCAATGCTCCATGACACCTGTCACCACAATGCTCCATGGCCTTTGTCATCACAATGCTCCATGTCCCCTATGATCAAAATGCTCCATGCCTTTTTCCTCACAATGCTCCCGAATTCTTGTCATCACAATGTTCCATGCCAGTGGCATCACAATGCTCCATGGCCTTTGTCATCACAATGCTCCAGAATTCTTGTCATCACAATGTTCCATGACCGTGTCATCACAATGCTACATGACCCTGGTCATCACAGTTCTCCCTGACCTTTGTCATCACAATGCTTTATGTCGCTTTTCATCACAATTCTCAAAGACCACTTTAATCACTATGCTCGCTGACCATTTTCATCACATTTCTCTATTGTCATTACAATTCCCCATCGTCCCTTTCTTCACAAAGCTCCATGATGCCTGTCATCACAATGCTCCACGGCTTCTGTTATCACAATGCTCCAGGACCAATTTCATCACAATACTCCATCCCCCTTGTCATCACAGTGCACAATGAAACCTTTCATTACAATGCTCCATGACACTTGTCATCACAATGCTCCATGGCCTTTATCGTCACAATGCTCCCAGGCACATTTCATCACGATGTTCCATGAAAACTTTCATCACATTGCTCCATGACCATTGTCATCACAATAGTCCATACCCTTGTCAACACAATGCTGCATAATCCTTGTCATCACAATTCTCCATGACTGCTGTCATCACATAATCCAGGACAATTTTCATAACAATGCTTCATGCCCCCAGTCATCACAGTGCTCCATGATACATTTCATCACAATTCCTAGATGATCAATGTCATCACAATGCCCATGACACCTGTCGTCACAATTCGCTATGACCCTTGTCATCACAATACTCGATGAACCGTGTCATCACAGTGTTCCAGGACACATGTCATGACAATGATCCATGACTACTTTCATCACAATGCTCCAATACACCTGTCATCACAATGCTCCATGGCCCCTATTATCATATTGCTCCATGATCTCTTTGATCACAATGCTCCATGACCAGTGTCATCACCATGCCTCATGACGCCTGTCATCTCAATGCTCCATGGCCCCTTTCATCACAATGCTCCATGAACCCAGTCATCACAATGTTCCCTGCCCATATCATCACAATGCTCCTTTTCACCATTAATCACAATGCTCCATGCCCTTTCATCACAATGCTACAGAATTCTTGTCATCGCAATGTTCCTTGACCGTGTCATCACAATGCTCCATGATGCTTGTCATCACAAATCTTCATGACCCCTCTCATCACAATGATCCATGACACTTCTCATCACAAAGCTCCATGACCCCTGTCATCACAATGCTCCATGACCCTTGTCATCACAAAGCTCCATGACCCCTGTCATCACATTGATCCATGACTCCTTTCCTCACAGTGCTCCAGTACCCTTTTCATCACAATGCTCCATGCCATTGTCAGCACAATGCTCCTTGGATCCTGTCATCAAAATGCTCCATCCCCTTTTCATCACAATGATCCAGATATCCTATCATTACAATGCTCCATGCCCGTGTCAACACAATGCTCCATGACCCATGTCATCAAAATGCTTTATGAACCTTGTTATCAGAATATTCCATGGCCCCTGTCATCAAAATGATCCATGACAGTTGTCATCACAATGCTGCATGATACCTTTCATCCCTACTCTCTGTGACCGCTGTCATCACAATGCTCCAGGACAATTTTCATCACAATGCTCCATGCCCCCTGTCATCACAGTGCCCCTTAACCCCTGTAATCACAATGCTCCATGACCCTGTCATCACAATGCTACATGACCCCTGTCATCACATTGTTCCATGGCCTATGTATTCACAATGCTCCATGGACCCTGTAATCACACTGCTCCATGTTCCCTTTCAACACAATGGTCCATGACCCCTGTCATCACAACGTTCCACGAAAGTTGTCATCAAAAGTCTCCATGACCCTGGTCACCACAAGGTTCCCTGCTCTTGTCATCACAATGCTCCATGACCCTTGTAATCACAGTGGTACATGGCCTTGTCACCACAATGCTCCATGGCCTCTGTCATCACCATGCTCCATGGTCTTTCTCATCACAAAGCTCTATGACCCCTGTCATCACTATGCTTGATGACCATTGTCATCACAATGCTCCAAGGCCCCTGTCATCACAATGCCTCATGGTCTTGTAATCACAAAGCTCCATGACCCCTGTCATCACAATGCTCCATGCCTTTGTCATCACAATGCTCCATGGCCCCTGTAATCACAATGCTACAGAACACTTGTCAGCATAATACTCCATTCCCGTGTCATCCCATTGCTCAATGACATTTGTCATCAAAATGTTCCCTGGCCTTTGTCATCACAGTGATCCATGATAACTTTAATCAAAATTCTACATGACCATTGTCATCACAATGCAAGGTGAGAAATGTCATCACAATGCCCCAAGACACGTGTCATCACAATTCGCCTTGGCCCTTGTTATCTCCATGCTGTATGAACCGTGTCATCACTAGGTTTCAGGACACTTGTCATCAAAGAGATCCATGACAACATTCATCACAATGCCCCATGAACTCTGTTATCTCAATGCTCCATGGCCATCGTATTCCCAATGTTCCATTGTCCCGATAATCGCATTGCTCCATGAACACTTTCATCACAATGCTCCTTGACCACTGTCACCGTAATGACCCAAGACATTTCTCATCACTGTGCTCCAAGGCCACTCTCATCAAAATGCTCCATGATCTGTGTCAGCCCAATATTGCATGACAGTTGTCATCACAACGCTCTATGATCCCTGTAATCACAATGATCCCTGCCAATAACATCACAATGTTCCATGTCTCCTGTAATCACAATGCACCATGCCCTTGTCATCACAATGCTCCAGGTCTGTTTTCATCACCATGCTTCATGCCCGTGTCATCACAATGCTCCATGAATCTTGTCTTCACAATGCTCCATGGCCCATGTCATCACAATGCTCCGTGACTCCTGTCAACACAATGCCTGATGACTCCTGTCATCAAAATGCTAAATGGCACTTGTCATCACAATGCTCTATGACGCCTGTCATCACTATTTTCCATGTCACTTGTTATCACAATGCTCCATGGCCCCTCTAATCACAGTACTCCATGACCCCTATCATCACAATGCCCAATGCCACCTCTTATCACAATTCTCCATGGCATTTGTCATCACGATGCTCCATGACACCTGTCATCACAATGCTCCATGACACTTGTCATCACAATGCTCGATGGCCCTTGTCATCACAATGTTCCTTGGTGCTTTTCATCACAATGCTCCATGACAACTCTCATCAAAATACTCCAAGATTTGTTTCATCACAATGCTCCATGGCCCTTGTCATTACAAATCCACATGATCCCTTTCATCACAATTGTCCATGGCAACTTACATAAAAATGCTCCATGCCCCTGTCATCACAATGCCCAAAGATACCTGTTCTTACAATGATCCATGACTCTTGTCATCACAAGGCTCCATGTCCCTTGTATTCACATTGATCCAGGGCCCTTGTCATCACAATGCTCCATAGCGCTTTTCATCGCAATGCTCCATGACCGCTTTCAGCACAATGCCCCATGACCCCTGTCATCATGATGCTCAACTGCCCTTGTCATCACAAGTCTCCATGAAACATTTCCTCAAAATGCTCCAGTACGCCTATCATCCAAATTCCCCATGGCCACTGTCATCACAATTCTCCATGACCACTGTCATCATAATGGTCCATGACCCGTTTCATCTCAATGCTCCATGACACCTGTCACCACAATGCTCCATGGCCTTTTTCATCACAATGCTCCATGTCCCCTATGATCAAAATGCTCCATGCCTTTTTCCTCACAATGCTCCAGAATTCTTGTCATCACAATGTTCCATGCCCGTGGCATCACAATGCTCCATGGCCCTTGTCATCACAATGCTCCAGAATTCTTGTCATCACAATGTTCCATGACCGTGTCATCACAATGCTACATGACCCTGGTCATCACAGTTCTCCCTGACCTTTGTCATCACAATGCTTTATGTCGCTTTTCATCACAATTCTCAAAGACCACTTTAATCACTATGCTCGCTGACCATTTTCATCACATTTCTCTATTGTCATTACAATTCCCCATCGTCCCTTTCTTCACAATGCTCCATGATGCCTGTCATCACAATGCTCCACGGCTTCTGTTATCACAATGCTCCAGGACCAGTTTCATCACAATACTCCATCCCCCTTGTCATCACAGTGCACAATGAAACCTTTCATTACAATGCTCCATGACACTTGTCAACACAATGCTCCATGGCCTTTATCGTCACAATGCTCCCAGGCACTTTTCATCACGATGTTCCATGAAAACTTTCATCACATTGCTCCATGACCATTGTCATCACAATAGTCCATTCCCTTGTCAACACAATGCTGCATAATCCTTGTCATCACAATTCTCCATGACTGCTGTCATCACATAATCCAGGACAATTTTCATAACAATGCTTCATGCCCCCAGTCATCACAGTGCTCCATGATACATTTCATCACAATTCCTAGATGATCAATGTCATCACAATGCCCATGACACCTGTCGTCACAATTCGCTATGACCCTTGTCATCACAATACTCGATGAACCGTGTCATCACAGTGTTCCAGGACACATGTCATCACAATGATCCATGACTACTTTCATCACAATGCTCCAATACACCTGTCATCACAATGCTCCATGGCCCCTATTATCATATTGCTCCATGATCTCTTTGATCACAATGCTCCATGACCAGTGTCATCACCATGCCTCATGACGCCTGTCATCTCAATGCTCCATGGCCCCTTTCATCACAATGCTCCATGAACCCAGTCATCACAATGTTCCCTGCCCATATCATCACAATGCTCCTTTTCACCATTAATCACAATGCTCCATGCCCTTTCATCACAATGCTACAGAATTCTTGTCATCGCAATGTTCCTTGACCGTGTCATCACAATGCTCCATGATGCTTGTCATCACAAATCTTCATGACCCCTCTCATCACAATGATCCATGACACTTCTCATCACAAAGCTCCATGACCCCTGTCATCACAATGCTCCATGACCCTTGTCATCACAAAGCTCCATGACCCCTGTCATCACATTGATCCATGACTCCTTTCCTCACAGTGCTCCAGTACCCTTTTCATCACAATGCTCCATGCCATTGTCAGCACAATGCTCCTTGGATCCTGTCATCAAAATGCTCCATCCCCTTTTCATCACAATGATCTAGATATCCTATCATTACAATGCTCCATGCCCGTGTCAACACAATGCTCCATGACCCATGTCATCAAAATGCTTTATGAACCTTGTTATCAGAATATTCCATGACCCCTGTCATCAAAATGATCCATGACAGTTGTCATCACAATGCTGCATGATACCTTTCATCCCTACTCTCTGTGACCGCTGTCATCACAATGCTCCAGGACAATTTTCATCACAATGCTCCATGCCCCCTGTCATCACAGTGCCCCTTAACCCCTGTAATCACAATGCTCCATGACCCTGTCATCACAATGCTACATGACCCCTGTCATCACATTGTTCCATGGCCTATGTATTCACAATGCTCCATGGACCCTGTAATCACACTGCTCCATGTTCCCTTTCAACACAATGGTCCATGACCCCTGTCATCACAACGTTCCACGAAAGTTGTCATCAAAAGTCTCCATGACCCTGGTCACCACAAGGTTCCCTGCTCTTGTCATCACAATGCTCCATGACCCTTGTAATCACAGTGGTACATGGCCTTGTCACCACAATGCTCCATGGCCTCTGTCATCACCATGCTCCATGGTCTTTCTCATCACAAAGCTCTATGACCCCTGTCATCACTATGCTTGATGACCATTGTCATCACAATGCTCCAAGGCCCCTGTCATCACAATGCCTCATGGTCTTGTAATCACAAAGCTCCATGACCCCTGTCATCACAATGCTCCATGCCTTTGTCATCACAATGCTCCATGGCCCCTGTAATCACAATGCTATAGAACACTTGTCAGCATAATACTCCATTCCCGTGTCATCCCATTGCTCAATGACATTTGTCATCAAAATGTTCCCTGGCCTTTGTCATCACAGTGATCCATGATAACTTTAATCAAAATTCTACATGACCATTGTCATCACAATGCAAGGTGAGAAATGTCATCACAATGCCCCAAGACACGTGTCATCACAATTCGCCTTGGCCCTTGTTATCTCCATGCTGTATGAACCGTGTCATCACTAGGTTTCAGGACACTTGTCATCAAAGAGATCCATGACAACATTCATCACAATGCCCCATGAACTCTGTTATCTCAATGCTCCATGGCCATCGTATTCCCAATGTTCCATTGTCCCGATAATCGCATTGCTCCATGAACACTTTCATCACAATGCTCCTTGACCACTGTCACCGTAATGACCCAAGACGTTTCTCATCACTGTGCTCCACGGCCACTCTCATCAAAATGCTCCATGATCTGTGTCAGCCCAATATTGCATGACAGTTGTCATCACAACGCTCTATGATCCCTGTAATCACAATGATCCCTGCCAATAACATCACAATGTTCCATGTCTCCTGTAATCACAATGCACCATGCCCTTGTCATCACAATGCTCCAGGTCTGTTTTCATCACCATGCTTCATGCCCGTGTCATCACAATGCTCCATGAATCTTGTCTTCACAATGCTCCATGGCCCATGTCATCACAATGCTCCGTGACTCCTGTCAACACAATGCCTGATGACTCCTGTCATCAAAATGCTAAATGGCACTTGTCATCACAATGCTCTATGACGCCTGTCATCACTATTTTCCATGTCACTTGTTATCACAATGCTCCATGGCCCCTCTAATCACAGTACTCCATGACCCCTATCATCACAATGCCCAATGCCACCTCTTATCACAATTCTCCATGGCATTTGTCATCACGATGCTCCATGACACCTGTCATCACAATGCTCCATGACACTTGTCATCACAATGCTCGATGGCCCTTGTCATCACAATGTTCCTTGGTGCTTTTCATCACAATGCTCCATGACAACTCTCATCAAAATACTCCAAGATTTGTTTCATCACAATGCTCCATGGCCCTTGTCATTACAAATCCACATGATCCCTTTCATCACAATTGTCCATGGCAACTTACATAAAAATGCTCCATGCCCCTGTCATCACAATGCCCAAAGATACCTGTTCTTACAATGATCCATGACTCTTGTCATCACAAGGCTCCATGTCCCTTGTATTCACATTGATCCAGGGCCCTTGTCATCACAATGCTCCATAGCGCTTTTCATCGCAATGCTCCATGACCGCTTTCAGCACAATGCCCCATGACCCCTGTCATCATGATGCTCAACTGCCCTTGTCATCACAAGTCTCCATGAAACATTTCCTCAAAATGTTCCAGTATGCCTTTCATCCAAATTCCCCATGGCCACTGTCATCACAATTCTCCATGACCACTGTCATCATAATGGTCCATGACCCGTTTCATCTCAATGCTCCATGACACCTGTCACCACAATGCTCCATGGCCTTTGTCATCACAATGCTCCATGTCCCCTATGATCAAAATGCTCCATGCCTTTTTCCTCACAATGCTCCCGAATTCTTGTCATCACAATGTTCCATGCCAGTGGCATCACAATGCTCCATGGCCTTTGTCATCACAATGCTCCAGAATTCTTGTCATCACAATGTTCCATGACCGTGTCATCACAATGCTACATGACCCTGGTCATCACAGTTCTCCCTGACCTTTGTCATCACAATGCTTTATGTCGCTTTTCATCACAATTCTCAAAGACCACTTTAATCACTATGCTCGCTGACCATTTTCATCACATTTCTCTATTGTCATTACAATTCCCCATCGTCCCTTTCTTCACAAAGCTCCATGATGCCTGTCATCACAATGCTCCACGGCTTCTGTTATCACAATGCTCCAGGACCAATTTCATCACAATACTCCATCCCCCTTGTCATCACAGTGCACAATGAAACCTTTCATTACAATGCTCCATGACACTTGTCATCACAATGCTCCATGGCCTTTATCGTCACAATGCTCCCAGGCACATTTCATCACGATGTTCCATGAAAACTTTCATCACATTGCTCCATGACCATTGTCATCACAATAGTCCATACCCTTGTCAACACAATGCTGCATAATCCTTGTCATCACAATTCTCCATGACTGCTGTCATCACATAATCCAGGACAATTTTCATAACAATGCTTCATGCCCCCAGTCATCACAGTGCTCCATGATACATTTCATCACAATTCCTAGATGATCAATGTCATCACAATGCCCATGACACCTGTCGTCACAATTCGCTATGACCCTTGTCATCACAATACTCGATGAACCGTGTCATCACAGTGTTCCAGGACACATGTCATGACAATGATCCATGACTACTTTCATCACAATGCTCCAATACACCTGTCATCACAATGCTCCATGGCCCCTATTATCATATTGCTCCATGATCTCTTTGATCACAATGCTCCATGACCAGTGTCATCACCATGCCTCATGACGCCTGTCATCTCAATGCTCCATGGCCCCTTTCATCACAATGCTCCATGAACCCAGTCATCACAATGTTCCCTGCCCATATCATCACAATGCTCCTTTTCACCATTAATCACAATGCTCCATGCCCTTTCATCACAATGCTACAGAATTCTTGTCATCGCAATGTTCCTTGACCGTGTCATCACAATGCTCCATGATGCTTGTCATCACAAATCTTCATGACCCCTCTCATCACAATGATCCATGACACTTCTCATCACAAAGCTCCATGACCCCTGTCATCACAATGCTCCATGACCCTTGTCATCACAAAGCTCCATGACCCCTGTCATCACATTGATCCATGACTCCTTTCCTCACAGTGCTCCAGTACCCTTTTCATCACAATGCTCCATGCCATTGTCAGCACAATGCTCCTTGGATCCTGTCATCAAAATGCTCCATCCCCTTTTCATCACAATGATCCAGATATCCTATCATTACAATGCTCCATGCCCGTGTCAACACAATGCTCCATGACCCATGTCATCAAAATGCTTTATGAACCTTGTTATCAGAATATTCCATGGCCCCTGTCATCAAAATGATCCATGACAGTTGTCATCACAATGCTGCATGATACCTTTCATCCCTACTCTCTGTGACCGCTGTCATCACAATGCTCCAGGACAATTTTCATCACAATGCTCCATGCCCCCTGTCATCACAGTGCCCCTTAACCCCTGTAATCACAATGCTCCATGACCCTGTCATCACAATGCTACATGACCCCTGTCATCACATTGTTCCATGGCCTATGTATTCACAATGCTCCATGGACCCTGTAATCACACTGCTCCATGTTCCCTTTCAACACAATGGTCCATGACCCCTGTCATCACAACGTTCCACGAAAGTTGTCATCAAAAGTCTCCATGACCCTGGTCACCACAAGGTTCCCTGCTCTTGTCATCACAATGCTCCATGACCCTTGTAATCACAGTGGTACATGGCCTTGTCACCACAATGCTCCATGGCCTCTGTCATCACCATGCTCCATGGTCTTTCTCATCACAAAGCTCTATGACCCCTGTCATCACTATGCTTGATGACCATTGTCATCACAATGCTCCAAGGCCCCTGTCATCACAATGCCTCATGGTCTTGTAATCACAAAGCTCCATGACCCCTGTCATCACAATGCTCCATGCCTTTGTCATCACAATGCTCCATGGCCCCTGTAATCACAATGCTACAGAACACTTGTCAGCATAATACTCCATTCCCGTGTCATCCCATTGCTCAATGACATTTGTCATCAAAATGTTCCCTGGCCTTTGTCATCACAGTGATCCATGATAACTTTAATCAAAATTCTACATGACCATTGTCATCACAATGCAAGGTGAGAAATGTCATCACAATGCCCCAAGACACGTGTCATCACAATTCGCCTTGGCCCTTGTTATCTCCATGCTGTATGAACCGTGTCATCACTAGGTTTCAGGACACTTGTCATCAAAGAGATCCATGACAACATTCATCACAATGCCCCATGAACTCTGTTATCTCAATGCTCCATGGCCATTGTATTCCCAATGTTCCATTGTCCCGATAATCGCATTGCTCCATGAACACTTTCATCACAATGCTCCTTGACCACTGTCACCGTAATGACCCAAGACGTTTCTCATCACTGTGCTCCAAGGCCACTCTCATCAAAATGCTCCATGATCTGTGTCAGCCCAATATTGCATGACAGTTGTCATCACAACGCTCTATGATCCCTGTAATCACAATGATCCCTGCCAATAACATCACAATGTTCCATGTCTCCTGTAATCACAATGCACCATGCCCTTGTCATCACAATGCTCCAGGTCTGTTTTCATCACCATGCTTCATGCCCGTGTCATCACAATGCTCCATGAATCTTGTCTTCACAATGCTCCATGGCCCATGTCATCACAATGCTCCGTGACTCCTGTCAACACAATGCCTGATGACTCCTGTCATCAAAATGCTAAATGGCACTTGTCATCACAATGCTCTATGACGCCTGTCATCACTATTTTCCATGTCACTTGTTATCACAATGCTCCATGGCCCCTCTAATCACAGTACTCCATGACCCCTATCATCACAATGCCCAATGCCACCTCTTATCACAATTCTCCATGGCATTTGTCATCACGATGCTCCATGACACCTGTCATCACAATGCTCCATGACACTTGTCATCACAATGCTCGATGGCCCTTGTCATCACAATGTTCCTTGGTGCTTTTCATCACAATGCTCCATGACAACTCTCATCAAAATACTCCAAGATTTGTTTCATCACAATGCTCCATGGCCCTTGTCATTACAAATCCACATGATCCCTTTCATCACAATTGTCCATGGCAACTTACATAAAAATGCTCCATGCCCCTGTCATCACAATGCCCAAAGATACCTGTTCTTACAATGATCCATGACTCTTGTCATCACAAGGCTCCATGTCCCTTGTATTCACATTGATCCAGGGCCCTTGTCATCACAATGCTCCATAGCGCTTTTCATCGCAATGCTCCATGACCGCTTTCAGCACAATGCCCCATGACCCCTGTCATCATGATGCTCAACTGCCCTTGTCATCACAAGTCTCCATGAAACATTTCCTCAAAATGCTCCAGTACGCCTATCATCCAAATTCCCCATGGCCACTGTCATCACAATTCTCCATGACCACTGTCATCATAATGGTCCATGACCCGTTTCATCTCAATGCTCCATGACACCTGTCACCACAATGCTCCATGGCCTTTTTCATCACAATGCTCCATGTCCCCTATGATCAAAATGCTCCATGCCTTTTTCCTCACAATGCTCCAGAATTCTTGTCATCACAATGTTCCATGCCCGTGGCATCACAATGCTCCATGGCCCTTGTCATCACAATGCTCCAGAATTCTTGTCATCACAATGTTCCATGACCATGTCATCACAATGCTACATGACCCTGGTCATCACAGTTCTCCCTGACCTTTGTCATCACAATGCTTTATGTCGCTTTTCATCACAATTCTCAAAGACCACTTTAATCACTATGCTCGCTGACCATTTTCATCACATTTCTCTATTGTCATTACAATTCCCCATTGTCCCTTTCTTCACAATGCTCCATGATGCCTGTCATCACAATGCTCCACGGCTTCTGTTATCACAATGCTCCAGGACCAGTTTCATCACAATACTCCATCCCCCTTGTCATCACAGTGCACAATGAAACCTTTCATTACAATGCTCCATGACACTTGTCAACACAATGCTCCATGGCCTTTATCGTCACAATGCTCCCAGGCACTTTTCATCACGATGTTCCATGAAAACTTTCATCACATTGCTCCATGACCATTGTCATCACAATAGTCCATTCCCTTGTCAACACAATGCTGCATAATCCTTGTCATCACAATTCTCCATGACTGCTGTCATCACATAATCCAGGACAATTTTCATAACAATGCTTCATGCCCCCAGTCATCACAGTGCTCCATGATACATTTCATCACAATTCCTAGATGATCAATGTCATCACAATGCCCATGACACCTGTCGTCACAATTCGCTATGACCCTTGTCATCACAATACTCGATGAACCGTGTCATCACAGTGTTCCAGGACACATGTCATCACAATGATCCATGACTACTTTCATCACAATGCTCCAATACACCTGTCATCACAATGCTCCATGGCCCCTATTATCATATTGCTCCATGATCTCTTTGATCACAATGCTCCATGACCAGTGTCATCACCATGCCTCATGACGCCTGTCATCTCAATGCTCCATGGCCCCTTTCATCACAATGCTCCATGAACCCAGTCATCACAATGTTCCCTGCCCATATCATCACAATGCTCCTTTTCACCATTAATCACAATGCTCCATGCCCTTTCATCACAATGCTACAGAATTCTTGTCATCGCAATGTTCCTTGACCGTGTCATCACAATGCTCCATGATGCTTGTCATCACAAATCTTCATGACCCCTCTCATCACAATGATCCATGACACTTCTCATCACAAAGCTCCATGACCCCTGTCATCACAATGCTCCATGACCCTTGTCATCACAAAGCTCCATGACCCCTGTCATCACATTGATCCATGACTCCTTTCCTCACAGTGCTCCAGTACCCTTTTCATCACAATGCTCCATGCCATTGTCAGCACAATGCTCCTTGGATCCTGTCATCAAAATGCTCCATCCCCTTTTCATCACAATGATCCAGATATCCTATCATTACAATGCTCCATGCCCGTGTCAACACAATGCTCCATGACCCATGTCATCAAAATGCTTTATGAACCTTGTTATCAGAATATTCCATGACCCCTGTCATCAAAATGATCCATGACAGTTGTCATCACAATGCTGCATGATACCTTTCATCCCTACTCTCTGTGACCGCTGTCATCACAATGCTCCAGGACAATTTTCATCACAATGCTCCATGCCGCCTGTCATCACAGTTCCCCTTAACCCCTGTAATCACAATGCTCCATGACCCTGTCATCACAATGCTACATGACCCCTGTCATCACATTGTTCCATGGCCTATGTATTCACAATGCTCCATGGACCCTGTAATCACACTGCTCCATGTTCCCTTTCAACACAATGGTCCATGACCCCTGTCATCACAACGTTCCACGAAAGTTGTCATCAAAAGTCTCCATGACCCTGGTCACCACAAGGTTCCCTGCTCTTGTCATCACAATGCTCCATGACCCTTGTAATCACAGTGGTACATGGCCTTGTCACCACAATGCTCCATGGCCTCTGTCATCACCATGCTCCATGGTCTTTCTCATCACAAAGCTCTATGACCCCTGTCATCACTATGCTTGATGACCATTGTCATCACAATGCTCCAAGGCCCCTGTCATCACAATGCCTCATGGTCTTGTAATCACAAAGCTCCATGACCCCTGTCATCACAATGCTCCATGCCTTTGTCATCACAATGCTCCATGGCCCCTGTAATCACAATGCTACAGAACACTTGTCAGCATAATACTCCATTCCCGTGTCATCCCATTGCTCAATGACATTTGTCATCAAAATGTTCCCTGGCCTTTGTCATCACAGTGATCCATGATAACTTTAATCAAAATTCTACATGACCATTGTCATCACAATGCAAGGTGAGAAATGTCATCACAATGCCCCAAGACACGTGTCATCACAATTCGCCTTGGCCCTTGTTATCTCCATGCTGTATGAACCGTGTCATCACTAGGTTTCAGGACACTTGTCATCAAAGAGATCCATGACAACATTCATCACAATGCCCCATGAACTCTGTTATCTCAATGCTCCATGGCCATCGTATTCCCAATGTTCCATTGTCCCGATAATCGCATTGCTCCATGAACACTTTCATCACAATGCTCCTTGACCACTGTCACCGTAATGACCCAAGACGTTTCTCATCACTGTGCTCCAAGGCCACTCTCATCAAAATGCTCCATGATCTGTGTCAGCCCAATATTGCATGACAGTTGTCATCACAACGCTCTATGATCCCTGTAATCACAATGATCCCTGCCAATAACATCACAATGTTCCATGTCTCCTGTAATCACAATGCACCATGCCCTTGTCATCACAATGCTCCAGGTCTGTTTTCATCACCATGCTTCATGCCCGTGTCATCACAATGCTCCATGAATCTTGTCTTCACAATGCTCCATTGCCAATGTCATCACAATGCTCCGTGACTCCTGTCAACACAATGCCTGATGACTCCTGTCATCAAAATGCTAAATGGCACTTGTCATCACAATGCTCTATGACGCCTGTCATCACTATTTTCCATGTCACTTGTTATCACAATGCTCCATGGCCCCTCTAATCACAGTACTCCATGACCCCTATCATCACAATGCCCAATGCCACCTCTTATCACAATTCTCCATGGCATTTGTCATCACGATGCTCCATGACACCTGTCATCACAATGCTCCATGACACTTGTCATCACAATGCTCGATGGCCCTTGTCATCACAATGTTCCTTGGTGCTTTTCATCACAATGCTCCATGACAACTCTCATCAAAATACTCCAAGATTTGTTTATCACAATGCTCCATGGCCCTTGTCATTACAAATCCACATGATCCCTTTCATCACAATTGTCCATGGCAACTTACATAAAAATGCTCCATGCCCCTGTCATCACAATGCCCAAAGATACCTGTTCTTACAATGATCCATGACTCTTGTCATCACAAGGCTCCATGTCCCTTGTATTCACATTGATCCAGGGCCCTTGTCATCACAATGCTCCATAGCGCTTTTCATCGCAATGCTCCATGACCGCTTTCAGCACAATGCCCCATGACCCCTGTCATCATGATGCTCAACTGCCCTTGTCATCACAAGTCTCCATGAAACATTTCCTCAAAATGCTCCAGTATGCCTTTCATCCAAATTCCCCATGGCCACTGTCATCACAATTCTCCATGACCACTGTCATCATAATGGTCCATGACCCGTTTCATCTCAATGCTCCATGACACCTGTCACCACAATGCTCCATGGCCTTTGTCATCACAATGCTCCATGTCCCCTATGATCAAAATGCTCCATGCCTTTTTCCTCACAATGCTCCCGAATTCTTGTCATCACAATGTTCCATGCCAGTGGCATCACAATGCTCCATGGCCTTTGTCATCACAATGCTCCAGAATTCTTGTCATCACAATGTTCCATGACCGTGTCATCACAATGCTACATGACCCTGGTCATCACAGTTCTCCCTGACCTTTGTCATCACAATGCTTTATGTCGCTTTTCATCACAATTCTCAAAGACCACTTTAATCACTATGCTCGCTGACCATTTTCATCACATTTCTCTATTGTCATTACAATTCCCCATCGTCCCTTTCTTCACAAAGCTCCATGATGCCTGTCATCACAATGCTCCACGGCTTCTGTTATCACAATGCTCCAGGACCAATTTCATCACAATACTCCATCCCCCTTGTCATCACAGTGCACAATGAAACCTTTCATTACAATGCTCCATGACACTTGTCATCACAATGCTCCATGGCCTTTATCGTCACAATGCTCCCAGGCACATTTCATCACGATGTTCCATGAAAACTTTCATCACATTGCTCCATGACCATTGTCATCACAATAGTCCATACCCTTGTCAACACAATGCTGCATAATCCTTGTCATCACAATTCTCCATGACTGCTGTCATCACATAATCCAGGACAATTTTCATAACAATGCTTCATGCCCCCAGTCATCACAGTGCTCCATGATACATTTCATCACAATTCCTAGATGATCAATGTCATCACAATGCCCATGACACCTGTCGTCACAATTCGCTATGACCCTTGTCATCACAATACTCGATGAACCGTGTCATCACAGTGTTCCAGGACACATGTCATGACAATGATCCATGACTACTTTCATCACAATGCTCCAATACACCTGTCATCACAATGCTCCATGGCCCCTATTATCATATTGCTCCATGATCTCTTTGATCACAATGCTCCATGACCAGTGTCATCACCATGCCTCATGACGCCTGTCATCTCAATGCTCCATGGCCCCTTTCATCACAATGCTCCATGAACCCAGTCATCACAATGTTCCCTGCCCATATCATCACAATGCTCCTTTTCACCATTAATCACAATGCTCCATGCCCTTTCATCACAATGCTACAGAATTCTTGTCATCGCAATGTTCCTTGACCGTGTCATCACAATGCTCCATGATGCTTGTCATCACAAATCTTCATGACCCCTCTCATCACAATGATCCATGACACTTCTCATCACAAAGCTCCATGACCCCTGTCATCACAATGCTCCATGACCCTTGTCATCACAAAGCTCCATGACCCCTGTCATCACATTGATCCATGACTCCTTTCCTCACAGTGCTCCAGTACCCTTTTCATCACAATGCTCCATGCCATTGTCAGCACAATGCTCCTTGGATCCTGTCATCAAAATGCTCCATCCCCTTTTCATCACAATGATCCAGATATCCTATCATTACAATGCTCCATGCCCGTGTCAACACAATGCTCCATGACCCATGTCATCAAAATGCTTTATGAACCTTGTTATCAGAATATTCCATGGCCCCTGTCATCAAAATGATCCATGACAGTTGTCATCACAATGCTGCATGATACCTTTCATCCCTACTCTCTGTGACCGCTGTCATCACAATGCTCCAGGACAATTTTCATCACAATGCTCCATGCCCCCTGTCATCACAGTGCCCCTTAACCCCTGTAATCACAATGCTCCATGACCCTGTCATCACAATGCTACATGACCCCTGTCATCACATTGTTCCATGGCCTATGTATTCACAATGCTCCATGGACCCTGTAATCACACTGCTCCATGTTCCCTTTCAACACAATGGTCCATGACCCCTGTCATCACAACGTTCCACGAAAGTTGTCATCAAAAGTCTCCATGACCCTGGTCACCACAAGGTTCCCTGCTCTTGTCATCACAATGCTCCATGACCCTTGTAATCACAGTGGTACATGGCCTTGTCACCACAATGCTCCATGGCCTCTGTCATCACCATGCTCCATGGTCTTTCTCATCACAAAGCTCTATGACCCCTGTCATCACTATGCTTGATGACCATTGTCATCACAATGCTCCAAGGCCCCTGTCATCACAATGCCTCATGGTCTTGTAATCACAAAGCTCCATGACCCCTGTCATCACAATGCTCCATGCCTTTGTCATCACAATGCTCCATGGCCCCTGTAATCACAATGCTACAGAACACTTGTCAGCATAATACTCCATTCCCGTGTCATCCCATTGCTCAATGACATTTGTCATCAAAATGTTCCCTGGCCTTTGTCATCACAGTGATCCATGATAACTTTAATCAAAATTCTACATGACCATTGTCATCACAATGCAAGGTGAGAAATGTCATCACAATGCCCCAAGACACGTGTCATCACAATTCGCCTTGGCCCTTGTTATCTCCATGCTGTATGAACCGTGTCATCACTAGGTTTCAGGACACTTGTCATCAAAGAGATCCATGACAACATTCATCACAATGCCCCATGAACTCTGTTATCTCAATGCTCCATGGCCATCGTATTCCCAATGTTCCATTGTCCCGATAATCGCATTGCTCCATGAACACTTTCATCACAATGCTCCTTGACCACTGTCACCGTAATGACCCAAGACATTTCTCATCACTGTGCTCCAAGGCCACTCTCATCAAAATGCTCCATGATCTGTGTCAGCCCAATATTGCATGACAGTTGTCATCACAACGCTCTATGATCCCTGTAATCACAATGATCCCTGCCAATAACATCACAATGTTCCATGTCTCCTGTAATCACAATGCACCATGCCCTTGTCATCACAATGCTCCAGGTCTGTTTTCATCACCATGCTTCATGCCCGTGTCATCACAATGCTCCATGAATCTTGTCTTCACAATGCTCCATGGCCCATGTCATCACAATGCTCCGTGACTCCTGTCAACACAATGCCTGATGACTCCTGTCATCAAAATGCTAAATGGCACTTGTCATCACAATGCTCTATGACGCCTGTCATCACTATTTTCCATGTCACTTGTTATCACAATGCTCCATGGCCCCTCTAATCACAGTACTCCATGACCCCTATCATCACAATGCCCAATGCCACCTCTTATCACAATTCTCCATGGCATTTGTCATCACGATGCTCCATGACACCTGTCATCACAATGCTCCATGACACTTGTCATCACAATGCTCGATGGCCCTTGTCATCACAATGTTCCTTGGTGCTTTTCATCACAATGCTCCATGACAACTCTCATCAAAATACTCCAAGATTTGTTTCATCACAATGCTCCATGGCCCTTGTCATTACAAATCCACATGATCCCTTTCATCACAATTGTCCATGGCAACTTACATAAAAATGCTCCATGCCCCTGTCATCACAATGCCCAAAGATACCTGTTCTTACAATGATCCATGACTCTTGTCATCACAAGGCTCCATGTCCCTTGTATTCACATTGATCCAGGGCCCTTGTCATCACAATGCTCCATAGCGCTTTTCATCGCAATGCTCCATGACCGCTTTCAGCACAATGCCCCATGACCCCTGTCATCATGATGCTCAACTGCCCTTGTCATCACAAGTCTCCATGAAACATTTCCTCAAAATGCTCCAGTACGCCTATCATCCAAATTCCCCATGGCCACTGTCATCACAATTCTCCATGACCAATGTCATCATAATGGTCCATGACCCGTTTCATCTCAATGCTCCATGACACCTGTCACCACAATGCTCCATGGCCTTTTTCATCACAATGCTCCATGTCCCCTATGATCAAAATGCTCCATGCCTTTTTCCTCACAATGCTCCAGAATTCTTGTCATCACAATGTTCCATGCCCGTGGCATCACAATGCTCCATGGCCCTTGTCATCACAATGCTCCAGAATTCTTGTCATCACAATGTTCCATGACCGTGTCATCACAATGCTACATGACCCTGGTCATCACAGTTCTCCCTGACCTTTGTCATCACAATGCTTTATGTCGCTTTTCATCACAATTCTCAAAGACCACTTTAATCACTATGCTCGCTGACCATTTTCATCACATTTCTCTATTGTCATTACAATTCCCCATCGTCCCTTTCTTCACAATGCTCCATGATGCCTGTCATCACAATGCTCCACGGCTTCTGTTATCACAATGCTCCAGGACCAGTTTCATCACAATACTCCATCCCCCTTGTCATCACAGTGCACAATGAAACCTTTCATTACAATGCTCCATGACACTTGTCAACACAATGCTCCATGGCCTTTATCGTCACAATGCTCCCAGGCACTTTTCATCACGATGTTCCATGAAAACTTTCATCACATTGCTCCATGACCATTGTCATCACAATAGTCCATTCCCTTGTCAACACAATGCTGCATAATCCTTGTCATCACAATTCTCCATGACTGCTGTCATCACATAATCCAGGACAATTTTCATAACAATGCTTCATGCCCCCAGTCATCACAGTGCTCCATGATACATTTCATCACAATTCCTAGATGATCAATGTCATCACAATGCCCATGACACCTGTCGTCACAATTCGCTATGACCCTTGTCATCACAATACTCGATGAACCGTGTCATCACAGTGTTCCAGGACACATGTCATCACAATGATCCATGACTACTTTCATCACAATGCTCCAATACACCTGTCATCACAATGCTCCATGGCCCCTATTATCATATTGCTCCATGATCTCTTTGATCACAATGCTCCATGACCAGTGTCATCACCATGCCTCATGACGCCTGTCATCTCAATGCTCCATGGCCCCTTTCATCACAATGCTCCATGAACCCAGTCATCACAATGTTCCCTGCCCATATCATCACAATGCTCCTTTTCACCATTAATCACAATGCTCCATGCCCTTTCATCACAATGCCACAGAATTCTTGTCATCGCAATGTTCCTTGACCGTGTCATCACAATGCTCCATGATGCTTGTCATCACAAATCTTCATGACCCCTCTCATCACAATGATCCATGACACTTCTCATCACAAAGCTCCATGACCCCTGTCATCACAATGCTCCATGACCCTTGTCATCACAAAGCTCCATGACCCCTGTCATCACATTGATCCATGACTCCTTTCCTCACAGTGCTCCAGTACCCTTTTCATCACAATGCTCCATGCCATTGTCAGCACAATGCTCCTTGGATCCTGTCATCAAAATGCTCCATCCCCTTTTCATCACAATGATCCAGATATCCTATCATTACAATGCTCCATGCCCGTGTCAACACAATGCTCCATGACCCATGTCATCAAAATGCTTTATGAACCTTGTTATCAGAATATTCCATGGCCCCTGTCATCAAAATGATCCATGACAGTTGTCATCACAATGCTGCATGATACCTTTCATCCCTACTCTCTGTGACCGCTGTCATCACAATGCTCCAGGACAATTTTCATCACAATGCTCCATGCCCCCTGTCATCACAGTGCCCCTTAACCCCTGTAATCACAATGCTCCATGACCCTGTCATCACAATGCTACATGACCCCTGTCATCACATTGTTCCATGGCCTATGTATTCACAATGCTCCATGGACCCTGTAATCACACTGCTCCATGTTCCCTTTCAACACAATGGTCCATGACCCCTGTCATCACAACGTTCCACGAAAGTTGTCATCAAAAGTCTCCATGACCCTGGTCACCACAAGGTTCCCTGCTCTTGTCATCACAATGCTCCATGACCCTTGTAATCACAGTGGTACATGGCCTTGTCACCACAATGCTCCATGGCCTCTGTCATCACCATGCTCCATGGTCTTTCTCATCACAAAGCTCTATGACCCCTGTCATCACTATGCTTGATGACCATTGTCATCACAATGCTCCAAGGCCCCTGTCATCACAATGCCTCATGGTCTTGTAATCACAAAGCTCCATGACCCCTGTCATCACAATGCTCCATGCCTTTGTCATCACAATGCTCCATGGCCCCTGTAATCACAATGCTACAGAACACTTGTCAGCATAATACTCCATTCCCGTGTCATCCCATTGCTCAATGACATTTGTCATCAAAATGTTCCCTGGCCTTTGTCATCACAGTGATCCATGATAACTTTAATCAAAATTCTACATGACCATTGTCATCACAATGCAAGGTGAGAAATGTCATCACAATGCCCCAAGACACGTGTCATCACAATTCGCCTTGGCCCTTGTTATCTCCATGCTGTATGAACCGTGTCATCACTAGGTTTCAGGACACTTGTCATCAAAGAGATCCATGACAACATTCATCACAATGCCCCATGAACTCTGTTATCTCAATGCTCCATGGCCATCGTATTCCCAATGTTCCATTGTCCCGATAATCGCATTGCTCCATGAACACTTTCATCACAATGCTCCTTGACCACTGTCACCGTAATGACCCAAGACGTTTCTCATCACTGTGCTCCAAGGCCACTCTCATCAAAATGCTCCATGATCTGTGTCAGCCCAATATTGCATGACAGTTGTCATCACAACGCTCTATGATCCCTGTAATCACAATGATCCCTGCCAATAACATCACAATGTTCCATGTCTCCTGTAATCACAATGCACCATGCCCTTGTCATCACAATGCTCCAGGTCTGTTTTCATCACCATGCTTCATGCCCGTGTCATCACAATGCTCCATGAATCTTGTCTTCACAATGCTCCATGGCCCATGTCATCACAATGCTCCGTGACTCCTGTCAACACAATGCCTGATGACTCCTGTCATCAAAATGCTAAATGGCACTTGTCATCACAATGCTCTATGACGCCTGTCATCACTATTTTCCATGTCACTTGTTATCACAATGCTCCATGGCCCCTCTAATCACAGTACTCCATGACCCCTATCATCACAATGCCCAATGCCACCTCTTATCACAATTCTCCATGGCATTTGTCATCACGATGCTCCATGACACCTGTCATCACAATGCTCCATGACACTTGTCATCACAATGCTCGATGGCCCTTGTCATCACAATGTTCCTTGGTGCTTTTCATCACAATGCTCCATGACAACTCTCATCAAAATACTCCAAGATTTGTTTCATCACAATGCTCCATGGCCCTTGTCATTACAAATCCACATGATCCCTTTCATCACAATTGTCCATGGCAACTTACATAAAAATGCTCCATGCCCCTGTCATCACAATGCCCAAAGATACCTGTTCTTACAATGATCCATGACTCTTGTCATCACAAGGCTCCATGTCCCTTGTATTCACATTGATCCAGGGCCCTTGTCATCACAATGCTCCATAGCGCTTTTCATCGCAATGCTCCATGACCGCTTTCAGCACAATGCCCCATGACCCCTGTCATCATGATGCTCAACTGCCCTTGTCATCACAAGTCTCCATGAAACATTTCCTCAAAATGCTCCAGTACGCCTATCATCCAAATTCCCCATGGCCACTGTCATCACAATTCTCCATGACCACTGTCATCATAATGGTCCATGACCCGTTTCATCTCAATGCTCCATGACACCTGTCACCACAATGCTCCATGGCCTTTTTCATCACAATGCTCCATGTCCCCTATGATCAAAATGCTCCATGCCTTTTTCCTCACAATGCTCCAGAATTCTTGTCATCACAATGTTCCATGCCCGTGGCATCACAATGCTCCATGGCCCTTGTCATCACAATGCTCCAGAATTCTTGTCATCACAATGTTCCATGACCATGTCATCACAATGCTACATGACCCTGGTCATCACAGTTCTCCCTGACCTTTGTCATCACAATGCTTTATGTCGCTTTTCATCACAATTCTCAAAGACCACTTTAATCACTATGCTCGCTGACCATTTTCATCACATTTCTCTATTGTCATTACAATTCCCCATTGTCCCTTTCTTCACAATGCTCCATGATGCCTGTCATCACAATGCTCCACGGCTTCTGTTATCACAATGCTCCAGGACCAGTTTCATCACAATACTCCATCCCCCTTGTCATCACAGTGCACAATGAAACCTTTCATTACAATGCTCCATGACACTTGTCAACACAATGCTCCATGGCCTTTATCGTCACAATGCTCCCAGGCACTTTTCATCACGATGTTCCATGAAAACTTTCATCACATTGCTCCATGACCATTGTCATCACAATAGTCCATTCCCTTGTCAACACAATGCTGCATAATCCTTGTCATCACAATTCTCCATGACTGCTGTCATCACATAATCCAGGACAATTTTCATAACAATGCTTCATGCCCCCAGTCATCACAGTGCTCCATGATACATTTCATCACAATTCCTAGATGATCAATGTCATCACAATGCCCATGACACCTGTCGTCACAATTCGCTATGACCCTTGTCATCACAATACTCGATGAACCGTGTCATCACAGTGTTCCAGGACACATGTCATCACAATGATCCATGACTACTTTCATCACAATGCTCCAATACACCTGTCATCACAATGCTCCATGGCCCCTATTATCATATTGCTCCATGATCTCTTTGATCACAATGCTCCATGACCAGTGTCATCACCATGCCTCATGACGCCTGTCATCTCAATGCTCCATGGCCCCTTTCATCACAATGCTCCATGAACCCAGTCATCACAATGTTCCCTGCCCATATCATCACAATGCTCCTTTTCACCATTAATCACAATGCTCCATGCCCTTTCATCACAATGCTACAGAATTCTTGTCATCGCAATGTTCCTTGACCGTGTCATCACAATGCTCCATGATGCTTGTCATCACAAATCTTCATGACCCCTCTCATCACAATGATCCATGACACTTCTCATCACAAAGCTCCATGACCCCTGTCATCACAATGCTCCATGACCCTTGTCATCACAAAGCTCCATGACCCCTGTCATCACATTGATCCATGACTCCTTTCCTCACAGTGCTCCAGTACCCTTTTCATCACAATGCTCCATGCCATTGTCAGCACAATGCTCCTTGGATCCTGTCATCAAAATGCTCCATCCCCTTTTCATCACAATGATCTAGATATCCTATCATTACAATGCTCCATGCCCGTGTCAACACAATGCTCCATGACCCATGTCATCAAAATGCTTTATGAACCTTGTTATCAGAATATTCCATGACCCCTGTCATCAAAATGATCCATGACAGTTGTCATCACAATGCTGCATGATACCTTTCATCCCTACTCTCTGTGACCGCTGTCATCACAATGCTCCAGGACAATTTTCATCACAATGCTCCATGCCCCCTGTCATCACAGTGCCCCTTAACCCCTGTAATCACAATGCTCCATGACCCTGTGATCACAATGCTACATGACCCCTGTCATCACATTGTTCCATGGCCTATGTATTCACAATGCTCCATGGACCCTGTAATCACACTGCTCCATGTTCCCTTTCAACACAATGGTCCATGACCCCTGTCATCACAACGTTCCACGAAAGTTGTCATCAAAAGTCTCCATGACCCTGGTCACCACAAGGTTCCCTGCTCTTGTCATCACAATGCTCCATGACCCTTGTAATCACAATGGTACATGGCCTTGTCACCACAATGCTCCATGGCCTCTGTCATCACCATGCTCCATGGTCTTTCTCATCACAAAGCTCTATGACCCCTGTCATCACTATGCTTGATGACCATTGTCATCACAATGCTCCAAGGCCCCTGTCATCACAATGCCTCATGGTCTTGTAATCACAAAGCTCCATGACCCCTGTCATCACAATGCTCCATGCCTTTGTCATCACAATGCTCCATGGCCCCTGTAATCACAATGCTATAGAACACTTGTCAGCATAATACTCCATTCCCGTGTCATCCCATTGCTCAATGACATTTGTCATCAAAATGTTCCCTGGCCTTTGTCATCACAGTGATCCATGATAACTTTAATCAAAATTCTACATGACCATTGTCATCACAATGCAAGGTGAGAAATGTCATCACAATGCCCCAAGACACGTGTCATCACAATTCGCCTTGGCCCTTGTTATCTCCATGCTGTATGAACCGTGTCATCACTAGGTTTCAGGACACTTGTCATCAAAGAGATCCATGACAACATTCATCACAATGCCCCATGAACTCTGTTATCTCAATGCTCCATGGCCATTGTATTCCCAATGTTCCATTGTCCCGATAATCGCATTGCTCCATGAACACTTTCATCACAATGCTCCTTGACCACTGTCACCGTAATGACCCAAGACGTTTCTCATCACTGTGCTCCAAGGCCACTCTCATCAAAATGCTCCATGATCTGTGTCAGCCCAATATTGCATGACAGTTGTCATCACAACGCTCTATGATCCCTGTAATCACAATGATCCCTGCCAATAACATCACAATGTTCCATGACTCCTGTAATCACAATGCACCATGCCCTTGTCATCACAATGCTCCAGGTCTGTTTTCATCACCATGCTTCATGCCCGTGTCATCACAATGCTCCATGAATCTTGTCTTCACAATGCTCCATGGCCCATGTCATCACAATGCTCCGTGACTCCTGTCAACACAATGCCTGATGACTCCTGTCATCAAAATGCTAAATGGCACTTGTCATCACAATGCTCTATGACGCCTGTCATCACTATTTTCCATGTCACTTGTTATCACAATGCTCCATGGCCCCTCTAATCACAGTACTCCATGACCCCTATCATCACAATGCCCAATGCCACCTCTTATCACAATTCTCCATGGCATTTGTCATCACGATGCTCCATGACACCTGTCATCACAATGCTCCATGACACTTGTCATCACAATGCTCGATGGCCCTTGTCATCACAATGTTCCTTGGTGCTTTTCATCACAATGCTCCATGACAACTCTCATCAAAATACTCCAAGATTTGTTTCATCACAATGCTCCATGGCCCTTGTCATTACAAATCCACATGATCCCTTTCATCACAATTGTCCATGGCAACTTACATAAAAATGCTCCATGCCCCTGTCATCACAATGCCCAAAGATACCTGTTCTTACAATGATCCATGACTCTTGTCATCACAAGGCTCCATGTCCCTTGTATTCACATTGATCCAGGGCCCTTGTCATCACAATGCTCCATAGCGCTTTTCATCGCAATGCTCCATGACCGCTTTCAGCACAATGCCCCATGACCCCTGTCATCATGATGCTCAACTGCCCTTGTCATCACAAGTCTCCATGAAACATTTCCTCAAAATGCTCCAGTACGCCTATCATCCAAATTCCCCATGGCCACTGTCATCACAATTCTCCATGACCACTGTCATCATAATGGTCCATGACCCGTTTCATCTCAATGCTCCATGACACCTGTCACCACAATGCTCCATGGCCTTTTTCATCACAATGCTCCATGTCCCCTATGATCAAAATGCTCCATGCCTTTTTCCTCACAATGCTCCAGAATTCTTGTCATCACAATGTTCCATGCCCGTGGCATCACAATGCTCCATGGCCCTTGTCATCACAATGCTCCAGAATTCTTGTCATCACAATGTTCCATGACCATGTCATCACAATGCTACATGACCCTGGTCATCACAGTTCTCCCTGACCTTTGTCATCACAATGCTTTATGTCGCTTTTCATCACAATTCTCAAAGACCACTTTAATCACTATGCTCGCTGACCATTTTCATCACATTTCTCTATTGTCATTACAATTCCCCATTGTCCCTTTCTTCACAATGCTCCATGATGCCTGTCATCACAATGCTCCACGGCTTCTGTTATCACAATGCTCCAGGACCAGTTTCATCACAATACTCCATCCCCCTTGTCATCACAGTGCACAATGAAACCTTTCATTACAATGCTCCATGACACTTGTCAACACAATGCTCCATGGCCTTTATCGTCACAATGCTCCCAGGCACTTTTCATCACGATGTTCCATGAAAACTTTCATCACATTGCTCCATGACCATTGTCATCACAATAGTCCATTCCCTTGTCAACACAATGCTGCATAATCCTTGTCATCACAATTCTCCATGACTGCTGTCATCACATAATCCAGGACAATTTTCATAACAATGCTTCATGCCCCCAGTCATCACAGTGCTCCATGATACATTTCATCACAATTCCTAGATGATCAATGTCATCACAATGCCCATGACACCTGTCGTCACAATTCGCTATGACCCTTGTCATCACAATACTCGATGAACCGTGTCATCACAGTGTTCCAGGACACATGTCATCACAATGATCCATGACTACTTTCATCACAATGCTCCAATACACCTGTCATCACAATGCTCCATGGCCCCTTTCATCACAATGCTCCATGAACCCAGTCATCACAATGTTCCCTGCCCATATCATCACAATGCTCCTTTTCACCATTAATCACAATGCTCCATGCCCTTTCATCACAATGCTACAGAATTCTTGTCATCGCAATGTTCCTTGACCGTGTCATCACAATGCTCCATGATGCTTGTCATCACAAATCTTCATGACCCCTCTCATCACAATGATCCATGACACTTCTCATCACAAAGCTCCATGACCCCTGTCATCACAATGCTCCATGACCCTTGTCATCACAAAGCTCCATGACCCCTGTCATCACATTGATCCATGACTCCTTTCCTCACAGTGCTCCAGTACCCTTTTCATCACAATGCTCCATGCCATTGTCAGCACAATGCTCCTTGGATCCTGTCATCAAAATGCTCCATCCCCTTTTCATCACAATGATCCAGATATCCTATCATTACAATGCTCCATGCCCGTGTCAACACAATGCTCCATGACCCATGTCATCAAAATGCTTTATGAACCTTGTTATCAGAATATTCCATGACCCCTGTCATCAAAATGATCCATGACAGTTGTCATCACAATGCTGCATGATACCTTTCATCCCTACTCTCTGTGACCGCTGTCATCACAATGCTCCAGGACAATTTTCATCACAATGCTCCATGCCGCCTGTCATCACAGTGCCCCTTAACCCCTGTAATCACAATGCTCCATGACCCTGTCATCACAATGCTACATGACCCCTGTCATCACATTGTTCCATGGCCTATGTATTCACAATGCTCCATGGACCCTGTAATCACACTGCTCCATGTTCCCTTTCAACACAATGGTCCATGACCCCTGTCATCACAACGTTCCACGAAAGTTGTCATCAAAAGTCTCCATGACCCTGGTCACCACAAGGTTCCCTGCTCTTGTCATCACAATGCTCCATGACCCTTGTAATCACAGTGGTACATGGCCTTGTCACCACAATGCTCCATGGCCTCTGTCATCACCATGCTCCATGGTCTTTCTCATCACAAAGCTCTATGACCCCTGTCATCACTATGCTTGATGACCATTGTCATCACAATGCTCCAAGGCCCCTGTCATCACAATGCCTCATGGTCTTGTAATCACAAAGCTCCATGACCCCTGTCATCACAATGCTCCATGCCTTTGTCATCACAATGCTCCATGGCCCCTGTAATCACAATGCTACAGAACACTTGTCAGCATAATACTCCATTCCCGTGTCATCCCATTGCTCAATGACATTTGTCATCAAAATGTTCCCTGGCCTTTGTCATCACAGTGATCCATGATAACTTTAATCAAAATTCTACATGACCATTGTCATCACAATGCAAGGTGAGAAATGTCATCACAATGCCCCAAGACACGTGTCATCACAATTCGCCTTGGCCCTTGTTATCTCCATGCTGTATGAACCGTGTCATCACTAGGTTTCAGGACACTTGTCATCAAAGAGATCCATGACAACATTCATCACAATGCCCCATGAACTCTGTTATCTCAATGCTCCATGGCCATCGTATTCCCAATGTTCCATTGTCCCGATAATCGCATTGCTCCATGAACACTTTCATCACAATGCTCCTTGACCACTGTCACCGTAATGACCCAAGACATTTCTCATCACTGTGCTCCAAGGCCACTCTCATCAAAATGCTCCATGATCTGTGTCAGCCCAATATTGCATGACAGTTGTCATCACAACGCTCTATGATCCCTGTAATCACAATGATCCCTGCCAATAACATCACAATGTTCCATGTCTCCTGTAATCACAATGCACCATGCCCTTGTCATCACAATGCTCCAGGTCTGTTTTCATCACCATGCTTCATGCCCGTGTCATCACAATGCTCCATGAATCTTGTCTTCACAATGCTCCATGGCCCATGTCATCACAATGCTCCGTGACTCCTGTCAACACAATGCCTGATGACTCCTGTCATCAAAATGCTAAATGGCACTTGTCATCACAATGCTCTATGACGCCTGTCATCACTATTTTCCATGTCACTTGTTATCACAATGCTCCATGGCCCCTCTAATCACAGTACTCCATGACCCCTATCATCACAATGCCCAATGCCACCTCTTATCACAATTCTCCATGGCATTTGTCATCACGATGCTCCATGACACCTGTCATCACAATGCTCCATGACACTTGTCATCACAATGCTCGATGGCCCTTGTCATCACAATGTTCCTTGGTGCTTTTCATCACAATGCTCCATGACAACTCTCATCAAAATACTCCAAGATTTGTTTCATCACAATGCTCCATGGCCCTTGTCATTACAAATCCACATGATCCCTTTCATCACAATTGTCCATGGCAACTTACATAAAAATGCTCCATGCCCCTGTCATCACAATGCCCAAAGATACCTGTTCTTACAATGATCCATGACTCTTGTCATCACAAGGCTCCATGTCCCTTGTATTCACATTGATCCAGGGCCCTTGTCATCACAATGCTCCATAGCGCTTTTCATCGCAATGCTCCATGACCGCTTTCAGCACAATGCCCCATGACCCCTGTCATCATGATGCTCAACTGCCCTTGTCATCACAAGTCTCCATGAAACATTTCCTCAAAATGCTCCAGTACGCCTATCATCCAAATTCCCCATGGCCACTGTCATCACAATTCTCCATGACCACTGTCATCATAATGGTCCATGACCCGTTTCATCTCAATGCTCCATGACACCTGTCACCACAATGCTCCATGGCCTTTTTCATCACAATGCTCCATGTCCCCTATGATCAAAATGCTCCATGCCTTTTTCCTCACAATGCTCCAGAATTCTTGTCATCACAATGTTCCATGCCCGTGGCATCACAATGCTCCATGGCCCTTGTCATCACAATGCTCCAGAATTCTTGTCATCACAATGTTCCATGACCATGTCATCACAATGCTACATGACCCTGGTCATCACAGTTCTCCCTGACCTTTGTCATCACAATGCTTTATGTCGCTTTTCATCACAATTCTCAAAGACCACTTTAATCACTATGCTCGCTGACCATTTTCATCACATTTCTCTATTGTCATTACAATTCCCCATTGTCCCTTTCTTCACAATGCTCCATGATGCCTGTCATCACAATGCTCCACGGCTTCTGTTATCACAATGCTCCAGGACCAGTTTCATCACAATACTCCATCCCCCTTGTCATCACAGTGCACAATGAAACCTTTCATTACAATGCTCCATGACACTTGTCAACACAATGCTCCATGGCCTTTATCGTCACAATGCTCCCAGGCACTTTTCATCACGATGTTCCATGAAAACTTTCATCACATTGCTCCATGACCATTGTCATCACAATAGTCCATTCCCTTGTCAACACAATGCTGCATAATCCTTGTCATCACAATTCTCCATGACTGCTGTCATCACATAATCCAGGACAATTTTCATAACAATGCTTCATGCCCCCAGTCATCACAGTGCTCCATGATACATTTCATCACAATTCCTAGATGATCAATGTCATCACAATGCCCATGACACCTGTCGTCACAATTCGCTATGACCCTTGTCATCACAATACTCGATGAACCGTGTCATCACAGTGTTCCAGGACACATGTCATCACAATGATCCATGACTACTTTCATCACAATGCTCCAATACACCTGTCATCACAATGCTCCATGGCCCCTATTATCATATTGCTCCATGATCTCTTTGATCACAATGCTCCATGACCAGTGTCATCACCATGCCTCATGACGCCTGTCATCTCAATGCTCCATGGCCCCTTTCATCACAATGCTCCATGAACCCAGTCATCACAATGTTCCCTGCCCATATCATCACAATGCTCCTTTTCACCATTAATCACAATGCTCCATGCCCTTTCATCACAATGCTACAGAATTCTTGTCATCGCAATGTTCCTTGACCGTGTCATCACAATGCTCCATGATGCTTGTCATCACAAATCTTCATGACCCCTCTCATCACAATGATCCATGACACTTCTCATCACAAAGCTCCATGACCCCTGTCATCACAATGCTCCATGACCCTTGTCATCACAAAGCTCCATGACCCCTGTCATCACATTGATCCATGACTCCTTTCCTCACAGTGCTCCAGTACCCTTTTCATCACAATGCTCCATGCCATTGTCAGCACAATGCTCCTTGGATCCTGTCATCAAAATGCTCCATCCCCTTTTCATCACAATGATCCAGATATCCTATCATTACAATGCTCCATGCCCGTGTCAACACAATGCTCCATGACCCATGTCATCAAAATGCTTTATGAACCTTGTTATCAGAATATTCCATGACCCCTGTCATCAAAATGATCCATGACAGTTGTCATCACAATGCTGCATGATACCTTTCATCCCTACTCTCTGTGACCGCTGTCATCACAATGCTCCAGGACAATTTTCATCACAATGCTCCATGCCGCCTGTCATCACAGTGCCCCTTAACCCCTGTAATCACAATGCTCCATGACCCTGTCATCACAATGCTACATGACCCCTGTCATCACATTGTTCCATGGCCTATGTATTCACAATGCTCCATGGACCCTGTAATCACACTGCTCCATGTTCCCTTTCAACACAATGGTCCATGACCCCTGTCATCACAACGTTCCACGAAAGTTGTCATCAAAAGTCTCCATGACCCTGGTCACCACAAGGTTCCCTGCTCTTGTCATCACAATGCTCCATGACCCTTGTAATCACAGTGGTACATGGCCTTGTCACCACAATGCTCCATGGCCTCTGTCATCACCATGCTCCATGGTCTTTCTCATCACAAAGCTCTATGACCCCTGTCATCACTATGCTTGATGACCATTGTCATCACAATGCTCCAAGGCCCCTGTCATCACAATGCCTCATGGTCTTGTAATCACAAAGCTCCATGACCCCTGTCATCACAATGCTCCATGCCTTTGTCATCACAATGCTCCATGGCCCCTGTAATCACAATGCTACAGAACACTTGTCAGCATAATACTCCATTCCCGTGTCATCCCATTGCTCAATGACATTTGTCATCAAAATGTTCCCTGGCCTTTGTCATCACAGTGATCCATGATAACTTTAATCAAAATTCTACATGACCATTGTCATCACAATGCAAGGTGAGAAATGTCATCACAATGCCCCAAGACACGTGTCATCACAATTCGCCTTGGCCCTTGTTATCTCCATGCTGTATGAACCGTGTCATCACTAGGTTTCAGGACACTTGTCATCAAAGAGATCCATGACAACATTCATCACAATGCCCCATGAACTCTGTTATCTCAATGCTCCATGGCCATCGTATTCCCAATGTTCCATTGTCCCGATAATCGCATTGCTCCATGAACACTTTCATCACAATGCTCCTTGACCACTGTCACCGTAATGACCCAAGACATTTCTCATCACTGTGCTCCAAGGCCACTCTCATCAAAATGCTCCATGATCTGTGTCAGCCCAATATTGCATGACAGTTGTCATCACAACGCTCTATGATCCCTGTAATCACAATGATCCCTGCCAATAACATCACAATGTTCCATGTCTCCTGTAATCACAATGCACCATGCCCTTGTCATCACAATGCTCCAGGTCTGTTTTCATCACCATGCTTCATGCCCGTGTCATCACAATGCTCCATGAATCTTGTCTTCACAATGCTCCATGGCCCATGTCATCACAATGCTCCGTGACTCCTGTCAACACAATGCCTGATGACTCCTGTCATCAAAATGCTAAATGGCACTTGTCATCACAATGCTCTATGACGCCTGTCATCACTATTTTCCATGTCACTTGTTATCACAATGCTCCATGGCCCCTCTAATCACAGTACTCCATGACCCCTATCATCACAATGCCCAATGCCACCTCTTATCACAATTCTCCATGGCATTTGTCATCACGATGCTCCATGACACCTGTCATCACAATGCTCCATGACACTTGTCATCACAATGCTCGATGGCCCTTGTCATCACAATGTTCCTTGGTGCTTTTCATCACAATGCTCCATGACAACTCTCATCAAAATACTCCAAGATTTGTTTCATCACAATGCTCCATGGCCCTTGTCATTACAAATCCACATGATCCCTTTCATCACAATTGTCCATGGCAACTTACATAAAAATGCTCCATGCCCCTGTCATCACAATGCCCAAAGATACCTGTTCTTACAATGATCCATGACTCTTGTCATCACAAGGCTCCATGTCCCTTGTATTCACATTGATCCAGGGCCCTTGTCATCACAATGCTCCATAGCGCTTTTCATCGCAATGCTCCATGACCGCTTTCAGCACAATGCCCCATGACCCCTGTCATCATGATGCTCAACTGCCCTTGTCATCACAAGTCTCCATGAAACATTTCCTCAAAATGCTCCAGTACGCCTATCATCCAAATTCCCCATGGCCACTGTCATCACAATTCTCCATGACCACTGTCATCATAATGGTCCATGACCCGTTTCATCTCAATGCTCCATGACACCTGTCACCACAATGCTCCATGGCCGTTTTCATCACAATGCTCCATGTCCCCTATGATCAAAATGCTCCATGCCTTTTTCCTCACAATGCTCCAGAATTCTTGTCATCACAATGTTCCATGCCCGTGGCATCACAATGCTCCATGGCCCTTGTCATCACAATGCTCCAGAATTCTTGTCATCACAATGTTCCATGACCATGTCATCACAATGCTACATGACCCTGGTCATCACAGTTCTCCCTGACCTTTGTCATCACAATGCTTTATGTCGCTTTTCATCACAATTCTCAAAGACCACTTTAATCACTATGCTCGCTGACCATTTTCATCACATTTCTCTATTGTCATTACAATTCCCCATCGTCCCTTTCTTCACAATGCTCCATGATGCCTGTCATCACAATGCTCCACGGCTTCTGTTATCACAATGCTCCAGGACCAGTTTCATCACAATACTCCATCCCCCTTGTCATCACAGTGCACAATGAAACCTTTCATTACAATGCTCCATGACACTTGTCAACACAATGCTCCATGGCCTTTATCGTCACAATGCTCCCAGGCACTTTTCATCACGATGTTCCATGAAAACTTTCATCACATTGCTCCATGACCATTGTCATCACAATAGTCCATTCCCTTGTCAACACAATGCTGCATAATCCTTGTCATCACAATTCTCCATGACTGCTGTCATCACATAATCCAGGACAATTTTCATAACAATGCTTCATGCCCCCAGTCATCACAGTGCTCCATGATACATTTCATCACAATTCCTAGATGATCAATGTCATCACAATGCCCATGACACCTGTCGTCACAATTCGCTATGACCCTTGTCATCACAATACTCGATGAACCGTGTCATCACAGTGTTCCAGGACACATGTCATCACAATGATCCATGACTACTTTCATCACAATGCTCCAATACACCTGTCATCACAATGCTCCATGGCCCCTATTATCATATTGCTCCATGATCTCTTTGATCACAATGCTCCATGACCAGTGTCATCACCATGCCTCATGACGCCTGTCATCTCAATGCTCCATGGCCCCTTTCATCACAATGCTCCATGAACCCAGTCATCACAATGTTCCCTGCCCATATCATCACAATGCTCCTTTTCACCATTAATCACAATGCTCCATGCCCTTTCATCACAATGCTACAGAATTCTTGTCATCGCAATGTTCCTTGACCGTGTCATCACAATGCTCCATGATGCTTGTCATCACAAATCTTCATGACCCCTCTCATCACAATGATCCATGACACTTCTCATCACAAAGCTCCATGACCCCTGTCATCACAATGCTCCATGACCCTTGTCATCACAAAGCTCCATGACCCCTGTCATCACATTGATCCATGACTCCTTTCCTCACAGTGCTCCAGTACCCTTTTCATCACAATGCTCCATGCCATTGTCAGCACAATGCTCCTTGGATCCTGTCATCAAAATGCTCCATCCCCTTTTCATCACAATGATCTAGATATCCTATCATTACAATGCTCCATGCCCGTGTCAACACAATGCTCCATGACCCATGTCATCAAAATGCTTTATGAACCTTGTTATCAGAATATTCCATGACCCCTGTCATCAAAATGATCCATGACAGTTGTCATCACAATGCTGCATGATACCTTTCATCCCTACTCTCTGTGACCGCTGTCATCACAATGCTCCAGGACAATTTTCATCACAATGCTCCATGCCCCCTGTCATCACAGTGCCCCTTAACCCCTGTAATCACAATGCTCCATGACCCTGTCATCACAATGCTACATGACCCCTGTCATCACATTGTTCCATGGCCTATGTATTCACAATGCTCCATGGACCCTGTAATCACACTGCTCCATGTTCCCTTTCAACACAATGGTCCATGACCCCTGTCATCACAACGTTCCACGAAAGTTGTCATCAAAAGTCTCCATGACCCTGGTCACCACAAGGTTCCCTGCTCTTGTCATCACAATGCTCCATGACCCTTGTAATCACAGTGGTACATGGCCTTGTCACCACAATGCTCCATGGCCTCTGTCATCACCATGCTCCATGGTCTTTCTCATCACAAAGCTCTATGACCCCTGTCATCACTATGCTTGATGACCATTGTCATCACAATGCTCCAAGGCCCCTGTCATCACAATGCCTCATGGTCTTGTAATCACAAAGCTCCATGACCCCTGTCATCACAATGCTCCATGCCTTTGTCATCACAATGCTCCATGGCCCCTGTAATCACAATGCTATAGAACACTTGTCAGCATAATACTCCATTCCCGTGTCATCCCATTGCTCAATGACATTTGTCATCAAAATGTTCCCTGGCCTTTGTCATCACAGTGATCCATGATAACTTTAATCAAAATTCTACATGACCATTGTCATCACAATGCAAGGTGAGAAATGTCATCACAATGCCCCAAGACACGTGTCATCACAATTCGCCTTGGCCCTTGTTATCTCCATGCTGTATGAACCGTGTCATCACTAGGTTTCAGGACACTTGTCATCAAAGAGATCCATGACAACATTCATCACAATGCCCCATGAACTCTGTTATCTCAATGCTCCATGGCCATCGTATTCCCAATGTTCCATTGTCCCGATAATCGCATTGCTCCATGAACACTTTCATCACAATGCTCCTTGACCACTGTCACCGTAATGACCCAAGACGTTTCTCATCACTGTGCTCCAAGGCCACTCTCATCAAAATGCTCCATGATCTGTGTCAGCCCAATATTGCATGACAGTTGTCATCACAACGCTCTATGATCCCTGTAATCACAATGATCCCTGCCAATAACATCACAATGTTCCATGTCTCCTGTAATCACAATGCACCATGCCCTTGTCATCACAATGCTCCAGGTCTGTTTTCATCACCATGCTTCATGCCCGTGTCATCACAATGCTCCATGAATCTTGTCTTCACAATGCTCCATGGCCCATGTCATCACAATGCTCCGTGACTCCTGTCAACACAATGCCTGATGACTCCTGTCATCAAAATGCTAAATGGCACTTGTCATCACAATGCTCTATGACGCCTGTCATCACTATTTTCCATGTCACTTGTTATCACAATGCTCCATGGCCCCTCTAATCACAGTACTCCATGACCCCTATCATCACAATGCCCAATGCCACCTCTTATCACAATTCTCCATGGCATTTGTCATCACGATGCTCCATGACACCTGTCATCACAATGCTCCATGACACTTGTCATCACAATGCTCGATGGCCCTTGTCATCACAATGTTCCTTGGTGCTTTTCATCACAATGCTCCATGACAACTCTCATCAAAATACTCCAAGATTTGTTTCATCACAATGCTCCATGGCCCTTGTCATTACAAATCCACATGATCCCTTTCATCACAATTGTCCATGGCAACTTACATAAAAATGCTCCATGCCCCTGTCATCACAATGCCCAAAGATACCTGTTCTTACAATGATCCATGACTCTTGTCATCACAAGGCTCCATGTCCCTTGTATTCACATTGATCCAGGGCCCTTGTTATCACAATGCTCCATAGCGCTTTTCATCGCAATGCTCCATGACCGCTTTCAGCACAATGCCCCATGACCCCTGTCATCATGATGCTCAACTGCCCTTGTCATCACAAGTCTCCATGAAACATTTCCTCAAAATGTTCCAGTATGCCTTTCATCCAAATTCCCCATGGCCACTGTCATCACAATTCTCCATGACCACTGTCATCATAATGGTCCATGACCCGTTTCATCTCAATGCTCCATGACACCTGTCACCACAATGCTCCATGGCCTTTGTCATCACAATGCTCCATGTCCCCTATGATCAAAATGCTCCATGCCTTTTTCCTCACAATGCTCCCGAATTCTTGTCATCACAATGTTCCATGCCAGTGGCATCACAATGCTCCATGGCCTTTGTCATCACAATGCTCCAGAATTCTTGTCATCACAATGTTCCATGACCGTGTCATCACAATGCTACATGACCCTGGTCATCACAGTTCTCCCTGACCTTTGTCATCACAATGCTTTATGTCGCTTTTCATCACAATTCTCAAAGACCACTTTAATCACTATGCTCGCTGACCATTTTCATCACATTTCTCTATTGTCATTACAATTCCCCATCGTCCCTTTCTTCACAAAGCTCCATGATGCCTGTCATCACAATGCTCCACGGCTTCTGTTATCACAATGCTCCAGGACCAATTTCATCACAATACTCCATCCCCCTTGTCATCACAGTGCACAATGAAACCTTTCATTACAATGCTCCATGACACTTGTCATCACAATGCTCCATGGCCTTTATCGTCACAATGCTCCCAGGCACATTTCATCACGATGTTCCATGAAAACTTTCATCACATTGCTCCATGACCATTGTCATCACAATAGTCCATACCCTTGTCAACACAATGCTGCATAATCCTTGTCATCACAATTCTCCATGACTGCTGTCATCACATAATCCAGGACAATTTTCATAACAATGCTTCATGCCCCCAGTCATCACAGTGCTCCATGATACATTTCATCACAATTCCTAGATGATCAATGTCATCACAATGCCCATGACACCTGTCGTCACAATTCGCTATGACCCTTGTCATCACAATACTCGATGAACCGTGTCATCACAGTGTTCCAGGACACATGTCATCACAATGATCCATGACTACTTTCATCACAATGCTCCAATACACCTGTCATCACAATGCTCCATGGCCCCTATTATCATATTGCTCCATGATCTCTTTGATCACAATGCTCCATGACCAGTGTCATCACCATGCCTCATGACGCCTGTCATCTCAATGCTCCATGGCCCCTTTCATCACAATGCTCCATGAACCCAGTCATCACAATGTTCCCTGCCCATATCATCACAATGCTCCTTTTCACCATTAATCACAATGCTCCATGCCCTTTCATCACAATGCTACAGAATTCTTGTCATCGCAATGTTCCTTGACCGTGTCATCACAATGCTCCATGATGCTTGTCATCACAAATCTTCATGACCCCTCTCATCACAATGATCCATGACACTTCTCATCACAAAGCTCCATGACCCCTGTCATCACAATGCTCCATGACCCTTGTCATCACAAAGCTCCATGACCCCTGTCATCACATTGATCCATGACTCCTTTCCTCACAGTGCTCCAGTACCCTTTTCATCACAATGCTCCATGCCATTGTCAGCACAATGCTCCTTGGATCCTGTCATCAAAATGCTCCATCCCCTTTTCATCACAATGATCTAGATATCCTATCATTACAATGCTCCATGCCCGTGTCAACACAATGCTCCATGACCCATGTCATCAAAATGCTTTATGAACCTTGTTATCAGAATATTCCATGACCCCTGTCATCAAAATGATCCATGACAGTTGTCATCACAATGCTGCATGATACCTTTCATCCCTACTCTCTGTGACCGCTGTCATCACAATGCTCCAGGACAATTTTCATCACAATGCTCCATGCCCCCTGTCATCACAGTGCCCCTTAACCCCTGTAATCACAATGCTCCATGACCCTGTCATCACAATGCTACATGACCCCTGTCATCACATTGTTCCATGGCCTATGTATTCACAATGCTCCATGGACCCTGTAATCACACTGCTCCATGTTCCCTTTCAACACAATGGTCCATGACCCCTGTCATCACAACGTTCCACGAAAGTTGTCATCAAAAGTCTCCATGACCCTGGTCACCACAAGGTTCCCTGCTCTTGTCATCACAATGCTCCATGACCCTTGTAATCACAGTGGTACATGGCCTTGTCACCACAATGCTCCATGGCCTCTGTCATCACCATGCTCCATGGTCTTTCTCATCACAAAGCTCTATGACCCCTGTCATCACTATGCTTGATGACCATTGTCATCACAATGCTCCAAGGCCCCTGTCATCACAATGCCTCATGGTCTTGTAATCACAAAGCTCCATGACCCCTGTCATCACAATGCTCCATGCCTTTGTCATCACAATGCTCCATGGCCCCTGTAATCACAATGCTATAGAACACTTGTCAGCATAATACTCCATTCCCGTGTCATCCCATTGCTCAATGACATTTGTCATCAAAATGTTCCCTGGCCTTTGTCATCACAGTGATCCATGATAACTTTAATCAAAATTCTACATGACCATTGTCATCACAATGCAAGGTGAGAAATGTCATCACAATGCCCCAAGACACGTGTCATCACAATTCGCCTTGGCCCTTGTTATCTCCATGCTGTATGAACCGTGTCATCACTAGGTTTCAGGACACTTGTCATCAAAGAGATCCATGACAACATTCATCACAATGCCCCATGAACTCTGTTATCTCAATGCTCCATGGCCATCGTATTCCCAATGTTCCATTGTCCCGATAATCGCATTGCTCCATGAACACTTTCATCACAATGCTCCTTGACCACTGTCACCGTAATGACCCAAGACGTTTCTCATCACTGTGCTCCAAGGCCACTCTCATCAAAATGCTCCATGATCTGTGTCAGCCCAATATTGCATGACAGTTGTCATCACAACGCTCTATGATCCCTGTAATCACAATGATCCCTGCCAATAACATCACAATGTTCCATGTCTCCTGTAATCACAATGCACCATGCCCTTGTCATCACAATGCTCCAGGTCTGTTTTCATCACCATGCTTCATGCCCGTGTCATCACAATGCTCCATGAATCTTGTCTTCACAATGCTCCATGGCCCATGTCATCACAATGCTCCGTGACTCCTGTCAACACAATGCCTGATGACTCCTGTCATCAAAATGCTAAATGGCACTTGTCATCACAATGCTCTATGACGCCTGTCATCACTATTTTCCATGTCACTTGTTATCACAATGCTCCATGGCCCCTCTAATCACAGTACTCCATGACCCCTATCATCACAATGCCCAATGCCACCTCTTATCACAATTCTCCATGGCATTTGTCATCACGATGCTCCATGACACCTGTCATCACAATGCTCCATGACACTTGTCATCACAATGCTCGATGGCCCTTGTCATCACAATGTTCCTTGGTGCTTTTCATCACAATGCTCCATGACAACTCTCATCAAAATACTCCAAGATTTGTTTCATCACAATGCTCCATGGCCCTTGTCATTACAAATCCACATGATCCCTTTCATCACAATTGTCCATGGCAACTTACATAAAAATGCTCCATGCCCCTGTCATCACAATGCCCAAAGATACCTGTTCTTACAATGATCCATGACTCTTGTCATCACAAGGCTCCATGTCCCTTGTATTCACATTGATCCAGGGCCCTTGTTATCACAATGCTCCATAGCGCTTTTCATCGCAATGCTCCATGACCGCTTTCAGCACAATGCCCCATGACCCCTGTCATCATGATGCTCAACTGCCCTTGTCATCACAAGTCTCCATGAAACATTTCCTCAAAATGTTCCAGTATGCCTTTCATCCAAATTCCCCATGGCCACTGTCATCACAATTCTCCATGACCACTGTCATCATAATGGTCCATGACCCGTTTCATCTCAATGCTCCATGACACCTGTCACCACAATGCTCCATGGCCTTTGTCATCACAATGCTCCATGTCCCCTATGATCAAAATGCTCCATGCCTTTTTCCTCACAATGCTCCCGAATTCTTGTCATCACAATGTTCCATGCCAGTGGCATCACAATGCTCCATGGCCTTTGTCATCACAATGCTCCAGAATTCTTGTCATCACAATGTTCCATGACCGTGTCATCACAATGCTACATGACCCTGGTCATCACAGTTCTCCCTGACCTTTGTCATCACAATGCTTTATGTCGCTTTTCATCACAATTCTCAAAGACCACTTTAATCACTATGCTCGCTGACCATTTTCATCACATTTCTCTATTGTCATTACAATTCCCCATCGTCCCTTTCTTCACAAAGCTCCATGATGCCTGTCATCACAATGCTCCACGGCTTCTGTTATCACAATGCTCCAGGACCAATTTCATCACAATACTCCATCCCCCTTGTCATCACAGTGCACAATGAAACCTTTCATTACAATGCTCCATGACACTTGTCATCACAATGCTCCATGGCCTTTATCGTCACAATGCTCCCAGGCACATTTCATCACGATGTTCCATGAAAACTTTCATCACATTGCTCCATGACCATTGTCATCACAATAGTCCATACCCTTGTCAACACAATGCTGCATAATCCTTGTCATCACAATTCTCCATGACTGCTGTCATCACATAATCCAGGACAATTTTCATAACAATGCTTCATGCCCCCAGTCATCACAGTGCTCCATGATACATTTCATCACAATTCCTAGATGATCAATGTCATCACAATGCCCATGACACCTGTCGTCACAATTCGCTATGACCCTTGTCATCACAATACTCGATGAACCGTGTCATCACAGTGTTCCAGGACACATGTCATCACAATGATCCATGACTACTTTCATCACAATGCTCCAATACACCTGTCATCACAATGCTCCATGGCCCCTATTATCATATTGCTCCATGATCTCTTTGATCACAATGCTCCATGACCAGTGTCATCACCATGCCTCATGACGCCTGTCATCTCAATGCTCCATGGCCCCTTTCATCACAATGCTCCATGAACCCAGTCATCACAATGTTCCCTGCCCATATCATCACAATGCTCCTTTTCACCATTAATCACAATGCTCCATGCCCTTTCATCACAATGCTACAGAATTCTTGTCATCGCAATGTTCCTTGACCGTGTCATCACAATGCTCCATGATGCTTGTCATCACAAATCTTCATGACCCCTCTCATCACAATGATCCATGACACTTCTCATCACAAAGCTCCATGACCCCTGTCATCACAATGCTCCATGACCCTTGTCATCACAAAGCTCCATGACCCCTGTCATCACATTGATCCATGACTCCTTTCCTCACAGTGCTCCAGTACCCTTTTCATCACAATGCTCCATGCCATTGTCAGCACAATGCTCCTTGGATCCTGTCATCAAAATGCTCCATCCCCTTTTCATCACAATGATCCAGATATCCTATCATTACAATGCTCCATGCCCATGTCAACACAATGCTCCATGACCCATGTCATCAAAATGCTTTATGAACCTTGTTATCAGAATATTCCATGACCCCTGTCATCAAAATGATCCATGACAGTTGTCATCACAATGCTGCATGATACCTTTCATCCCTACTCTCTGTGACCGCTGTCATCACAATGCTCCAGGACAATTTTCATCACAATGCTCCATGCCCCCTGTCATCACAGTGCCCCTTAACCCCTGTAATCACAATGCTCCATGACCCTGTCATCACAATGCTACATGACCCCTGTCATCACATTGTTCCATGGCCTATGTATTCACAATGCTCCATGGACCCTGTAATCACACTGCTCCATGTTCCCTTTCAACACAATGGTCCATGACCCCTGTCATCACAACGTTCCACGAAAGTTGTCATCAAAAGTCTCCATGACCCTGGTCACCACAAGGTTCCCTGCTCTTGTCATCACAATGCTCCATGACCCTTGTAATCACAGTGGTACATGGCCTTGTCACCACAATGCTCCATGGCCTCTGTCATCACCATGCTCCATGGTCTTTCTCATCACAAAGCTCTATGACCCCTGTCATCACTATGCTTGATGACCATTGTCATCACAATGCTCCAAGGCCCCTGTCATCACAATGCCTCATGGTCTTGTAATCACAAAGCTCCATGACCCCTGTCATCACAATGCTCCATGCCTTTGTCATCACAATGCTCCATGGCCCCTGTAATCACAATGCTACAGAACACTTGTCAGCATAATACTCCATTCCCGTGTCATCCCATTGCTCAATGACATTTGTCATCAAAATGTTCCCTGGCCTTTGTCATCACAGTGATCCATGATAACTTTAATCAAAATTCTACATGACCATTGTCATCACAATGCAAGGTGAGAAATGTCATCACAATGCCCCAAGACACGTGTCATCACAATTCGCCTTGGCCCTTGTTATCTCCATGCTGTATGAACCGTGTCATCACTAGGTTTCAGGACACTTGTCATCAAAGAGATCCATGACAACATTCATCACAATGCCCCATGAACTCTGTTATCTCAATGCTCCATGGCCATCGTATTCCCAATGTTCCATTGTCCCGATAATCGCATTGCTCCATGAACACTTTCATCACAATGCTCCTTGACCACTGTCACCGTAATGACCCAAGACGTTTCTCATCACTGTGCTCCAAGGCCACTCTCATCAAAATGCTCCATGATCTGTGTCAGCCCAATATTGCATGACAGTTGTCATCACAACGCTCTATGATCCCTGTAATCACAATGATCCCTGCCAATAACATCACAATGTTCCATGTCTCCTGTAATCACAATGCACCATGCCCTTGTCATCACAATGCTCCAGGTCTGTTTTCATCACCATGCTTCATGCCCGTGTCATCACAATGCTCCATGAATCTTGTCTTCACAATGCTCCATGGCCCATGTCATCACAATGCTCCGTGACTCCTGTCAACACAATGCCTGATGACTCCTGTCATCAAAATGCTAAATGGCACTTGTCATCACAATGCTCTATGACGCCTGTCATCACTATTTTCCATGTCACTTGTTATCACAATGCTCCATGGCCCCTCTAATCACAGTACTCCATGACCCCTATCATCACAATGCCCAATGCCACCTCTTATCACAATTCTCCATGGCATTTGTCATCACGATGCTCCATGACACCTGTCATCACAATGCTCCATGACACTTGTCATCCCAATGCTCGATGGCCCTTGTCATCACAATGTTCCTTGGTGCTTTTCATCACAATGCTCCATGACAACTCTCATCAAAATACTCCAAGATTTGTTTCATCACAATGCTCCATGGCCCTTGTCATTACAAATCCACATGATCCCTTTCATCACAATTGTCCATGGCAACTTACATAAAAATGCTCCATGCCCCTGTCATCACAATGCCCAAAGATACCTGTTCTTACAATGATCCATGACTCTTGTCATCACAAGGCTCCATGTCCCTTGTATTCACATTGATCCAGGGCCCTTGTCATCACAATGCTCCATAGCGCTTTTCATCGCAATGCTCCATGACCGCTTTCAGCACAATGCCCCATGACCCTTGTCATCATGATGCTCAACTGCCCTTGTCATCACAAGTCTCCATGAAACATTTCCTCAAAATGTTCCAGTATGCCTTTCATCCAAATTCCCCATGGCCACTGTCATCACAATTCTCCATGACCACTGTCATCATAATGGTCCAAGACCCGTTTCATCTCAATGCTCCATGACACCTGTCACCACAATGCTCCATGGCCTTTGTCATCACAATGCTCCATGTCCCCTATGATCAAAATGCTCCATGCCTTTTTCCTCACAATGCTCCCGAATTCTTGTCATCACAATGTTCCATGCCAGTGGCATCACAATGCTCCATGGCCTTTGTCATCACAATGCTCCAGAATTCTTGTCATCACAATGTTCCATGACCGTGTCATCACAATGCTACATGACCCTGGTCATCACAGTTCTCCCTGACCTTTGTCATCACAATGCTTTATGTCGCTTTTCATCACAATTCTCAAAGACCACTTTAATCACTATGCTCGCTGACCATTTTCATCACATTTCTCTATTGTCATTACAATTCCCCATCGTCCCTTTCTTCACAAAGCTCCATGATGCCTGTCATCACAATGCTCCACGGCTTCTGTTATCACAATGCTCCATCACCAATTTCATCACAATACTCCATCCCCCTTGTCATCACAGTGCACAATGAAACCTTTCATTACAATGCTCCATGACACTTGTCATCACAATGCTCCATGGCCTTTATCGTCACAATGCTCCCAGGCACATTTCATCACGATGTTCCATGAAAACTTTCATCACATTGCTCCATGACCATTGTCATCACAATAGTCCATACCCTTGTCAACACAATGCTGCATAATCCTTGTCATCACAATTCTCCATGACTGCTGTCATCACATAATCCAGGACAATTTTCATAACAATGCTTCATGCCCCCAGTCATCACAGTGCTCCATGATACATTTCATCACAATTCCTAGATGATCAATGTCATCACAATGCCCATGACACCTGTCGTCACAATTCGCTATGACCCTTGTCATCACAATACTCGATGAACCGTGTCATCACAGTGTTCCAGGACACATGTCATCACAATGATCCATGACTACTTTCATCACAATGCTCCAATACACCTGTCATCACAATGCTCCATGGCCCCTATTATCATATTGCTCCATGATCTCTTTGATCACAATGCTCCATGACCAGTGTCATCACCATGCCTCATGACGCCTGTCATCTCAATGCTCCATGGCCCCTTTCATCACAATGCTCCATGAACCCAGTCATCACAATGTTCCCTGCCCATATCATCACAATGCTCCTTTTCACCATTAATCACAATGCTCCATGCCCTTTCATCACAATGCTACAGAATTCTTGTCATCGCAATGTTCCTTGACCGTGTCATCACAATGCTCCATGATGCTTGTCATCACAAATCTTCATGACCCCTCTCATCACAATGATCCATGACACTTCTCATCACAAAGCTCCATGACCCCTGTCATCACAATGCTCCATGACCCTTGTCATCACAAAGCTCCATGACCCCTGTCATCACATTGATCCATGACTCCTTTCCTCACAGTGCTCCAGTACCCTTTTCATCACAATGCTCCATGCCATTGTCAGCACAATGCTCCTTGGATCCTGTCATCAAAATGCTCCATCCCCTTTTCATCACAATGATCCAGATATCCTATCATTACAATGCTCCATGCCCATGTCAACACAATGCTCCATGACCCATGTCATCAAAATGCTTTATGAACCTTGTTATCAGAATATTCCATGGCCCCTGTCATCAAAATGATCCATGACAGTTGTCATCACAATGCTGCATGATACCTTTCATCCCTACTCTCTGTGACCGCTGTCATCACAATGCTCCAGGACAATTTTCATCACAATGCTCCATGCCCCCTGTCATCACAGTGCCCCTTAACCCCTGTAATCACAATGCTCCATGACCCTGTCATCACAATGCTACATGACCCCTGTCATCACATTGTTCCATGGCCTATGTATTCACAATGCTCCATGGACCCTGTAATCACACTGCTCCATGTTCCCTTTCAACACAATGGTCCATGACCCCTGTCATCACAACGTTCCACGAAAGTTGTCATCAAAAGTCTCCATGACCCTGGTCACCACAAGGTTCCCTGCTCTTGTCATCACAATGCTCCATGACCCTTGTAATCACAGTGGTACATGGCCTTGTCACCACAATGCTCCATGGCCTCTGTCATCACCATGCTCCATGGTCTTTCTCATCACAAAGCTCTATGACCCCTGTCATCACTATGCTTGATGACCATTGTCATCACAATGCTCCAAGGCCCCTGTCATCACAATGCCTCATGGTCTTGTAATCACAAAGCTCCATGACCCCTGTCATCACAATGCTCCATGCCTTTGTCATCACAATGCTCCATGGCCCCTGTAATCACAATGCTACAGAACACTTGTCAGCATAATACTCCATTCCCGTGTCATCCCATTGCTCAATGACATTTGTCATCAAAATGTTCCCTGGCCTTTGTCATCACAGTGATCCATGATAACTTTAATCAAAATTCTACATGACCATTGTCATCACAATGCAAGGTGAGAAATGTCATCACAATGCCCCAAGACACGTGTCATCACAATTCGCCTTGGCCCTTGTTATCTCCATGCTGTATGAACCGTGTCATCACTAGGTTTCAGGACACTTGTCATCAAAGAGATCCATGACAACATTCATCACAATGCCCCATGAACTCTGTTATCTCAATGCTCCATGGCCATTGTATTCCCAATGTTCCATTGTCCCGATAATCGCATTGCTCCATGAACACTTTCATCACAATGCTCCTTGACCACTGTCACCGTAATGACCCAAGACGTTTCTCATCACTGTGCTCCAAGGCCACTCTCATCAAAATGCTCCATGATCTGTGTCAGCCCAATATTGCATGACAGTTGTCATCACAACGCTCTATGATCCCTGTAATCACAATGATCCCTGCCAATAACATCACAATGTTCCATGTCTCCTGTAATCACAATGCACCATGCCCTTGTCATCACAATGCTCCAGGTCTGTTTTCATCACCATGCTTCATGCCCGTGTCATCACAATGCTCCATGAATCTTGTCTTCACAATGCTCCATGGCCCATGTCATCACAATGCTCCGTGACTCCTGTCAACACAATGCCTGATGACTCCTGTCATCAAAATGCTAAATGGCACTTGTCATCACAATGCTCTATGACGCCTGTCATCACTATTTTCCATGTCACTTGTTATCACAATGCTCCATGGCCCCTCTAATCACAGTACTCCATGACCCCTATCATCACAATGCCCAATGCCACCTCTTATCACAATTCTCCATGGCATTTGTCATCACGATGCTCCATGACACCTGTCATCACAATGCTCCATGACACTTGTCATCACAATGCTCGATGGCCCTTGTCATCACAATGTTCCTTGGTGCTTTTCATCACAATGCTCCATGACAACTCTCATCAAAATACTCCAAGATTTGTTTCATCACAATGCTCCATGGCCCTTGTCATTACAAATCCACATGATCCCTTTCATCACAATTGTCCATGGCAACTTACATAAAAATGCTCCATGCCCCTGTCATCACAATGCCCAAAGATACCTGTTCTTACAATGATCCATGACTCTTGTCATCACAAGGCTCCATGTCCCTTGTATTCACATTGATCCAGGGCCCTTGTCATCACAATGCTCCATAGCGCTTTTCATCGCAATGCTCCATGACCGCTTTCAGCACAATGCCCCATGACCCCTGTCATCATGATGCTCAACTGCCCTTGTCATCACAAGTCTCCATGAAACATTTCCTCAAAATGCTCCAGTACGCCTATCATCCAAATTCCCCATGGCCACTGTCATCACAATTCTCCATGACCACTGTCATCATAATGGTCCATGACCCGTTTCATCTCAATGCTCCATGACACCTGTCACCACAATGCTCCATGGCCTTTTTCATCACAATGCTCCATGTCCCCTATGATCAAAATGCTCCATGCCTTTTTCCTCACAATGCTCCAGAATTCTTGTCATCACAATGTTCCATGCCCGTGGCATCACAATGCTCCATGGCCCTTGTCATCACAATGCTCCAGAATTCTTGTCATCACAATGTTCCATGACCATGTCATCACAATGCTACATGACCCTGGTCATCACAGTTCTCCCTGACCTTTGTCATCACAATGCTTTATGTCGCTTTTCATCACAATTCTCAAAGACCACTTTAATCACTATGCTCGCTGACCATTTTCATCACATTTCTCTATTGTCATTACAATTCCCCATTGTCCCTTTCTTCACAATGCTCCATGATGCCTGTCATCACAATGCTCCACGGCTTCTGTTATCACAATGCTCCAGGACCAGTTTCATCACAATACTCCATCCCCCTTGTCATCACAGTGCACAATGAAACCTTTCATTACAATGCTCCATGACACTTGTCAACACAATGCTCCATGGCCTTTATCGTCACAATGCTCCCAGGCACTTTTCATCACGATGTTCCATGAAAACTTTCATCACATTGCTCCATGACCATTGTCATCACAATAGTCCATTCCCTTGTCAACACAATGCTGCATAATCCTTGTCATCACAATTCTCCATGACTGCTGTCATCACATAATCCAGGACAATTTTCATAACAATGCTTCATGCCCCCAGTCATCACAGTGCTCCATGATACATTTCATCACAATTCCTAGATGATCAATGTCATCACAATGCCCATGACACCTGTCGTCACAATTCGCTATGACCCTTGTCATCACAATACTCGATGAACCGTGTCATCACAGTGTTCCAGGACACATGTCATCACAATGATCCATGACTACTTTCATCACAATGCTCCAATACACCTGTCATCACAATGCTCCATGGCCCCTATTATCATATTGCTCCATGATCTCTTTGATCACAATGCTCCATGACCAGTGTCATCACCATGCCTCATGACGCCTGTCATCTCAATGCTCCATGGCCCCTTTCATCACAATGCTCCATGAACCCAGTCATCACAATGTTCCCTGCCCATATCATCACAATGCTCCTTTTCACCATTAATCACAATGCTCCATGCCCTTTCATCACAATGCTACAGAATTCTTGTCATCGCAATGTTCCTTGACCGTGTCATCACAATGCTCCATGATGCTTGTCATCACAAATCTTCATGACCCCTCTCATCACAATGATCCATGACACTTCTCATCACAAAGCTCCATGACCCCTGTCATCACAATGCTCCATGACCCTTGTCATCACAAAGCTCCATGACCCCTGTCATCACATTGATCCATGACTCCTTTCCTCACAGTGCTCCAGTACCCTTTTCATCACAATGCTCCATGCCATTGTCAGCACAATGCTCCTTGGATCCTGTCATCAAAATGCTCCATCCCCTTTTCATCACAATGATCCAGATATCCTATCATTACAATGCTCCATGCCCGTGTCAACACAATGCTCCATGACCCATGTCATCAAAATGCTTTATGAACCTTGTTATCAGAATATTCCATGACCCCTGTCATCAAAATGATCCATGACAGTTGTCATCACAATGCTGCATGATACCTTTCATCCCTACTCTCTGTGACCGCTGTCATCACAATGCTCCAGGACAATTTTCATCACAATGCTCCATGCCGCCTGTCATCACAGTGCCCCTTAACCCCTGTAATCACAATGCTCCATGACCCTGTCATCACAATGCTACATGACCCCTGTCATCACATTGTTCCATGGCCTATGTATTCACAATGCTCCATGGACCCTGTAATCACACTGCTCCATGTTCCCTTTCAACACAATGGTCCATGACCCCTGTCATCACAACGTTCCACGAAAGTTGTCATCAAAAGTCTCCATGACCCTGGTCACCACAAGGTTCCCTGCTCTTGTCATCACAATGCTCCATGACCCTTGTAATCACAGTGGTACATGGCCTTGTCACCACAATGCTCCATGGCCTCTGTCATCACCATGCTCCATGGTCTTTCTCATCACAAAGCTCTATGACCCCTGTCATCACTATGCTTGATGACCATTGTCATCACAATGCTCCAAGGCCCCTGTCATCACAATGCCTCATGGTCTTGTAATCACAAAGCTCCATGACCCCTGTCATCACAATGCTCCATGCCTTTGTCATCACAATGCTCCATGGCCCCTGTAATCACAATGCTACAGAACACTTGTCAGCATAATACTCCATTCCCGTGTCATCCCATTGCTCAATGACATTTGTCATCAAAATGTTCCCTGGCCTTTGTCATCACAGTGATCCATGATAACTTTAATCAAAATTCTACATGACCATTGTCATCACAATGCAAGGTGAGAAATGTCATCACAATGCCCCAAGACACGTGTCATCACAATTCGCCTTGGCCCTTGTTATCTCCATGCTGTATGAACCGTGTCATCACTAGGTTTCAGGACACTTGTCATCAAAGAGATCCATGACAACATTCATCACAATGCCCCATGAACTCTGTTATCTCAATGCTCCATGGCCATCGTATTCCCAATGTTCCATTGTCCCGATAATCGCATTGCTCCATGAACACTTTCATCACAATGCTCCTTGACCACTGTCACCGTAATGACCCAAGACGTTTCTCATCACTGTGCTCCAAGGCCACTCTCATCAAAATGCTCCATGATCTGTGTCAGCCCAATATTGCATGACAGTTGTCATCACAACGCTCTATGATCCCTGTAATCACAATGATCCCTGCCAATAACATCACAATGTTCCATGTCTCCTGTAATCACAATGCACCATGCCCTTGTCATCACAATGCTCCAGGTCTGTTTTCATCACCATGCTTCATGCCCGTGTCATCACAATGCTCCATGAATCTTGTCTTCACAATGCTCCATTGCCAATGTCATCACAATGCTCCGTGACTCCTGTCAACACAATGCCTGATGACTCCTGTCATCAAAATGCTAAATGGCACTTGTCATCACAATGCTCTATGACGCCTGTCATCACTATTTTCCATGTCACTTGTTATCACAATGCTCCATGGCCCCTCTAATCACAGTACTCCATGACCCCTATCATCACAATGCCCAATGCCACCTCTTATCACAATTCTCCATGGCATTTGTCATCACGATGCTCCATGACACCTGTCATCACAATGCTCCATGACACTTGTCATCACAATGCTCGATGGCCCTTGTCAGCACAATGTTCCTTGGTGCTTTTCATCACAATGCTCCATGACAACTCTCATCAAAATACTCCAAGATTTATTTATCACAATGCTCCATGGCCCTTGTCATTACAAATCCACATGATCCCTTTCATCACAATTGTCCATGGCAACTTACATAAAAATGCTCCATGCCCCTGTCATCACAATGCCCAAAGATACCTGTTCTTACAATGATCCATGACTCTTGTCATCACAAGGCTCCATGTCCCTTGTATTCACATTGATCCAGGGCCCTTGTCATCACAATGCTCCATAGCGCTTTTCATCGCAATGCTCCATGACCGCTTTCAGCACAATGCCCCATGACCCCTGTCATCATGATGCTCAACTGCCCTTGTCATCACAAGTCTCCATGAAACATTTCCTCAAAATGCTCCAGTATGCCTTTCATCCAAATTCCCCATGGCCACTGTCATCACAATTCTCCATGACCACTGTCATCATAATGGTCCATGACCCGTTTCATCTCAATGCTCCATGACACCTGTCACCACAATGCTCCATGGCCTTTGTCATCACAATGCTCCATGTCCCCTATGATCAAAATGCTCCATGCCTTTTTCCTCACAATGCTCCCGAATTCTTGTCATCACAATGTTCCATGCCAGTGGCATCACAATGCTCCATGGCCCTTGTCATCACAATGCTCCAGAATTCTTGTCATCACAATGTTCCATGACCGTGTCATCACAATGCTACATGACCCTGGTCATCACAGTTCTCCCTGACCTTTGTCATCACAATGCTTTATGTCGCTTTTCATCACAATTCTCAAAGACCATTTTAATCACTATGCTCGCTGACCATTTTCATCACATTTCTCTATTGTTATTACAATTCCCCATCGTCCCTTTCTTCACAATGCTCCATGATGCCTGTCATCACAATGCTCCACGGCTTCTGTTATCACAATGCTCCAGGACCAGTTTCATCACAATACTCCATCCCCCTTGTCATCACAGTGCACAATGAAACCTTTCATTACAATGCTCCATGACACTTGTCATCACAATGCTCCATGGCCTTTATCGTCACAATGCTCCCAGGCACATTTCATCACGATGTTCCATGAAAACTTTCATCACATTGCTCCATGACCATTGTCATCACAATAGTCCATACCCTTGTCAACACAATGCTGCATAATCCTTGTCATCACAATTCTCCATGACTGCTGTCATCACATAATCCAGGACAATTTTCATAACAATGCTTCATGCCCCCAGTCATCACAGTGCTCCATGATACATTTCATCACAATTCCTAGATGATCAATGTCATCACAATGCCCATGACACCTGTCGTCACAATTCGCTATGACCCTTGTCATCACAATACTCGATGAACCGTGTCATCACAGTGTTCCAGGACACATGTCATCACAATGATCCATGACTACTTTCATCACAATGCTCCAATACACCTGTCATCACAATGCTCCATGGCCCCTATTATCATATTGCTCCATGATCTCTTTGATCACAATGCTCCATGACCAGTGTCATCACCATGCCTCATGACGCCTGTCATCTCAATGCTCCATGGCCCCTTTCATCACAATGCTCCATGAACCCAGTCATCACAATGTTCCCTGCCCATATCATCACAATGCTCCTTTTCACCATTAATCACAATGCTCCATGCCCTTTCATCACAATGCTACAGAATTCTTGTCATCGCAATGTTCCTTGACCGTGTCATCACAATGCTCCATGATGCTTGTCATCACAAATCTTCATGACCCCTCTCATCACAATGATCCATGACACTTCTCATCACAAAGCTCCATGACCCCTGTCATCACAATGCTCCATGACCCTTGTCATCACAAAGCTCCATGACCCCTGTCATCACATTGATCCATGACTCCTTTCCTCACAGTGCTCCAGTACCCTTTTCATCACAATGCTCCATGCCATTGTCAGCACAATGCTCCTTGGATCCTGTCATCAAAATGCTCCATCCCCTTTTCATCACAATGATCCAGATATCCTATCATTACAATGCTCCATGCCCATGTCAACACAATGCTCCATGACCCATGTCATCAAAATGCTTTATGAACCTTGTTATCAGAATATTCCATGACCCCTGTCATCAAAATGATCCATGACAGTTGTCATCACAATGCTGCATGATACCTTTCATCCCTACTCTCTGTGACCGCTGTCATCACAATGCTCCAGGACAATTTTCATCACAATGCTCCATGCCCCCTGTCATCACAGTGCCCTTAACCCCTGTAATCACAATGCTCCATGACCCTGTCATCACAATGCTACATGACCCCTGTCATCACATTGTTCCATGGCCTATGTATTCACAATGCTCCATGGACCCTGTAATCACACTGCTCCATGTTCCCTTTCAACACAATGGTCCATGACCCCTGTCATCACAACGTTCCACGAAAGTTGTCATCAAAAGTCTCCATGACCCTGGTCACCACAAGGTTCCCTGCTCTTGTCATCACAATGCTCCATGACCCTTGTAATCACAGTGGTACATGGCCTTGTCACCACAATGCTCCATGGCCTCTGTCATCACCATGCTCCATGGTCTTTCTCATCACAAAGCTCTATGACCCCTGTCATCACTATGCTTGATGACCATTGTCATCACAATGCTCCAAGGCCCCTGTCATCACAATGCCTCATGGTCTTGTAATCACAAAGCTCCATGACCCCTGTCATCACAATGCTCCATGCCTTTGTCATCACAATGCTCCATGGCCCCTGTAATCACAATGCTACAGAACACTTGTCAGCATAATACTCCATTCCCGTGTCATCCCTTTGCTCAATGACATTTGTCATCAAAATGTTCCCTGGCCTTTGTCATCACAGTGATCCATGATAACTTTAATCAAAATTCTACATGACCATTGTCATCACAATGCAAGGTGAGAAATGTCATCACAATGCCCCAAGACACGTGTCATCACAATTCGCCTTGGCCCTTGTTATCTCCATGCTGTATGAACCGTGTCATCACTAGGTTTCAGGACACTTGTCATCAAAGAGATCCATGACAACATTCATCACAATGCCCCATGAACTCTGTTATCTCAATGCTCCATGGCCATTGTATTCCCAATGTTCCATTGTCCCAATAATCGCATTGCTCCATGAACACTTTCATCACAATGCTCCTTGACCACTGTCACCGTAATGACCCAAGACGTTTCTCATCACTGTGCTCCAAGGCCACTCTCATCAAAATGCTCCATGATCTGTGTCAGCCCAATATTGCATGACAGTTGTCATCACAACGCTCTATGATCCCTGTAATCACAATGATCCCTGCCAATAACATCACAATGTTCCATGTCTCCTGTAATCACAATGCACCATGCCCTTGTCATCACAATGCTCCAGGTCTGTTTTCATCACCATGCTTCATGCCCGTGTCATCACAATGCTCCATGAATCTTGTCTTCACAATGCTCCATGGCCCATGTCATCACAATGCTCCGTGACTCCTGTCAACACAATGCCTGATGACTCCTGTCATCAAAATGCTAAATGGCACTTGTCATCACAATGCTCTATGACGCCTGTCATCACTATTTTCCATGTCACTTGTTATCACAATGCTCCATGGCCCCTCTAATCACAGTACTCCATGACCCCTATCATCACAATGCCCAATGCCACCTCTTATCACAATTCTCCATGGCATTTGTCATCACGATGCTCCATGACACCTGTCATCACAATGCTCCATGACACTTGTCATCACAATGCTCGATGGCCCTTGTCATCACAATGTTCCTTGGTGCTTTTCATCACAATGCTCCATGACAACTCTCATCAAAATACTCCAAGATTTGTTTCATCACAATGCTCCATGGCCCTTGTCATTACAAATCCACATGATCCCTTTCATCACAATTGTCCATGGCAACTTACATAAAAATGCTCCATGCCCCTGTCATCACAATGCCCAAAGATACCTGTTCTTACAATGATCCATGACTCTTGTCATCACAAGGCTCCATGTCCCTTGTATTCACATTGATCCAGGGCCCTTGTCATCACAATGCTCCATAGCGCTTTTCATCGCAATGCTCCATGACCGCTTTCAGCACAATGCCCCATGACCCCTGTCATCATGATGCTCAACTGCCCTTGTCATCACAAGTCTCCATGAAACATTTCCTCAAAATGTTCCAGTATGCCTTTCATCCAAATTCCCCGTGGCCACTGTCATCACAATTCTCCATGACCACTGTCATCATAATGGTCCATGACCCGTTTCATCTCAATGCTCCATGACACCTGTCACCACAATGCTCCATGGCCTTTGTCATCACAATGCTCCATGTCCCCTATGATCAAAATGCTCCATGCCTTTTTCCTCACAATGCTCCCGAATTCTTGTCATCACAATGTTCCATGCCAGTGGCATCACAATGCTCCATGGCCCTTGTCATCACAATGCTCCAGAATTCTTGTCATCACAATGTTCCATGACCGTGTCATCACAATGCTACATGACACTGGTCATCACAGTTCTCCCTGACCTTTGTCATCACAATGCTTTATGTCGCTTTTCATCACAATTCTCAAAGACCACTTTAATCACTATGCTCGCTGACCATTTTCATCACATTTCTCTATTGTCATTACAATTCCCCATCGTCCCTTTCTTCACAATGCTCCATGATGCCTGTCATCACAATGCTCCACGGCTTCTGTTATCACAATGCTCCAGGACCAGTTTCATCACAATACTCCATCCCCCTTGTCATCACAGTGCACAATGAAACCTTTCATTACAATGCTCCATGACACTTGTCATCACAATGCTCCATGGCCTTTATCGTCACAATGCTCCCAGGCACATTTCATCACGATGTTCCATGAAAACTTTCATCACATTGCTCCATGACCATTGTCATCACAATAGTCCATACCCTTGTCAACACAATGCTGCATAATCCTTGTCATCACAATTCTCCATGACTGCTGTCATCACATAATCCAGGACAATTTTCATAACAATGCTTCATGCCCCCAGTCATCACAGTGCTCCATGATACATTTCATCACAATTCCTAGATGATCAATGTCATCACAATGCCCATGACACCTGTCGTCACAATTCGCTATGACCCTTGTCATCACAATACTCGATGAACCGTGTCATCACAGTGTTCCAGGACACATGTCATCACAATGATCCATGACTACTTTCATCACAATGCTCCAATACACCTGTCATCACAATGCTCCATGGCCCCTATTATCATATTGCTCCATGATCTCTTTGATCACAATGCTCCATGACCAGTGTCATCACCATGCCTCATGACGCCTGTCATCTCAATGCTCCATGGCCCCTTTCATCACAATGCTCCATGAACCCAGTCATCACAATGTTCCCTGCCCATATCATCACAATGCTCCTTTTCACCATTAATCACAATGCTCCATGCCCTTTCATCACAATGCTACAGAATTCTTGTCATCGCAATGTTCCTTGACCGTGTCATCACAATGCTCCATGATGCTTGTCATCACAAATCTTCATGACCCCTCTCATCACAATGATCCATGACACTTCTCATCACAAAGCTCCATGACCCCTGTCATCACAATGCTCCATGACCCTTGTCATCACAAAGCTCCATGACCCCTGTCATCACATTGATCCATGACTCCTTTCCTCACAGTGCTCCAGTACCCTTTTCATCACAATGCTCCATGCCATTGTCAGCACAATGCTCTTTGGATCCTGTCATCAAAATGCTCCATCCCCTTTTCATCACAATGATCCAGATATCCTATCATTACAATGCTCCATGCCCGTGTCAACACAATGCTCCATGACCCATGTCATCAAAATGCTTTATGAACCTTGTTATCAGAATATTCCATGACCCCTGTCATCAAAATGATCCATGACAGTTGTCATCACAATGCTGCATGATACCTTTCATCCCTACTCTCTGTGACCGCTGTCATCACAATGCTCCAGGACAATTTTCATCACAATGCTCCATGCCCCCTGTCATCACAGTGCCCCTTAACCCCTGTAATCACAATGCTCCGTGACCCTGTAATCACAATGCTACATGACCCCTGTCATCACATTGTTCCATGGCCTATGTATTCACAATGCTCCATGGACCCTGTAATCACACTGCTCCATGTTCCCTTTCAACACAATGGTCCATGACCCCTGTCATCACAACGTTCCACGAAAGTTGTCATCAAAAGTCTCCATGACCCTGGTCACCACAAGGTTCCCTGCTCTTGTCATCACAATGCTCCATGACCCTTGTAATCACAGTGGTACATGGCCTTGTCACCACAATGCTCCATGGCCTCTGTCATCACCATGCTCCATGGTCTTTCTCATCACAAAGCTCTATGACCCCTGTCATCACTATGCTTGATGACCATTGTCATCACAATGCTCCAAGGCCCCTGTCATCACAATGCCTCATGGTCTTGTAATCACAAAGCTCCATGACCCCTGTCATCACAATGCTCCATGCCTTTGTCATCACAATGCTCCATGGCCCCTGTAATCACAATGCTACAGAACACTTGTCAGCATAATACTCCATTCCCGTGTCATCCCTTTGCTCAATGACATTTGTCATCAAAATGTTCCCTGGCCTTTGTCATCACAGTGATCCATGATAACTTTAATCAAAATTCTACATGACCATTGTCATCACAATGCAAGGTGAGAAATGTCATCACAATGCCCCAAGACACGTGTCATCACAATTTGCCTTGGCCCTTGTTATCTCCATGCTGTATGAACCGTGTCATCACTAGGTTTCAGGACACTTGTCATCAAAGAGATCCATGACAACATTCATCACAATGCCCCATGAACTCTGTTATCTCAATGCTCCATGGCCATTGTATTCCCAATGTCCCATTGTCCCGATAATCGCATTGCTCCATGAACACTTTCATCACAATGCTCCTTGACCACTGTCACCGTAATGACCCAAGACGTTTCTCATCACTGTGCTCCAAGGCCACTCTCATCAAAATGCTCCATGATCTGTGTCAGCCCAATATTGCATGACAGTTGTCATCACAACGCTCTATGATCCCTGTAATCACAATGATCCCTGCCAATAACATCACAATGTTCCATGTCTCCTGTAATCACAATGCACCATGCCGTTGTCATCACAATGCTCCAGGTCTGTTTTCATCACCATGCTTCATGCCCGTGTCATCACAATGCTCCATGAATCTTGTCTTCACAATGCTCCATGGCCCATGTCATCACAATGCTCCGTGACTCCTGTCAACACAATGCCTGATGACTCCTGTCATCAAAATGCTAAATGGCACTTGTCATCACAATGCTCTATGACGCCTGTCATCACTATTTTCCATGTCACTTGTTATCACAATGCTCCATGGCCCCGCTAATCACAGTACTCCATGACCCCTATCATCACAATGCCCAATGCCACCTCTTATCACAATTCTCCATGGCATTTGTCATCACGATGCTCCATGACACCTGTCATCACAATGCTCCATGACACTTGTCATCACAATGCTCGATGGCCCTTGTCATCACAATGTTCCTTAGTGCTTTTCATCACAATGCTCCATGACAACTCTCATCAAAATACTCCAAGATTTGTTTCATCACAATGCTCCATGGCCCTTGTCATTACAAATCCACATGATCCCTTTCATCACAATTGTCCATGGCAACTTACATAAAAATGCTCCATGCCCCTGTCATCACAATGCCCAAAGATACCTGTTCCTACAATGATCCATGACTCTTGTCATCACAAGGCTCCATGTCCCTTGTATTCACATTGATCCAGGGCCCTTGTCATCACAATGCTCCATAGCGCTTTTCATCGCAATGCTCCATGACCGCTTTCAGCACAATGCCCCATGACCCCTGTCATCATGATGCTCAACTGCCCTTGTCATCACAAGTCTCCATGAAACATTTCCTCAAAATGCTCCAGTACGCCTTTCATCCAAATTCCCCATGGCCACTGTCATCACAATTCTCCATGACCACTGTCATCATAATGGTCCATGACCCGTTTCATCTCAATGCTCCATGACACCTGTCACCACAATGCTCCATGGCCTTTTTCATCACAATGCTCCATGTCCCCTATGATCAAAATGCTCCATGCCTTTTTCCTCACAATGCTCCAGAATTCTTGTCATCACAATGTTCCATGACCGTGTCATCACAATGCTACATGACCCTGGTCATCACAGTTCTCCCTGACCTTTGTCATCACAATGCTTTATGTCGCTTTTCATCACAATTCTCAAAGACCACTTTAATCACTATGCTCGCTGACCATTTTCATCACATTTCTCTATTGTCATTACAATTCCCCATCGTCCCTTTCTTCACAATGCTCCATGATGCCTGTCATCACAATGCTCCACGGCTTCTGTTATCACAATGCTCCAGGACCAGTTTCATCACAATACTCCATCCCCCTTGTCATCACAGTGCACAATGAAACCTTTCATTACAATGCTCCATGACACTTGTCAACACAATGCTCCATGGCCTTTATCGTCACAATGCTCCCAGGCACTTTTCATCACGATGTTCCATGAAAACTTTCATCACATTGCTCCATGACCATTGTCATCACAATAGTCCATACCCTTGTCAACACAATGCTGCATAATCCTTGTCATCACAATTCTCCATGACTGCTGTCATCACATAATCCAGGACAATTTTCATAACAATGCTTCATGCCCCCAGTCGTCACAGTGCTCCATGATACATTTCATCACAATTCCTAGATGATCAATGTCATCACAATGCCCATGACACCTGTCGTCACAATTCGCTATGACCCTTGTCATCACAATACTCGATGAACCGTGTCATCACAGTGTTCCAGGACACATGTCATCACAATGATCCATGACTACTTTCATCACAATGCTCCAATACACCTGTCATCACAATGCTCCATGGCCCCTATTATCATATTGCTCCATGATCTCTTTGATCACAATGCTCCATGACCAGTGTCATCACCATGCCTCATGACGCCTGTCATCTCAATGCTCCATGGCCCCTTTCATCACAATGCTCCATGAACCCAGTCATCACAATGTTCCCTGCCCATATCATCACAATGCTCCTTTTCACCATTAATCACAATGCTCCATGCCCTTTCATCACAATGCTACAGAATTCTTGTCATCGCAATGTTCCTTGACCGTGTCATCACAATGCTCCATGATGCTTGTCATCACAAATCTTCATGACCCCTCTCATCACAATGATCCATGACACTTCTCATCACAAAGCTCCATGATCCCTGTCATCACAATGCTCCATGACCCTTGTCATCACAAAGCTCCATGACCCCTGTCATCACATTGATCCATGACTCCTTTCCTCACAGTGCTCCAGTACCCTTTTCATCACAATGCTCCATGCCATTGTCAGCACAATGCTCCTTGGATCCTGTCATCAAAATGCTCCATCCCCTTTTCATCACAATGATCCAGATATCCTATCATTACAATGCTCCATGCCCGTGTCAACACAATGCTCCATGACCCATGTCATCAAAATGCTTTATGAACCTTGTTATCAGAATATTCCATGACCCCTGTCATCAAAATGATCCATGACAGTTGTCATCACAATGCTGCATGATACCTTTCATCCCTACTCTCTGTGACCGCTGTCATCACAATGCTCCAGGACAATTTTCATCACAATGCTCCATGCCCCCTGTCATCACAGTGCCCCTTAACCCCTGTAATCACAATGCTCCATGACCCTGTCATCACAATGCTACATGACCCCTGTCATCACATTGTTCCATGGCCTATGTATTCACAATGCTCCATGGACCCTGTAATCACACTGCTCCATGTTCCCTTTCAACACAATGGTCCATGACCCCTGTCATCACAACGTTCCACGAAAGTTGTCATCAAAAGTCTCCATGACCCTGGTCACCACAAGGTTCCCTGCTCTTGTCATCACAATGCTCCATGACCCTTGTAATCACAGTGGTACATGGCCTTGTCACCACAATGCTCCATGGCCTCTGTCATCACCATGCTCCATGGTCTTTCTCATCACAAAGCTCTATGACCCCTGTCATCACTATGCTTGATGACCATTGTCATCACAATGCTCCAAGGCCCCTGTCATCACAATGCCTCATGGTCTTGTAATCACAAAGCTCCATGACCCCTGTCATCACAATGCTCCATGCCTTTGTCATCACAATGCTCCATGGCCCCTGTAATCACAATGCTACAGAACACTTGTCAGCATAATACTCCATTCCCGTGTCATCCCATTGCTCAATGACATTTGTCATCAAAATGTTCCCTGGCCTTTGTCATCACAGTGATCCATGATAACTTTAATCAAAATTCTACATGACCATTGTCATCACAATGCAAGGTGAGAAATGTCATCACAATGCCCCAAGACACGTGTCATCACAATTCGCCTTGGCCCTTGTTATCTCCATGCTGTATGAACCGTGTCATCACTAGGTTTCAGGACACTTGTCATCAAAGAGATCCATGACAACATTCATCACAATGCCCCATGAACTCTGTTATCTCAATGCTCCATGGCCATTGTATTCCCAATGTTCCATTGTCCCGATAATCGCATTGCTCCATGAACACTTTCATCACAATGCTCCTTGACCACTGTCACCGTAATGACCCAAGACGTTTCTCATCACTGTGCTCCAAGGCCACTCTCATCAAAATGCTCCATGATCTGTGTCAGCCCAATATTGCATGACAGTTGTCATCACAACGCTCTATGATCCCTGTAATCACAATGATCCCTGCCAATAACATCACAATGTTCCATGTCTCCTGTAATCACAATGCACCATGCCGTTGTCATCACAATGCTCCAGGTCTGTTTTCATCACCATGCTTCATGCCCGTGTCATCACAATGCTCCATGAATCTTGTCTTCACAATGCTCCATGGCCCATGTCATCACAATGCTCCGTGACTCCTGTCAACACAATGCCTGATGACTCCTGTCATCAAAATGCTAAATGGCACTTGTCATCACAATGCTCTATGACGCCTGTCATCACTATTTTCCATGTCACTTGTTATCACAATGCTCCATGGCCCCTCTAATCACAGTACTCCATGACCCCTATCATCACAATGCCCAATGCCACCTCTTATCACAACTCTCCATGGCATTTGTCATCACGATGCTCCATGACACCTGTCATCACAATGCTCCATGACACTTGTCATCACAATGCTCGATGGCCCTTGTCATCACAATGTTCCTTGGTGCTTTTCATCACAATGCTCCATGACAACTCTCATCAAAATACTCCAAGATTTGTTTCATCACAATGCTCCATGGCCCTTGTCATTACAAATCCACATGATCCCTTTCATCACAATTGTCCATGGCAACTTACATAAAAATGCTCCATGCCCCTGTCATCACAATGCCCAAAGATACCTGTTCTTACAATGATCCATGACTCTTGTCATCACAAGGCTCCATGTCCCTTGTATTCACATTGATCCAGGGCCCTTGTCATCACAATGCTCCATAGCGCTTTTCATCGCAATGCTCCATGACCGCTTTCAGCACAATGCCCCATGACCCCTGTCATCATGATGCTCAACTGCCCTTGTCATCACAAGTCTCCATGAAACATTTCCTCAAAATGCTCCAGTACGCCTTTCATCCAAATTCCCCATGGCCACTGTCATCACAATTCTCCATGACCACTGTCATCATAATGGTCCATGACCCGTTTCATCTCAATGCTCCATGACACCTGTCACCACAATGCTCCATGGCCTTTTTCATCACAATGCTCCATGTCCCCTATGATCAAAATGCTCCATGCCTTTTTCCTCACAATGCTCTAGAATTCTTGTCATCACAATGTTCCATGCCCGTGGCATCACAATGCTCCATGGCCCTTGTCATCACAATGCTCCAGAATTCTTGTCATCACAATGTTCCATGACCGTGTCATCACAATGCTACATGACCCTGGTCATCACAGTTCTCCCTGACCTTTGTCATCACAATGCTTTATGTCGCTTTTCATCACAATTCTCAAAGACCACTTTAATCACTATGCTCGCTGACCATTTTCATCACATTTCTCTATTGTCATTACAATTCCCCATCGTCCCTTTCTTCACAATGCTCCATGATGCCTGTCATCACAATGCTCCACGGCTTCTGTTATCACAATGCTCCAGGACCAGTTTCATCACAATACTCCATCCCCCTTGTCATCACAGTGCACAATGAAACCTTTCATTACAATGCTCCATGACACTTGTCAACACAATGCTCCATGGCCTTTATCGTCACAATGCTCCCAGGCACTTTTCATCACGATGTTCCATGAAAACTTTCATCACATTGCTCCATGACCATTGTCATCACAATAGTCCATACCCTTGTCAACACAATGCTGCATAATCCTTGTCATCACAATTCTCCATGACTGCTGTCATCACATAATCCAGGACAATTTTCATAACAATGCTTCATGCCCCCAGTCATCACAGTGCTCCATGATACATTTCATCGCAATTCCTAGATGATCAATGTCATCACAATGCCCATAACACCTGTCATCACAATTCGCTATGACCCTTGTCATCACAATACTCGATGAACCGTGTCATCACAGTGTTCCAGGACACATGCCATCACAATGATCCATGACTACTTTCATCACAATGCTCCAATACTCCTGTCATCACAATGCTCCATGGCCCCTGTTATCATATTGCTCCATGATCTCTTTGATCACAATGCTCCATGACCAGTGTCATCACCATGCCTCATGACGCCTGTCATCTCAATGCTCCATGGCCCCTTTCATCACAATGCTCCTTGAACCCAGTCATCACAATGTTCCCTGCCCTTTTCATCACAATGCTCCATGCCCTTGTCATCAAAATGCTCCAGAACTCTTGTCATCATAATGCTCCATGCAAATGTCATCAAAATGCCCCATGACACTTGTCATCACAATGCTGCATGGCCTTTTTCATTACAATGTTCCATGGCCCCTGTCATAACAGTGCTCCATGATACCATTCATCACAATTCTAGATGAACACAGTCATCACAATGCCCCATGACAGATGTCATCACAATTCGCCAGGGTCCTTGTCATCACAATGCTCCATGAACCATGTCATCACAAGGTTCCAGGATACTTGTCATCACAATGATCCATGATCATTTTCATCACAATGCTACATGAACCCTGTCATCTCAATGTTCCATAGCCTGTGTATTAACAATGCTCCATGGCCCCTGTAATCACAGTGCTCCATGACCCCTTTCATCACAATGCTCCAAGACCGCTGTCATCACAATGCCCCATGACGCCTGCCATCACAAATCTCCAAGGCTTCTCTTACCAAAGAGCTCCATGATCCCTGTCAGAACAATGTTCCATGACACTTTTCATCACAATGCTCCATGACCCCTGTCATCACAAAGTTCTCTGCCCATATCATCACAATGCTCCTTGTCACCTTTAATCACAATGCTCCATGACCTTTCATCACAATGCTCCAGAATTCTTGTCATCGCAATGTTCCTTGACCGTGTCATCACAATGCTCCATTACCCTTGTCATCAAAAAGCTCCATGACCCCTGTCATCACAATGATCCATGACTCCTTTCCTCACAGTTCTCCAGTACCCTTTTCATCACAATGGTCCATGCCATTGTCAGCACAATTCTCCTTGGACCCTCTCATCAAAATTCTCCATTCCATTTTCATCACAATGCTCCAGATAGCCTATCATTACAATGCTCCATGCCCGTGTCATCACAATGCTCCATGCTATTGTCATCACAATGCTCCATGGCCCGTGTAATCACAATGTTCCATGCCCTTTTCATCACAATGCTCCTGAACACTTGTCATCATAATACTCCATTGCCGTGTCTTCCCATTGCTCAATGTCACTTGTCATCAAAATGTTCCTTGGCCTTTGTCATCACAGGGTTCCATGACACCTTTAATCAAAATTCTACATGACCACTGTCATCACAATGCAAGATGACCAATGTCATCACAATGCCCCATGACACGTGTCATCACAATGCCCCATGACACGTGTCATCACCATTCGCCTTAGCCCTTGTCATCTCAATGCTGTGTGAACCGTGTCATCACTAGGTTCCAGGACACTTGTCATCATAGTGATCCAAGACCACTTTCATCACAATGCTCCATGAACTCTGTTATCTCAATGCTCTTTGGCCTTTGTATTCACAATGCTCCATTGTCCCGATAATCGTGGTGTTCCATGAACACTTTCATCACAATGCTCCTTGACCACTGTCACCATAATGCCCCATGACGTCTCTCATCACTGTGCTCCAAGGCCACTCTCATCAAAATGCTCCATGATCTGTGTCAGCACTATATTGCATGACACTTGTCATCACAATGCTGCATGATCCATGTAATAACAATGATCCCTGCCAATGCCATCACAATGCTCCATGTCTCCTGTCATCACAATGCTCCATGCCTTTGTCATCACAATGCTCCAGGTCTGTTGTCATCACCATGCTTCATGACCGTGTCATCACAATGCTCCATGAAACTTGTCTTCACAATGCTCCATGAAACTTGTCTTCACAATGCTCCATGGCCCATGTCATCACAGTGCTCCATGACCCGTGTCATCACAATGCTCTATGGCCTTTGTCATCACAATGCTCCGTGACCCCTGTCAGCACAATGCCTATTGACCCCTGTCATCAAAATGCTAAATGGCACTTGTCATCACAATGCTCTATGACGCCTGTCATCACTATTCTCCATGTCACATGTTATCACAATGCTCCGTGGCCCCTGTAATCCCAGGACTCCATGACCCCTTTCATCACAATGCCCAATGCCACCTCTCATCACAATTCTCCATGGTATTTGTCATCACGATGCTCCATGACACTTTTCGTCACAATGATCCATGACCATTGTCATCACAAGGCTCCATGTCCCTTGTATTCACAATGCTCCATGGCCCTTGTCATCACAATGATCCATAGTGCTTTTCATCGCAATGCTCCATGAACGCTTTCAGCACAATGCCCCATGAACCCTGTCATCACGATGCTCCATGGCCCTTGTCATCACAATGCTCCATGAAACATTTCCTCACAATGCTCCAGTACGCCTTTCATCCAAATTCCCCATGGCCACTGTCATCACAATTCTCCATGACCCCTGTCATCATAATGGTCCATGAACCATTTCATCTCAATGCTCCATGACACCTGTCATCACAATGCTCCATGGCCTTTATCATCACAATGCTCCATGGCCCCTCTAATCACAGTGTTGCATGACCTGTTTCATCTCAATGCTCCATGACCTCACTCATCACAATGCCCCATGACCCCTGTAATCACAATGCTCCATGGCCCTTGACATCACAGTGCTCCAAGCCTTTGTCATCACACTGCTCCATGGCCCCTGTAATCACAATGCTCCATGCCCTTGTCATCACAAGGCTCCAGAACTCTTGTCATTGTAATGCTCCATGTCCGTTTCATCACCATGCTCCATGACACTTTTCATCACAATGCTCCATGGCCCCTCTCATTACTGTGCTCCATAATAACTTTAATCACATTTCTAGATGACCACTGCCATCACAATGCCCCATGACATTGTCACCACAATTCGCCATGACCATTGTCATCACAATGCTCCATGAACCATGTCATCACACGGTCCCAGGACACTTGTCATCACAATGATCCATTACCACTTTCATCACAATGCTCCATGACCACTGTCATCTCAATGCTCGATGGCCTTTGTATTCACAATGCTCCATGGCCCCTGTAATCACAGTGCTCCATAACACCTTCCATCATAATGCTCCATGAGCACTGCCATCTCAATGCCCCATGACGCCTGTCATCACAATTCTCCAAGGCCCCTCTCATCACAATGCTCCAAGACACTTGTCATCACAATGCTCCATGGCCTTTGTCATCACAATGTTCCATGGCCCCTGTCATCACAGTGAACCTGATACATTTCATCACTATTCTAGATGAACACTGTCATCACAATGCCCCATGACAGATGTCATCACAATTCGCCAGGGTCCTTGTCATCACAATGCTCCATGAACCGTGTCATCACAAGGTTCCAGGATACTTGTCATCACAATGATCCATGATCATTTTCATCACAATGCTACATGAACCCTGTCATCTCAATGTTCCATAGCCTGTGTATTTACAATGCTCCATAGCCCCTGTAATCACAGTGCTCCATGACCCCTTTCATCACAATGCTCCAAGACCGCTGTCATAACAATGCCCCATGACGCCTGCCATCACAAATCTCCAAGGCCTCTCTTACCAAAAAGCTCCATGATCCCTGTCAGCACAATGTTCCATGACACTTTTCATCACAATGCTCCATGACCCCTCTCATCACAAAGTTCTCTGCCCATATCATCACAATGCTCCTTGTCACCTTTAATCACAATGCTCCATGCCCTTTCATCACAATGCTCCAGAATTCTTGTCATCGCAATGTTCCTTGACAGTGTCATCACAATGCTCCATGACCCTTGTCATCAAAAAGCTCCATGACCCCTGTCATCACAATGATCCATGACTCCTTTCCTCACAGTTCTCCAGTACCGTTTTCATCACAATGGTCCATGCCATTGTCAGCACAAAGCTCCTTGGACCCTCTCATCAAAATGCTCCATCCCATTTTCATCACAATGCTCCAGATAGCCTATCATTACAATGCTCCATGCCCGTGTCATCACAATGCTCCATGCCATTGTCATCATAATGCTCCATAGCCCCTGTAATCACAATGTTCCAAGCCCTTGTCATCACAATGCTCCTGAACACTTGTCATCATGATACTGCATTCCCATGTCATCACAATGCTCCATGGCCCCTCTAATCACAATGCTCCATGCCCTTATCATCACAATGCTCCAGAACACTTGTCATCATAATACTCCATTGCTGTGTCATCCCATTGCTCAATGACACTTGTCATCAAAATGTTCCTTGGCCTTTGTCATCACAGTGTTCCATGATACCTTTAATCAAAATTCTACATGACCCCTGTCATCACAATGCAAGATAACCAATGTCATCACAATGCCCCATGACACGTGTCATCACAATTCGCCTTGGCCGTTGTCATCTCAATGCTGTATGAACCGTGTCATCACTAGGTTTCAGGACACTTGTCATCACAGTGATCCATGACCACTTTCATCACAATGCTCCATGAACTCTGTTATCTCAATGCTCCTTGGCCTTTGTATTCACAATGCTCCATTGTCCCGATAATCGCGGTGCTCCATGAACACTTTAATCACAATGCTCCTTGACCACTGTCACCATAATGCCCCATGACGTCTCTCATCACTGTGCTCCAAGGCCAATCTCATCAAAATGCTCCATGATCTGTGTCAGCACAATATTGCATGACACTTGTCATCACAATGCTCCATGGTCCCTGTAATCCCAATGATTCCTGCCAATGTCATCACAATGCTCCATGTCTCCTGTAATCACAATGCTCCATGCCCTTTTCATCACAAAGCTCCAGGCCTGTTGTCAGCACCATGCTTCATTCCCGTGTCATCACAACGCTCCATGAAATTTGTCTTCACAATGCTCCATGGTCCATGTCATCACAGTGCTCCATGACCCCTGTCATCACAATGCTCTATGGCTTTGTCATCACAATGCTCTGTGACCCCTGTCAACACAATGCCTGATGAACCCTGTCATCAAAATGCTAAATGTCACTCGTCATCACAATGCCCTATGATGCCTGTCATCACTATTCTCCATGTCACTTGTTATCAGAATGCTCCATGGCCCCTGTAATCACAGTACTCCATGAACCCTTTCATCACAATGCACAATGCCACCTCTCATCACAATTCTCCATGGCATTTTTCATCAAGATGCTCCATGACACCTGTCATCACAATGCTTCATGACACTTGTCATAACAATGTTCGATGGCCCTTGTCATCACAATGTTCTTTGGTGCTTCTCATCGCAATGCTCCATGACAACTTTCATGAAAATACTCCAAGATTTGTTTCATCACAATGCTCCATGGCCCTTGTCATTACAAAGCCACATGATTCCTTTCATCATAATTCTCCATGGCAACTTACATATAAATGCTCCATTCCCCTGTCATCACACTGCCCAATGATACCTGTTTTTACAATGATCCATGACCCTTGTCATCACAAGGCTCCATGTCCCTTGTATTCGCAATGCTCCAGGGCCCTTGTCATCACAATGCTCCATAGCGCTTTTCATCGCAATGCTCCATGACCGCTTTAAGCACAATGCCCCATGACCCCTGTCATCACTCTGCTCCATGGCCCTTGTCATCACAATGCTCCATGAAACATTTCCTCACAATGCTCCAGTACGCCTTTCATACAAATTCCCCATGCCCTTGTCATCACAATGCTCCAGAACACTTGTTATCATAATATTCCATTCCCGTGGCATCCCATTGGTCAATGACACTTGTCATTAAAATGTTCCTTGGCCTTTGTCATCACAGTGCTCCATGATACATTTAATCAAAATTCTACATGACAACAGTCATCACAATGCAAGATGACCAATGTCATCAAAATGCCCCATGACAAGTGTCATTACAATTCACCTTGGCCCTTGTCATCTCAATTCTGTATGAACCGTGTCATCACTAGGTTCCAGGACACTTGTCATCACAGTGATCCATGACCACTTTCATCACAATGCTCCATGAACTCTGTTATCTCAATGTTCCAAGGCCTTTGTATTCACAATGCTCCATTGTCCCATTCATCTTGTTGCTCCATGAACACTTTCATCACAATGCTCCTTGACCACTGTCACCATAATGCCCCATGACGTCTCTCATCACTGTGCTCCAAGGCCACTCTCATCAAAATGCTCCATGATCTGTGTCAGCACCATATTGCATGATAATTTTCATCACAATGCTCCATGATTACTGTAATCACAATGATCGCTGCCAATGTCATCACAATGCTCCAGGTCTGTTGTCATCAGCATGCTTCATGCCCGTGTCATCACAATGCTCCATGAATCTTGTCTTCACAATTCTCCATGGCCCATGTCATCACAGTGCTCCATGACCCCTATCATCACAATGCTCTATGGCCTTTGTCATCGCAATGCTCCATGACCCATGTCATCACAATGCTCTATGGCGTTTGTCATCACAGTGCTCCGTGACCCGTCCCAACACAATGCCTGATGACCCCTGTCATCAAAATGCTAAATGGCACTTGTCATCACAATGCTCTATGAGGCCTGTCATCACTATTCTCCATGTCACTTGTTATCACAATGCTCCATGGCCCCTGTAATTACAGATCTCCTTGACCCTTTTCATCACAATGCCCAATGCCACCTCTCATCACGAAGCTCCATGACACCTGTCATCACAATGACCCATGACACTTGTCATCACAAAGCTTGATGGCCCTTGTCATCACAATGTTCCTTCGTGCTTTTCATCTCAATGCTCCATGACACCTGTCATCACAAAGCTTCATGGCCTTTGTCATCACAATGCTCCATGGCCCCAGTAAACACAGTGCTCCCTGATCCGTTTCATCTCAATGCTCCATGACCTCATTCATCACAATGCCCCATGACCCCTCTAATCACAGTGTTCCATGGCCCTTGTCATCACAGTGCTCCAAGCCTGTGTCATCACACTGCTCCATGGCGCCTGTAATCACAATGCTCCATGCCCTTGTCATCACAAGGCTCCAGAACACTTGTCATTATAATGCTCCATGTCCGTTTCACCACCATGCTCCATGACACTTGTCATCACAATGCTCCATGGCCCCTCTCATTACTGTGCTCCATAATAAATTTAATCACATTTCTAGATGACCACTACCATTACAATTCCCCATGACATTGTCATTACAATTCGCCATGACCAATGTCATCACAATGCTCCTTGAACCATGTCATCACAGTGTCCCAGGACACTTGTCATCACAATGATCCATTACCACTTTCATCACAATGCTCCATGACCACTGTCATCTCAATGCCTCATGACGCCTGTCATCACAATTCTCCAAGGCCCCTCTAATCACAATGCTCCAAGACACGTGTCATTATATTGCTCCATCACACCTGTCATCACAGTGTTCTCTGCCCATGTCATCACAATACTCCATGTCCCCGATAATCACAATGATCCATGCCTTTATCCTCACAATGCTCCAGAATTCTTGTCATCACAGTGTTCCATGACCGTGGCATCACAATGCTCCATGGCCCTTGTCATCACAATGCTCCAGAATTCTTGTCATCACAATGTTCCATGGATTTTGTTATCACCATGCTCCAGAACAAGTTTCCTCACAATATTCCATCCTCCTTTCATCACAGTGTACAATGTAACCTTTTATTACAATGCTCCATGACACTTGTCACCACAATGCTCCATGGCCTTTGTCATCACAATGTACCATGGCCCCTATCATCACAGTGCTCCATGATATTTTCATCACAATTCTAGATGACCACTGTCATCACAATGCCCCATGACAGATGTCATCACAATTCGCTATGTTCCTTGTCATCACAATGTTCCATGAACCGTGTCATCAAAAGGTTCCAGGACACTTGTCATCAGAATCATCCATGACCCCTTTCATCACAATGCCCAATGCCACCTCTCTTCACAATTCTCCATGGCATTTGTCATCACGTTGCTCCATGACACCTGTCACCACAATGCTCCATGACACTTGTCATCACAATACTCGGCCCTTGTCATCACAATGTTCCTTGGTGCTTTTCATCGCAATGCTCCATGACAACTTTCATCAAAATACTCCAAGATTTGTTTCATCACAATGCTCCATGGCCCTTGTCATTACAAATCCCCATGATCCGTTTCATCACAAATCTCCATGGCAAATTACATTAAAATGCTCCATGTCCCTGTCATCACAATGCCCAATGATACCGGTTTTTACAATGATCCATGACAATTGTCATCACAAGGCTTCATGTCCCTTGTATTCAAAAAGCTCCATGGCCCTTGTCATCACAATGCTCCACAGCTTTTGTTATCACCATGCTCCAGGACCCGTTTCATCACAATACTCCATCCCCCTTGTCATCAGTGTGCACAATGAAACCTTTCATTACAATGCTCCATGACCCTTGTCATCACAATGATCCATGGCCTTTATTGTCACGATTCTCCCAGGCACTTTTCTTCACGATGTACCATGAAAACTTTCATCACATTGCTCCACGACCATTTTCATCACAATAGTCCATACCCTTGTCAACACAATGCTGCATAATCCCTGTCATCACAATTCTCCTTGACTGCTGTCATCACGATAATCCAGGACAATTTTCATAACAATGATTCATTCCCCGAGTCATCTCAGTGCTCCATGATACCTTTCATCACAATTCCTAGATGATCAATGTCATCACAAGGCCCCATGACACCTGTCATCACAATTTGCTATGACCCTTGTCATCACAATACTCGATGAACCGTGTCATCACAGTGTTCCAGGGCACATGTCATCACAATGATCCATGACGACTTTCATCACAATGCTCCATGAATTTGTTATCACAATGCTCCAGGACCAGTTTCATCACAATACTCCATCCCCCTTTTCATCACAGTGCACAATGAAACCTTTCATTACAATGCTCCATGACACTTGTCATCACAATGCTCAACGGCCTTTATCGTCACAATGCTCCCAGGCACTTTTCATCACGATGTTCCATGAAAACTTACATCACTTTGCTCCACGACCATTGTCATCACAATAGTCCATACCCTTGTCAACACAATGCTGCATAATCCCTGTCATCACAATTCTCCTTGACTGCTGTCATCACGATAATCCAGGACAATTTTCAGAACAATGGTTCATTCCCCCAGTCATCTCAGTGCTCCATGATACCTTTCATCACAATTCCTAGATGATCAATGTCATCACAAGGCCCCATGACACCTGTCATCACAATTTGCTATGACCCTTGTCATCACAATACTCGATGAACCGTGTCATCACAGTGTTCCAGGGCACATGTCATCACAATGATCCATGACGACTTTCATCACAATGCTCCAATACACCTGTCATCACAATGCTCCATGGCCCCTGTTATCATATTGCTCCATGATCACTTTCATCACAATGATCCATGACAAATGTCATCACCATTCCTAATGACGCCTGTCATCTCAATGCTCCATGGCACCTTCATCACAATGCTCCATGAACCCATTCATCACAATGTTCCCTGTCCTTTTCATCACAATGTTCCATGGGCCCTGTCATCACAATGCTCCATGCGCTTGTCATCAAAATGCTCCAGAACTCTTGTCATCATAATGCTCCATGCCAGTGTCATCAAAATGCCCCATGACACTTGTCATCACAATGCTCCACGTCATTTGTCATCACAATGCTCCATGACCCTTGTCATAACAATGGTCCATGGCCTTGTCATCACAATGTTCCATGGCCTCTGACATCACTATGCTCTATGGTTTTTCTCATCACAATGCTCTTTGACCCCTGTCATCACAATGCTTGATGACCATTGTCATCACAATGCTCCAAGAACCCTGTCATCACAATGCTCCATGCCGTTGACATCACAATGCTCCATGGCCCTTGTAATTAGAATGCTCCATGCCCTTGTCATCACAATGCTCCAGAACACTTGTGATCATAATACGCCTTTCCTGTGTCATCCCATTGCTCAATGACCCTTGTCATCAAAATATTCCTTGTCCTTTGTCATCACAGTGCTCCATGATACCTTTAATCAAAATTCTACATGACAACTGTCATCACAATGCAAGATGACCAATGTCATCACAAGGCCCCATGACACGTGTCATCACAATTCGCCTTGGCCCTGGACATCTCAATGCTGTATGAACCGTGTCATCACTAGGTTCCAGGACACTTGTCATCACAATGCTCCATGAACTCTGTTATCTCAATGTTCCATGGCCTTTGCATTCACAATGCTCCATTGTCCTGATAATCGCATTGCTCCATGAACACTTTCATCACAATGCTCCTTGACCACTGTCACCCTAATTCCCCATGACGTCTCGCCTCACTGTCTTCCAAGGCCACTCTCATCAAAATGCTCCATGATCTGTGTCAGCACAATATTGCATGACACTTGTCATCACAATGCTCCATGATGCCTGTCATCACAATGCTCCATGAATTTGTTATCACAATGCTCCAGGACCAGTTTCATCACAATACTCCATCCCCCTTTTCATCACAGTGCACAATGAAACCTTTCATTACAATGCTCCATGACACTTGTCATCACAATGCTCAACGGCCTTTATCGTCACAATGCTCCCAGGCACTTTTCATCACGATGTTCCATGAAAACTTACATCACTTTGCTCCACGACCATTGTCATCACAATAGTCCATACCCTTGTCAACACAATGCTGCATAATCCCTGTCATCACAATTCTCCTTGACTGCTGTCATCACGATAATCCAGGACAATTTTCAGAACAATGGTTCATTCCCCCAGTCATCTCAGTGCTCCATGATACCTTTCATCACAATTCCTAGATGATCAATGTCATCAGAAGGCCCCATGACACCTGTCATCACAATTTGCTATGACCCTTGTCATCACAATACTCGATGAACCGTGTCATCACAGTGTTCCAGGGCACATGTTATCGCAATGATCCATGACGACTTTCATCACAATGCTCCAATACACCTGTCATCACAATGCTCCATGGCCCCTGTTATCATATTGCTCCATGATCACTTTCATCACAATGATCCATGACCAATGTCATCACCATTCCTAATGACGCCTGTCATCTCAATGCTCCATGGCACCTTCATCACAATGCTCCATGAACCCATTCATCACAATGTTCCCTGTCCTTTTCATCACAATGTTCCATGGGCCCTGTCATCACAATGCTCCATGCGCTTGTCATCAAAATGCTCCAGAACTCTTGTCATCATAATGCTCCATGCCAATGTCATCAAAATGCCCCATGACACTTGTCATCACAATGCTCCACGTCATTTGTCATCACAATGCTCCATGACCCTTGTCATAACAATGGTCCATGGCCTTGTCATCACAATGTTCCATGGCCTCTGACATCACTATGCTCTATGGTTTTTCTCATCACAATGCTCTTTGACCCCTGTCACCACAATGCTTGATGACCATTGTCATCACAATGCTCCAAGAACCCTGTCATCACAATGCTCCATGCCGTTGACATCACAATGCTCCATGGCCCTTGTAATTAGAATGCTCCATGCCCTTGTCATCACAATGCTCCAGAACTCTTGTGATCATAATACGCCTTTCCTGTGTCATCCCATTGCTCAATGACCCTTGTCATCAAAATATTCCTTGTCCTTTGTCATCACAGTGCTCCATGATACCTTTAATCAAAATTCTACATGACAACTGTCATCACAATGCAAGATGACCAATGTCATCACAAGGCCCCATGACACGTGTCATCACAATTCGCCTTGGCCCTGGACATCTCAATGCTGTATGAACCGTGTCATCACTAGGTTCCAGGACACTTGTCATCACAATGCTCCATGAACTCTGTTATCTCAATGTTCCATGGCCTTTGTATTCACAATGCTCCATTGTCCTGATAATCGCATTGCTCCATGAACACTTTCATCACAATGCTCCTTGACCACTGTCACCCTAATTCCCCATGACGTCTCGCCTCACTGTCTTCCAAGGCCACTCTCATCAAAATGCTCCATGATCTGTGTCAGCACAATATTGCATGACACTTGTCATCACAATGCTCCATGATGCCTGTCATCACAATGCTCCATGAATTTGTTATCACAATGCTCCAGGACCAGATTCATCACAATACTCCATCCCCCTTTTCATCACAGTGCACAATGAAACCTTTCATTACAATGCTCCATGACACTTGTCATCACAATGCTCAACGGCCTTTATCGTCACAATGCTCCCAGGCACTTTTCATCAGGATGTTCCATGAAAACTTACATCACTTTGCTCCACGACCATTGTCATCACAATAGTCCATACCCTTGTCAACACAATGCTGCATAATCCCTGTCATCACAATTCTCCTTGACTGCTGTCATCACGATAATCCAGGACAATTTTCATAACAATGGTTCATTCCCCCAGTCATCTCAGTGCTCCATGATACCTTTCATCACAATTCCTAGATGATCAATGTCATCACAAGGCCCCATGACACCTGTCATCACAATTTGCTATGACCCTTGTCATCACAATACTCGATGAACCGTGTCATCACAGTGTTCCAGGGCACATGTCATCACAATGATCCATGACGACTTTCATCACAATGCTCCAATACACCTGTCATCACAATGCTCCATGGCCCCTGTTATCATATTGCTCCATGATCACTTTCATCACAATGATCCATGACCAATGTCATCACCATTCCTAATGACGCCTGTCATCTCAATGCTCCATGGCACCTTCATCACAATGCTCCATGAACCCATTCATCACAATGTTCCCTGTCCTTTTCATCACAATGTTCCATGGGCCCTGTCATCACAATGCTCCATGCGCTTGTCATCAAAATGCTCCAGAATTCTTGTCATCATAATGCTCCATGCCAGTGTCATCAAAATGCCCCATGACACTTGTCATCACAATGCTCCACGTCATTTGTCATCACAATGCTCCATGACCCTTGTCATAACAATGGTCCATGGCCTTGTCATCACAATGTTCCATGGCCTCTGACATCACTATGCTCTATGGTTTTTCTCATCACAATGCTCTTTGACCCCTGTCACCACAATGCTTGATGACCATTGTCATCACAATGCTCCAAGAACCCTGTCATCACAATGCTCCATGCCGTTGACATCACAATGCTCCATGGCCCTTGTAATTAGAATGCTCCATGCCCTTGTCATCACAATGCTTCAGAACACTTGTGATCATAATACGCCTTTCCTGTGTCATCCCATTGCTCAATGACCCTTGTCATCAAAATATTCCTTGTCCTTTGTCATCACAGTGCTCCATGATACCTTTAATCAAAATTCTACATGACAACTGTCATCACAATGCAAGATGACCAATGTCATCACAAGGCCCCATGACACGTGTCATCACAATTCGCCTTGGCCCTGGACATCTCAATGCTGTATGAACCGTGTCATCACTAGGTTCCAGGACACTTGTCATCACAATGCTCCATGAACTCTGTTATCTCAATGTTCCATGGCCTTTGTATTCACAATGCTCCATTGTCCTGATAATCGCATTGCTCCATGAACACTTTCATCACAATGCTCCTTGACCACTGTCACCCTAATTCCCCATGACGTCTCGCCTCACTGTCTTCCAAGGCCACTCTCATCAAAATGCTCCATGATCTGTGTCAGCACAATATTGCATGACACTTGTCATCACAATGCTCCATGATGCCTGTCATCACAATGCTCCATGAATTTGGTATCACAATGCTCCAGGACCAGTTTCATCACAATACTCCATCCCCCTTTTCATCACAGTGCACAATGAAACCTTTCATTACAATGCTCCATGACACTTGTCATCACAATGCTCAACGGCCTTTATAGTCACAATGCTCCCAGGCACTTTTCATCACGATGTTCCATGAAAACTTACATCACTTTGCTCCACGACCATTGTCATCACAATAGTCCATACCCTTGTCAACACAATGCTGCATAATCCCTGTCATCACAATTCTCCTTGACTGCTGTCATCACGATAATCCAGGACAATTTTCAGAACAATGGTTCATTCCCCCAGTCATCTCAGTGCTCCATGATACCTTTCATCACAATTCCTAGATGATCAATGTCATCACAAGGCCCCATGACACCTGTCATCACAATTTGCTATGACCCTTGTCATCACAATACTCGATGAACCGTGTCATCACAGTGTTCCAGGGCACATGTCATCACAATGATCCATGACGACTTTCATCACAATGCTCCAATACACCTGTCATCACAATGCTCCATGGCCCCTGTTATCATATTGCTCCATGATCACTTTCATCACAATGATCCATGACCAATGTCATCACCATTCCTAATGACGCCTGTCATCTCAATGCTCCATGGCACCTTCATCACAATGCTCCATGAACCCATTCATCACAATGTTCCCTGTCCTTTTCATCACAATGTTCCATGGGCCCTGTCATCACAATGCTCCATGCGCTTGTCATCAAAATGCTCCAGAACTCTTGTCATCATAATGCTCCATGCCAGTGTCATCAAAATGCCCCATGACACTTGTCATCACAATGCTCCACGTCATTTGTCATCACAATGCTCCATGACCCTTGTCATAACAATGGTCCATGGCCTTGTCATCACAATGTTCCATGGCCTCTGACATCACTATGCTCTATGGTTTTTCTCATCACAATGCTCTTTGACCCCTGTCACCACAATGCTTGATGACCATTGTCATCACAATGCTCCAAGAACCCTGTCATCACAATGCTCCATGCCGTTGACATCACAATGCTCCATGGCCCTTGTAATTAGAATGCTCCATGCCCTTGTCATCACAATGCTCCAGAACTCTTGTGATCATAATACGCCTTTCCTGTGTCATCCCATTGCTCAATGACCCTTGTCATCAAAATATTCCTTGTCCTTTGTCATCACAGTGCTCCATGATACCTTTAATCAAAATTCTACATGACAACTGTCATCACAATGCAAGATGACCAATGTCATCACAAGGCCCCATGACACGTGTCATCACAATTCGCCTTGGCCCTGGACATCTCAATGCTGTATGAACCGTGTCATCACTAGGTTCCAGGACACTTGTCATCACAATGCTCCATGAACTCTGTTATCTCAATGTTCCATGGCCTTTGTATTCACAATGCTCCATTGTCCTGATAATCGCATTGCTCCATGAACACTTTCATCACAATGCTCCTTGACCACTGTCACCCTAATTCCCCATGACGTCTCGCCTCACTGTCTTCCAAGGCCACTCTCATCAAAATGCTCCATGATCTGTGTCAGCACAATATTGCATGACACTTGTCATCACAATGCTCCATGATGCCTGTCATCACAATGCTCCATGAATTTGTTATCACAATGCTCCAGGACCAGTTTCATCACAATACTCCATCCCCCTTTTCATCACAGTGCACAATGAAACCTTTCATTACAATGCTCCATGACACTTGTCATCACAATGCTCAACGGCCTTTATCGTCACAATGCTCCCAGGCACTTTTCATCAGGATGTTCCATGAAAACTTACATCACTTTGCTCCACGACCATTGTCATCACAATAGTCCATACCCTTGTCAACACAATGCTGCATAATCCCTGTCATCACAATTCTCCTTGACTGCTGTCATCACGATAATCCAGGACAATTTTCAGAACAATGGTTCATTCCCCCAGTCATCTCAGTGCTCCATGATACCTTTCATCACAATTCCTAGATGATCAATGTCATCACAAGGCCCCATGACACCTGTCATCACAATTTGCTATGACCCTTGTCATCACAATACTCGATGAACCGTGTCATCACAGTGTTCCAGGGCACATGTCATCACAATGATCCATGACGACTTTCATCACAATGCTCCAATACACCTGTCATCACAATGCTCCATGGCCCCTGTTATCATATTGCTCCATGATCACTTTCATCACAATGATCCATGACCAATGTCATCACCATTCCTAATGACGCCTGTCATCTCAATGCTCCATGGCACCTTCATCACAATGCTCCATGAACCCATTCATCACAATGTTCCCTGTCCTTTTCATCACAATGTTCCATGGGCCCTGTCATCACAATGCTCCATGCGCTTGTCATCAAAATGCTCCAGAATTCTTGTCATCATAATGCTCCATGCCAGTGTCATCAAAATGCCCCATGACACTTGTCATCACAATGCTCCACGTCATTTGTCATCACAATGCTCCATGACCCTTGTCATAACAATGGTCCATGGCCTTGTCATCACAATTTTCCATGGCCTCTGACATCACTATGCTCTATGGTTTTTCTCATCACAATGCTCTTTGACCCCTGTCACCACAATGCTTGATGACCATTGTCATCACAATGCTCCAAGAACCCTGTCATCACAATGCTCCATGCCGTTGACATCACAATGCTCCATGGCCCTTGTAATTAGAATGCTCCATGCCCTTGTCATCACAATGCTTCAGAACACTTGTGATCATAATACGCCTTTCCTGTGTCATCCCATTGCTCAATGACCCTTGTCATCAAAATATTCCTTGTCCTTTGTCATCACAGTGCTCCATGATACCTTTAATCAAAATTCTACATGACAACTGTCATCACAATGCAAGATGACCAATGTCATCACAAGGCCCCATGACACGTGTCATCACAATTCGCCTTGGCCCTGGACATCTCAATGCTGTATGAACCGTGTCATCACTAGGTTCCAGGACACTTGTCATCACAATGCTCCATGAACTCTGTTATCTCAATGTTCCATGGCCTTTGTATTCACAATGCTCCATTGTCCTGATAATCGCATTGCTCCATGAACACTTTCATCACAATGCTCCTTGACCACTGTCACCCTAATTCCCCATGACGTCTCGCCTCACTGTCTTCCAAGGCCACTCTCATCAAAATGCTCCATGATCTGTGTCAGCACAATATTGCATGACACTTGTCATCACAATGCTCCATGATGCCTGTCATCACAATGCTCCATGAATTTGGTATCACAATGCTCCAGGACCAGTTTCATCACAATACTCCATCCCCCTTTTCATCACAGTGCACAATGAAACCTTTCATTACAATGCTCTATGACACTTGTCATCACAATGCTCAACGGCCTTTATAGTCACAATGCTCCCAGGCACTTTTCATCACGATGTTCCATGAAAACTTACATCACTTTGCTCCACGACCATTGTCATCACAATAGTCCATACCCTTGTCAACACAATGCTGCATAATCCCTGTCATCACAATTCTCCTTGACTGCTGTCATCACGATAATCCAGGACAATTTTCAGAACAATGGTTCATTCCCCCAGTCATCTCAGTGCTCCATGATACCTTTCATCACAATTCCTAGATGATCAATGTCATCACAAGGCCCCATGACACCTGTCATCACAATTTGCTATGACCCTTGTCATCACAATACTCGATGAACCGTGTCATCACAGTGTTCCAGGGCACATGTCATCACAATGATCCATGACGACTTTCATCACAATGCTCCAATACACCTGTCATCACAATGCTCCATGGCCCCTGTTATCATATTGCTCCATGATCACTTTCATCACAATGATCCATGACCAATGTCATCACCATTCCTAATGACGCCTGTCATCTCAATGCTCCATGGCACCTTCATCACAATGCTCCATGAACCCATTCATCACAATGTTCCCTGTCCTTTTCATCACAATGTTCCATGGGCCCTGTCATCACAATGCTCCATGCGCTTGTCATCAAAATGCTCCAGAACTCTTGTCATCATAATGCTCCATGCCAGTGTCATCAAAATGCCCCATGACACTTGTCATCACAATGCTCCACGTCATTTGTCATCACAATGCTCCATGACCCTTGTCATAACAATGGTCCATGGCCTTGTCATCACAATGTTCCATGGCCTCTGACATCACTATGCTCTATGGTTTTTCTCATCACAATGCTCTTTGACCCCTGTCATCACAATGCTTGATGACCATTGTCATCACAATGCTCCAAGAACCCTGTCATCACAATGCTCCATGCCGTTGACATCACAATGCTCCATGGCCCTTGTAATTAGAATGCTCCATGCCCTTGTCATCACAATGCTCCAGAACACTTGTGATCATAATACGCCTTTCCTGTGTCATCCCATTGCTCAATGACCCTTGTCATCAAAATATTCCTTGTCCTTTGTCATCACAGTGCTCCATGATACCTTTAATCAAAATTCTACATGACAACTCTCATCACAATGCAAGATGACCAATGTCATCACAAGGCCCCATGACACGTGTCATCACAATTCGCCTTGGCCCTGGACATCTCAATGCTGTATGAACCGTGTCATCACTAGGTTCCAGGACACTTGTCATCACAATGCTCCATGAACTCTGTTATCTCAATGTTCCATGGCCTTTGTATTCACAATGCTCCATTGTCCTGATAATCGCATTGCTCCATGAACACTTTCATCACAATGCTCCTTGACCACTGTCACCCTAATTCCCCATGACGTCTCGCCTCACTGTCTTCCAAGGCCACTCTCATCAAAATGCTCCATGATCTGTGTCAGCACAATATTGCATGACACTTGTCATCACAATGCTCCATGATGCCTGTCATCACAATGCTCCATGAATTTGTTATCACAATGCTCCAGGACCAGTTTCATCACAATACTCCATCCCCCTTGTCATCACAGTGCACAATGAAACCTTTCATTACAATGCTCCATGACACTTGTCATCACAATGCTCAACGGCCTTTATCGTCACAATGCTCCCAGGCACTTTTCATCACGATGTTCCATGAAAACTTACATCACTTTGCTCCACGACCATTGTCATCACAATAGTCCATACCCTTGTCAACACAATGCTGCATAATCCCTGTCATCACAATTCTCCTTGACTGCTGTCATCACGATAATCCAGGACAATTTTCAGAGCAATGGTTCATTCCCCCAGTCATCTCAGTGCTCCATGATACCTTTCATCACAATTCCTAGATGATCAATGTCATCACAAGGCCCCATGACACCTGTCATCACAATTTGCTATGACCCTTGTCATCACAATACTCGATGAACCGTGTCATCACAGTGTTCCAGGGCACATGTCATCACAATGATCCATGACGACTTTCATCACAATGCTCCAATACACCTGTCATCACAATGCTCCATGGCCCCTGTTATCATATTGCTCCATGATCACTTTCATCACAATGATCCATGACCAATGTCATCACCATTCCTAATGACGCCTGTCATCTCAATGCTCCATGGCACCTTCATCACAATGCTCCATGAACCCATTCATCACAATGTTCCCTGTCCTTTTCATCACAATGTTCCATGGGCCCTGTCATCACAATGCTCCATGCGCTTGTCATCAAAATGCTCCAGAACTCTTGTCATCATAATGCTCCATGCCAGTGTCATCAAAATGCCCCATGACACTTGTCATCACAATGCTCCACGTCATTTGTCATCACAATGCTCCATGACCCTTGTCATAACAATGGTCCATGGCCTTGTCATCACAATGTTCCATGGCCTCTGACATCACTATGCTCTATGGTTTTTCTCATCACAATGCTCTTTGACCCCTGTCACCACAATGCTTGATGACCATTGTCATCACAATGCTCCAAGAACCCTGTCATCACAATGCTCCATGCCGTTGACATCACAATGCTCCATGGCCCTTGTAATTAGAATGCTCCATGCCCTTGTCATCACAATGCTCCAGAACACTTGTGATCATAATACGCCTTTCCTGTGTCATCCCATTGCTCAATGACCCTTCTCATCAAAATATTCCTTGTCCTTTGTCATCACAGTGCTCCATGATACCTTTAATCAAAATTCTACATGACAACTCTCATCACAATGCAAGATGACCAATGTCATCACAAGGCCCCATGACACGTGTCATCACAATTCGCCTTGGCCCTGGACATCTCAATGCTGTATGAACCGTGTCATCACTAGGTTCCAGGACACTTGTCATCACAATGCTCCATGAACTCTGTTATCTCAATGTTCCATGGCCTTTGTATTCACAATGCTCCATTGTCCTGATAATCGCATTGCTCCATGAACACTTTCATCACAATGCTCCTTGACCACTCTCACCCTAATTCCCCATGACGTCTCGCCTCACTGTCTTCCAAGGCCACTCTCATCAAAATGCTCCATGATCTGTGTCAGCACAATATTGCATGACACTTGTCATCACAATGCTCCATGATGCCTGTCATCACAATGCTCCATGAATTTGTTATCACAATGCTCCAGGACCAGTTTCATCACAATACTCCATCCCCCTTTTCATCACAGTGCACAATGAAACCTTTCATTACAATGCTCCATGACACTTGTCATCACAATGCTCAACGGCCTTTATCGTCACAATGCTCCCAGGCACTTTTCATCACGATGTTCCATGAAAACTTACATCACTTTGCTCCACGACCATTGTCATCACAATAGTCCATACCCTTGTCAACACAATGCTGCATAATCCCTGTCATCACAATTCTCCTTGACTGCTGTCATCACGATAATCCAGGACAATTTTCATAACAATGGTTCATTCCCCCAGTCATCTCAGTGCTCCATGATACCTTTCATCACAATTCCTAGATGATCAATGTCATCACAAGGCCCCATGACACCTGTCATCACAATTTGCTATGACCCTTGTCATCACAATACTCGATGAACCGTGTCATCACAGTGTTCCAGGGCACATGTCATCACAATGATCCATGACGACTTTCATCACAATGCTCCAATACACCTGTCATCACAATGCTCCATGGCCCCTGTTATCATATTGCTCCATGATCACTTTCATCACAATGATCCATGACCAATGTCATCACCATTCCTAATGACGCCTGTCATCTCAATGCTCCATGGCACCTTCATCACAATGCTCCATGAACCCATTCATCACAATGTTCCCTGTCCTTTTCATCACAATGTTCCATGGGCCCTGTCATCACAATGCTCCACGCGCTTGTCATCAAAATGCTCCAGAACTCTTGTCATCATAATGCTCCATGCCAATGTCATCAAAATGCCCCATGACACTTGTCATCACAATGCTCCACGTCATTTGTCATCACAATGCTCCATGACCCTTGTCATAACAATGGTCCATGGCCTTGTCATCACAATGTTCCATGGCCTCTGACATCACTATGCTCTATGGTTTTTCTCATCACAATGCTCTTTGACCCCTGTCATCACAATGCTTGATGACCATTGTCATCACAATGCTCCAAGAACCCTGTCATCACAATGCTCCATGCCGTTGACATCACAATGCTCCATGGCCCTTGTAATTAGAATGCTCCATGCCCTTGTCATCACAATGCTCCAGAACACTTGTGATCATAATACGCCTTTCCTGTGTCATCCCATTGCTCAATGACCCTTGTCATCAAAATATTCCTTGTCCTTTGTCATCACAGTGCTCCATGATACCTTTAATCAAAATTCTACATGACAACTGTCATCACAATGCAAGATGACCAATGTCATCACAAGGCCCCATGACACGTGTCATCACAATTCGCCTTGGCCCTGGACATCTCAATGCTGTATGAACCGTGTCATCACTAGGTTCCAGGACACTTGTCATCACAATGCTCCATGAACTCTGTTATCTCAATGTTCCATGGCCTTTGTATTCACAATGCTCCATTGTCCTGATAATCGCATTGCTCCATGAACACTTTCATCACAATGCTCCTTGACCACTCTCACCCTAATTCCCCATGACGTCTCGCCTCACTGTCTTCCAAGGCCACTCTCATCAAAATGCTCCATGATCTGTGTCAGCACAATATTGCATGACACTTGTCATCACAATGCTCCATGATGCCTGTCATCACAATGCTCCATGAATTTGTTATCACAATGCTCCAGGACCAGTTTCATCACAATACTCCATCCCCCTTTTCATCACAGTGCACAATGAAACCTTTCATTACAATGCTCCATGACACTTGTCATCACAATGCTCAACGGCCTTTATCGTCACAATGCTCCCAGGCACTTTTCATCACGATGTTCCATGAAAACTTACATCACTTTGCTCCACGACCATTGTCATCACAATAGTCCATACCCTTGTCAACACAATGCTGCATAATCCCTGTCATCACAATTCTCCTTGACTGCTGTCATCACGATAATCCAGGACAATTTTCATAACAATGGTTCATTCCCCCAGTCATCTCAGTGCTCCATGATACCTTTCATCACAATTCCTAGATGATCAATGTCATCACAAGGCCCCATGACACCTGTCATCACAATTTGCTATGACCCTTGTCATCACAATACTCGATGAACCGTGTCATCACAGTGTTCCAGGGCACATGTCATCACAATGATCCATGACGACTTTCATCACAATGCTCCAATACACCTGTCATCACAATGCTCCATGGCCCCTGTTATCATATTGCTCCATGATCACTTTCATCACAATGATCCATGACCAATGTCATCACCATTCTTAATGACGCCTGTCATCTCAATGCTCCATGGCACCTTCATCACAATGCTCCATGAACCCATTCATCACAATGTTCCCTGTCCTTTTCATCACAATGTTCCATGGGCCCTGTCATCACAATGCTCCACGCGCTTGTCATCAAAATGCTCCAGAACTCTTGTCATCATAATGCTCCATGCCAATGTCATCAAAATGCCCCATGACACTTGTCATCACAATGCTCCACGTCATTTGTCATCACAATGCTCCATGACCCTTGTCATAACAATGGTCCATGGCCTTGTCATCACAATGTTCCATGGCCTCTGACATCACTATGCTCTATGGTTTTTCTCATCACAATGCTCTTTGACCCCTGTCATCACAATGCTTGATGACCATTGTCATCACAATGCTCCAAGAACCCTGTCATCACAATGCTCCATGCCGTTGACATCACAATGCTCCATGGCCCTTGTAATTAGAATGCTCCATGCCCTTGTCATCACAATGCTCCAGAACACTTGTGATCATAATACGCCTTTCCTGTGTCATCCCATTGCTCAATGACCCTTGTCATCAAAATATTCCTTGTCCTTTGTCATCACAGTGCTCCATGATACCTTTAATCAAAATTCTACATGACAACTGTCATCACAATGCAAGATGACCAATGTCATCACAAGGCCCCATGACACGTGTCATCACAATTCGCCTTGGCCCTGGACATCTCAATGCTGTATGAACCGTGTCATCACTAGGTTCCAGGACACTTGTCATCACAATGCTCCATGAACTCTGTTATCTCAATGTTCCATGGCCTTTGTATTCACAATGCTCCATTGTCCTGATAATCGCATTGCTCCATGAACACTTTCATCACAATGCTCCTTGACCACTGTCACCCTAATTCCCCATGACGTCTCGCCTCACTGTCTTCCAAGGCCACTCTCATCAAAATGCTCCATGATCTGTGTCAGCACAATATTGCATGACACTTGTCATCACAATGCTCCATGATGCCTGTCATCACAATGCTCCATGAATTTGTTATCACAATGCTCCAGGACCAGTTTCATCACAATACTCCATCCCCCTTTTCATCACAGTGCACAATGAAACCTTTCATTACAATGCTCCATGACACTTGTCATCACAATGCTCAACGGCCTTTATCGTCACAATGCTCCCAGGCACTTTTCATCACGATGTTCCATGAAAACTTACATCACTTTGCTCCACGACCATTGTCATCACAATAGTCCATACCCTTGTCAACACAATGCTGCATAATCCCTGTCATCACAATTCTCCTTGACTGCTGTCATCACGATAATCCAGGACAATTTTCATAACAATGGTTCATTCCCCCAGTCATCTCAGTGCTCCATGATACCTTTCATCACAATTCCTAGATGATCAATGTCATCACAAGGCCCCATGACACCTGTCATCACAATTTGCTATGACCCTTGTCATCACAATACTCGATGAACCGTGTCATCACAGTGTTCCAGGGCACATGTCATCACAATGATCCATGACGACTTTCATCACAATGCTCCAATACACCTGTCATCACAATGCTCCATGGCCCCTGTTATCATATTGCTCCATGATCACTTTCATCACAATGATCCATGACCAATGTCATCACCATTCCTAATGACGCCTGTCATCTCAATGCTCCATGGCACCTTCATCACAATGCTCCATGAACCCATTCATCACAATGTTCCCTGTCCTTTTCATCACAATGTTCCATGGGCCCTGTCATCACAATGCTCCATGCGCTTGTCATCAAAATGCTCCAGAACTCTTGTCATCATAATGCTCCATGCCAGTGTCATCAAAATGCCCCATGACACTTGTCATCACAATGCTCCACGTCATTTGTCATCACAATGCTCCATGACCCTTGTCATAACAATGGTCCATGGCCTTGTCATCACAATGTTCCATGGCCTCTGACATCACTATGCTCTATGGTTTTTCTCATCACAATGCTCTTTGACCCCTGTCACCACAATGCTTGATGACCATTGTCATCACAATGCTCCAAGAACCCTGTCATCACAATGCTCCATGCCGTTGACATCACAATGCTCCATGGCCCTTGTAATTAGAATGCTCCATGCCCTTGTCATCACAATGCTCCAGAACACTTGTGATCATAATACGCCTTTCCTGTGTCATCCCATTGCTCAATGACCCTTGTCATCAAAATATTCCTTGTCCTTTGTCATCACAGTGCTCCATGATACCTTTAATCAAAATTCTACATGACAACTCTCATCACAATGCAAGATGACCAATGTCATCACAAGGCCCCATGACACGTGTCATCACAATTCGCCTTGGCCCTGGACATCTCAATGCTGTATGAACCGTGTCATCACTAGGTTCCAGGACACTTGTCATCACAATGCTCCATGAACTCTGTTATCTCAATGTTCCATGGCCTTTGTATTCACAATGCTCCATTGTCCTGATAATCGCATTGCTCCATGAACACTTTCATCACAATGCTCCTTGACCACTGTCACCCTAATTCCCCATGACGTCTCGCCTCACTGTCTTCCAAGGCCACTCTCATCAAAATGCTCCATGATCTGTGTCAGCACAATATTGCATGACACTTGTCATCACAATGCTCCATGATGCCTGTCATCACAATGCTCCATGAATTTGTTATCACAATGCTCCAGGACCAGTTTCATCACAATACTCCATCCCCCTTTTCATCACAGTGCACAATGAAACCTTTCATTACAATGCTCCATGACACTTGTCATCACAATGCTCAACGGCCTTTATCGTCACAATGCTCCCAGGCACTTTTCATCACGATGTTCCATGAAAACTTACATCACTTTGCTCCACGACCATTGTCATCACAATAGTCCATACCCTTGTCAACACAATGCTGCATAATCCCTGTCATCACAATTCTCCTTGACTGCTGTCATCACGATAATCCAGGACAATTTTCATAACAATGGTTCATTCCCCCAGTCATCTCAGTGCTCCATGATACCTTTCATCACAATTCCTAGATGATCAATGTCATCACAAGGCCCCATGACACCTGTCATCACAATTTGCTATGACCCTTGTCATCACAATACTCGATGAACCGTGTCATCACAGTGTTCCAGGGCACATGTCATCACAATGATCCATGACGACTTTCATCACAATGCTCCAATACACCTGTCATCACAATGCTCCATGGCCCCTGTTATCATATTGCTCCATGATCACTTTCATCACAATGATCCATGACCAATGTCATCACCATTCCTAATGACGCCTGTCATCTCAATGCTCCATGGCACCTTCATCACAATGCTCCATGAACCCATTCATCACAATGTTCCCTGTCCTTTTCATCACAATATTCCATGTGCCCTGTCATCACAATGCTCCACGTCATTTGTCATCACAATGCTCCATGACCCTTGTCATAACAATGGTCCATGGCCTTGTCATCACAATGTTCCATGGCCTCTGACATCACTATGCTCTATGGTTTTTCTCATCACAATGCTCTTTGACCCCTGTCATCACAATGCTTGATGACCATTGTCATCACAATGCTCCATGGCCCCTGTTATCATATTGCTCCATGATCACTTTCATCACAATGATCCATGACCAATGTCATCACCATTCTTAATGACGCCTGTCATCTCAATGCTCCATGGCACCTTCATCACAATGCTCCATGAACCCATTCATCACAATGTTCCCTGTCCTTTTCATCACAATGTTCCATGGGCCCTGTCATCACAATGCTCCACGCGCTTGTCATCAAAATGCTCCAGAACTCTTGTCATCATAATGCTCCATGCCAATGTCATCAAAATGCCCCATGACACTTGTCATCACAATGCTCCACGTCATTTGTCATCACAATGCTCCATGACCCTTGTCATAACAATGGTCCATGGCCTTGTCATCACAATGTTCCATGGCCTCTGACATCACTATGCTCTATGGTTTTTCTCATCACAATGCTCTTTGACCCCTGTCACCACAATGCTTGATGACCATTGTCATCACAATGCTCCAAGAACCCTGTCATCACAATGCTCCATGCCGTTGACATCACAATGCTCCATGGCCCTTGTAATTAGAATGCTCCATGCCCTTGTCATCACAATGCTCCAGAACACTTGTGATCATAATACGCCTTTCCTGTGTCATCCCATTGCTCAATGACCCTTCTCATCAAAATATTCCTTGTCCTTTGTCATCACAGTGCTCCATGATAACTTTAATCAAAATTCTACATGACAACTGTCATCACAATGCAAGATGACCAATGTCATCACAAGGCCCCATGACACGTGTCATCACAATTCGCCTTGGCCCTGGACATCTCAATGCTGTATGAACCGTGTCATCACTAGGTTCCAGGACACTTGTCATCACAATGCTCCATGAACTCTGTTATCTCAATGTTCCATGGCCTTTGTATTCACAATGCTCCATTGTCCTGATAATCGCATTGCTCCATGAACACTTTCATCACAATGCTCCTTGACCACTGTCACCCTAATTCCCCATGACGTCTCGCCTCACTGTCTTCCAAGGCCACTCTCATCAAAATGCTCCATGATCTGTGTCAGCACAATATTGCATGACACTTGTCATCACAATGCTCCATGATGCCTGTCATCACAATGCTCCATGAATTTGTTATCACAATGCTCCAGGACCAGTTTCATCACAATACTCCATCCCCCTTTTCATCACAGTGCACAATGAAACCTTTCATTACAATGCTCCATGACACTTGTCATCACAATGCTCAATGGCCTTTATCGTCACAATGCTCCCAGGCACTTTTCATCACGATGTTCCATGAAAACTTACATCACTTTGCTCCACGACCATTGTCATCACAATAGTCCATACCCTTGTCAACACAATGCTGCATAATCCCTGTCATCACAATTCTCCTTGACTGCTGTCATCACGATAATCCAGGACAATTTTCATAACAATGGTTCATTTCCCCAGTCATCTCAGTGCTCCATGATACCTTTCATCACAATTCCTAGATGATCAATGTCATCAGAAGGCCCCATGACACCTGTCATCACAATTTGCTATGACCCTTGTCATCACAATACTCGATGAACCGTGTCATCACAGTGCTCCAGGGCACATGTCATCACAATGATCCATGACGACTTTCATCACAATGCTCCAATACACCTGTCATCACAATGCTCCATGGCCCCTGTTATCATATTGCTCCATGATCACTTTCATCACAATGATCCATGACCAATGTCATCACCATTCCTAATGACGCCTGTCATCTCAATGCTCCATGGCACCTTCATCACAATGCTCCATGAACCCATTCATCACAATGTTCCCTGTCCTTTTCATCACAATGTTCCATGGGCCCTGTCATCACAATGCTCCACGTCATTTGTCATCACAATGCTCCATGACCCTTGTCATAACAATGGTCCATGGCCTTGTCATCACAATGCTCAACGGCCTTTATCGTCACAATGCTCCCAGGCACTTTTCATCACGATGTTCCATGAAAACTTACATCACTTTGCTCCACGACCATTGTCATCACAATAGTCCATACCCTTGTCAACACAATGCTGCATAATCCCTGTCATCACAATTCTCCTTGACTGCTGTCATCACGATAATCCAGGACAATTTTCATAACAATGTTTCATTCCCCCAGTCATCTCAGTGCTCCATGATACCTTTCATCACAATTCCTAGATGATCAATGTCATCAGAAGGCCCCATGACACCTGTCATCACAATTTGCTATGACCCTTGTCATCACAATACTCGATGAACCGTGTCATCACAGTGCTCCAGGGCACATGTCATCACAATGATCCATGACGACTTTCATCACAATGCTCCAATACACCTGTCATCACAATGCTCCATGAACCCATTCATCACAATGTTCCCTGTCCTTTTCATCACAATGTTCCATGGGCCCTGTCATCACAATGCTCCACGTCATTTGTCATCACAATGCTCCATGACCCTTGTCATAACAATGGTCCATGGCCTTGTCATCACAATGTTCCATGGCCTCTGACATCACTATGCTCTATGGTTTTTCTCATCACAATGCTCTTTGACCCCTGTCATCACAATGCTTGATGACCATTGTCATCACAATGCTTCAAGAACCCTGTCATCACAATGCTCCATGCCGTTGACATCACAATGCTCCATGGCCCTTGTAATTAGAATGCTCCATGCCCTTGTCATCACAATGCTCCAGAACACTTGTGATCATAATACGCCTTTCCTGTGTCCTCCCATTGCTCAATGACCCTTGTCATCAAAATATTCCTTGTCCTTTGTCATCACAGTGCTCCATGATACCTTTAATCAAAATTCTACATGACAACTGTCATCACAATGCAAGATGACCAATGTCATCACAAGGCCCCATGACACGTGTCATCACAATTCGCCTTGGCCCTGGACATCTCAATGCTGTATGAACCGTGTCATCACTAGGTTCCAGGACACTTGTCATCACAATGCTCCATGAACTCTGTTATCTCAATGTTCCATGGCCTTTGTATTCACAATGCTCCATTGTCCTGATAATCGCATTGCTCCATGAACACTTTCATCACAATGCTCCTTGACCACTGTCACCCTAATTCCCCATGACGTCTCGCCTCACTGTCTTCCAAGGCCACTCTCATCAAAATGCTCCATGATCTGTGTCAGCACAATATTGCATGACACTTGTCATTACAATGCTCCATGATGCCTGTCATCACAATGCTCCATGAATTTGTTATCACAATGCTCCAGGACCAGTTTCATCACAATACTCCATCCCCCTTTTCATCACAGTGCACAATGAAACCTTTCATTACAATGCTCCATGACACTTTTCATCACAATGCTCAACGGCCTTTATCGTCACAATGCTCCCAGGCACTTTTCATCACGATGTTCCATGAAAATTTACATCACTTTGCTCCACGACCATTGTCATCACAATAGTCCATACCCTTGTCAACACAATGCTGCATAATCCCTGTCATCACAATTCTCCTTGACTGCTGTCATCACGATAATCCAGGACAATTTTCAGAACAATGGTTCATTCCCCCAGTCATCTCAGTGCTCCATGATACCTTTCATCACAATTCCTAGATGATCAATGTCATCACAAGGCCCCATGACACCTGTCATCACAATTTGCTATGACCCTTGTCATCACAATACTCGATGAACCGTGTCATCACAGTGTTCCAGGGCACATGTCATCACAATGATCCATGACGACTTTCATCACAATGCTCCAAAACACCTGTCATCACAATGCTCCATGGCCCCTGTTATCATATTGCTCCATGATCACTTTCATCACAATGATCCATGACCAATGTCATCACCATTCCTAATGACGCCTGTCATCTCAATGCTCCATGGCACCTTCATCACAATGCTCCATGAACCCATTCATCACAATGTTCCCTGTCCTTTTCATCACAATGTTCCATGGGCCCTGTCATCACAATGCTCCATGTGCTTGTCATCAAAATGCTCCAGAACTCTTGTCATCATAATGCTCCATGCCAGTGTCATCAAAATCCCCCACGACACTTGTCATCACAATGCTCCACGTCATTTGTCATCACAATGCTCCATGACCCTTGTAATAACAATGGTCCATGGCCTTGTCATCACAATGTTCCATGGCCTCTGACATCACTATGCTCTATGGTTTTTCTCATCACAATGCTCTTTGACCCCTGTCATCACAATGCTTGATGACCATTGTCATCACAATGCTTCAAGAACCCTGTCATCACAATGCTCCATGCCGTTGACATCACAATGCTCCATGGCCCTTGTAATTAGAATGCTCCATGCCCTTGTCATCACAATGCTCCAGAACACTTGTGATCATAATACGCCTTTCCTGTGTCATCCCATTGCTCAATGACCCTTGTCATCAAAATATTCCTTGTCCTTTGTCATCACAGTGCTCCATGATACCTTTAATCAAAATTCTACATGACAACTGTCATCACAATGCAAGATGACCAATGTCATCACAAGGCCCCATGACACGTGTCATCACAATTCGCCTTGGCCCTGGACATCTCAATGCTGTATGAACCGTGTCATCACTAGGTTCCAGGACACTTGTCATCACAATGCTCCATGAACTCTGTTATCTCAATGTTCCATGGCCTTTGTATTCACAATGCTCCATTGTCCTGATAATCGCATTGCTCCATGAACACTTTCATCACAATGCTCCTTGACCACTGTCACCCTAATTCCCCATGACGTCTCGCCTCACTGTCTTCCAAGGCCACTCTCATCAAAATGCTCCATGATCTGTGTCAGCACAATATTGCATGACACTTGTCATTACAATGCTCCATGATGCCTGTCATCACAATGCTCCATGAATTTGTTATCACAATGCTCCAGGACCAGTTTCATCACAATACTCCATCCCCCTTTTCATCACAGTGCACAATGAAACCTTTCATTACAATGCTCCATGACACTTTTCATCACAATGCTCAACGGCCTTTATCGTCACAATGCTCCCAGGCACTTTTCATCACGATGTTCCATGAAAATTTACATCACTTTGCTCCACGACCATTGTCATCACAATAGTCCATACCCTTGTCAACACAATGCTGCATAATCTCTGTCATCACAATTCTCCTTGACTGCTGTCATCACGATAATCCAGGACAATTTTCATAACAATGGTTCATTCCCCCAGTCATCTCAGTGCTCCATGATACCTTTCATCACAATTCCTAGATGATCAATGTCATCACAAGGCCCCATGACACCTGTCATCACAATTTGCTATGACCCTTGTCATCACAATACTCGATGAACCGTGTCATCACAGTGTTCCAGGGCACATGTCATCACAATGATCCATGACGACTTTCATCACAATGCTCCAATACACCTGTCATCACAATGCTCCATGGCCCCTGTTATCATATTGCTCCATGATCACTTTCATCACAATGATCCATGACCAATGTCATCACCATTCCTAATGACGCCTGTCATCTCAATGCTCCATGGCACCTTCATCACAATGCTCCATGAACCCATTCATCACAATGTTCCCTGTCCTTTTCATCACAATGTTCCATGGGCCCTGTCATCACAATGCTCCATGCGCTTGTCATCAAAATGCTCCAGAACTCTTGTCATCATAATGCTCCATGCCAATGTCATCAAAATGCCCCATGACACTTGTCATCACAATGCTCCACGTCATTTGTCATCACAATGCTCCATGACCCTTGTCATAACAATGGTCCATGGCCTTGTCATCACAATGTTCCATGGCCTCTGACATCACTATGCTCTATGGTTTTTCTCATCACAATGCTCTTTGACCCCTGTCATCACAATGCTTGATGACCATTGTCATCACAATGCTCCAAGAACCCTGTCATCACAATGCTCCATGCCGTTGACATCACAATGCTCCATGGCCCTTGTAATTAGAATGCTCCATGCCCTTGTCATCACAATGCTCCAGAACACTTGTGATCATAATACGCCTTTCCTGTGTCATCCCATTGCTCAATGACCCTTGTCATCAAAATATTCCTTGTCCTTTGTCATCACAGTGCTCCATGATACCTTTAATCAAAATTCTACATGACAACTGTCATCACAATGCAAGATGACCAATGTCATCACAAGGCCCCATGACACGTGTCATCACAATTCGCCTTGGCCCTGGACATCTCAATGCTGTATGAACCGTGTCATCACTAGGTTCCAGGACACTTGTCATCACAATGCTCCATGAACTCTGTTATCTCAATGTTCCATGGCCTTTGTATTCACAATGCTCCATTGTCCTGATAATCGCATTGCTCCATGAACACTTTCATCACAATGCTCCTTGACCACTGTCACCCTAATTCCCCATGACGTCTCGCCTCACTGTCTTCCAAGGCCACTCTCATCAAAATGCTCCATGATCTGTGTCAGCACAATATTGCATGACACTTGTCATTACAATGCTCCATGATGCCTGTCATCACAATGCTCCATGAATTTGTTATCACAATGCTCCAGGACCAGTTTCATCACAATACTCCATCCCCCTTTTCATCACAGTGCACAATGAAACCTTTCATTACAATGCTCCATGACACTTTTCATCACAATGCTCAACGGCCTTTATCGTCACAATGCTCCCAGGCACTTTTCATCACGATGTTCCATGAAAATTTACATCACTTTGCTCCACGACCATTGTCATCACAATAGTCCATACCCTTGTCAACACAATGCTGCATAATCTCTGTCATCACAATTCTCCTTGACTGCTGTCATCACGATAATCCAGGACAATTTTCATAACAATGGTTCATTCCCCCAGTCATCTCAGTGCTCCATGATACCTTTCATCACAATTCCTAGATGATCAATGTCATCACAAGGCCCCATGACACCTGTCATCACAATTTGCTATGACCCTTGTCATCACAATACTCGATGAACCGTGTCATCACAGTGTTCCAGGGCACATGTCATCACAATGATCCATGACGACTTTCATCACAATGCTCCAATACACCTGTCATCACAATGCTCCATGGCCCCTGTTATCATATTGCTCCATGATCACTTTCATCACAATGATCCATGACCAATGTCATCACCATTCCTAATGACGCCTGTCATCTCAATGCTCCATGGCACCTTCATCACAATGCTCCATGAACCCATTCATCACAATGTTCCCTGTCCTTTTCATCACAATGTTCCATGGGCCCTGTCATCACAATGCTCCATGCGCTTGTCATCAAAATGCTCCAGAACTCTTGTCATCATAATGCTCCATGCCAATGTCATCAAAATGCCCCATGACACTTGTCATCACAATGCTCCACGTCATTTGTCATCACAATGCTCCATGACCCTTGTCATAACAATGGTCCATGGCCTTGTCATCACAATGTTCCATGGCCTCTGACATCACTATGCTCTATGGTTTTTCTCATCACAATGCTCTTTGACCCCTGTCATCACAATGCTTGATGACCATTGTCATCACAATGCTCCAAGAACCCTGTCATCACAATGCTCCATGCCGTTGACATCACAATGCTCCATGGCCCTTGTAATTAGAATGCTCCATGCCCTTGTCATCACAATGCTCCAGAACACTTGTGATCATAATACGCCTTTCCTGTGTCATCCCATTGCTCAATGACCCTTGTCATCAAAATATTCCTTGTCCTTTGTCATCACAGTGCTCCATGATACCTTTAATCAAAATTCTACATGACAACTGTCATCACAATGCAAGATGACCAATGTCATCACAAGGCCCCATGACACGTGTCATCACAATTCGCCTTGGCCCTGGACATCTCAATGCTGTATGAACCGTGTCATCACTAGGTTCCAGGACACTTGTCATCACAATGCTCCATGAACTCTGTTATCTCAATGTTCCATGGCCTTTGTATTCACAATGCTCCATTGTCCTGATAATCGCATTGCTCCATGAACACTTTCATCACAATGCTCCTTGACCACTGTCACCCTAATTCCCCATGACGTCTCGCCTCACTGTCTTCCAAGGCCACTCTCATCAAAATGCTCCATGATCTGTGTCAGCACAATATTGCATGACACTTGTCATCACAATGCTCCATGATGCCTATCATCACAATGCTCCATGAATTTGTTATCACAATGCTCCAGGACCAGTTTCATCACAATACTCCATCCCCCTTTTCATCACAGTGCACAATGAAACCTTTCATTACAATGCTCCATGACACTTGTCATCACAATGCTCAACGGCCTTTATCGTCACAATGCTCCCAGGCACTTTTCATCACGATATTCCATGAAAACTTACATCACTTTGCTCCACGACCATTGTCATCACAATAGTCCATACCCTTGTCAACACAATGCTGCATAATCCCTGTCATCACAATTCTCCTTGACTGCTGTCATCACGATAATCCAGGACAATTTTCAGAACAATGGTTCATTCCCCCAGTCATCTCAGTGCTCCATGATACCTTTCATCACAATTCCTAGATGATCAATGTCATCACAAGGCCCCATGACACCTGTCATCACAATTTGCTATGACCCTTGTCATCACAATACTCGATGAACCGTGTCATCACAGTGTTCCAGGGCACATGTCATCACAATGATCCATGACGACTTTCATCACAATGCTCCAAAACACCTGTCATCACAATGCTCCATGGCCCCTGTTATCATATTGCTCCATGATCACTTTCATCACAATGATCCATGACCAATGTCATCACCATTCCTAATGACGCCTGTCATCTCAATGCTCCATGGCACCTTCATCACAATGCTCCATGAACCCATTCATCACAATGTTCCCTGTCCTTTTCATCACAATGTTCCATGGGCCCTGTCATCACAATGCTCCATGTGCTTGTCATCAAAATGCTCCAGAACTCTTGTCATCATAATGCTCCATGCCAGTGTCATCAAAATCCCCCACGACACTTGTCATCACAATGCTCCACGTCATTTGTCATCACAATGCTCCATGACCCTTGTCATAACAATGGTCCATGGCCTTGTCATCACAATGTTCCATGGCCTCTGACATCACTATGCTCTATGGTTTTTCTCATCACAATGCTCTTTGACCCCTGTCATCACAATGCTTGATGACCATTGTCATCACAATGCTTCAAGAACCCTGTCATCACAATGCTCCATGCCGTTGACATCACAATGCTCCATGGCCCTTGTAATTAGAATGCTCCATGCCCTTGTCATCACAATGCTCCAGAACACTTGTGATCATAATACGCCTTTCCTGTGTCATCCCATTGCTCAATGACCCTTGTCATCAAAATATTCCTTGTCCTTTGTCATCACAGTGCTCCATGATACCTTTAATCAAAATTCTACATGACAACTGTCATCACAATGCAAGATGACCAATGTCATCACAAGGCCCCATGACACGTGTCATCACAATTCGCCTTGGCCCTGGACATCTCAATGCTGTATGAACCGTGTCATCACTAGGTTCCAGGACACTTGTCATCACAATGCTCCATGAACTCTGTTATCTCAATGTTCCATGGCCTTTGTATTCACAATGCTCCATTGTCCTGATAATCGCATTGCTCCATGAACACTTTCATCACAATGCTCCTTGACCACTGTCACCCTAATTCCCCATGACGTCTCGCCTCACTGTCTTCCAAGGCCACTCTCATCAAAATGCTCCATGATCTGTGTCAGCACAATATTGCATGACACTTGTCATTACAATGCTCCATGATGCCTGTCATCACAATGCTCCATGAATTTGTTATCACAATGCTCCAGGACCAGTTTCATCACAATACTCCATCCCCCTTTTCATCACAGTGCACAATGAAACCTTTCATTACAATGCTCCATGACACTTTTCATCACAATGCTCAACGGCCTTTATCGTCACAATGCTCCCAGGCACTTTTCATCACGATATTCCATGAAAACTTACATCACTTTGCTCCACGACCATTGTCATCACAATAGTCCATACCCTTGTCAACACAATGCTGCATAATCCCTGTCATCACAATTCTCCTTGACTGCTGTCATCACGATAATCCAGGACAATTTTCAGAACAATGGTTCATTCCCCCAGTCATCTCAGTGCTCCATGATACCTTTCATCACAATTCCTAGATGATCAATGTCATCACAAGGCCCCATGACACCTGTCATCACAATTTGCTATGACCCTTGTCATCACAATACTCGATGAACCGTGTCATCACAGTGTTCCAGGGCACATGTCATCACAATGATCCATGACGACTTTCATCACAATGCTCCAATACACCTGTCATCACAATGCTCCATGGCCCCTGTTATCATATTGCTCCATGATCACTTTCATCACAATGATCCATGACCAATGTCATCACCATTCCTAATGACGCCTGTCATCTCAATGCTCCATGGCACCTTCATCACAATGCTCCATGAACCCATTCATCACAATGTTCCCTGTCCTTTTCATCACAATGTTCCATGGGCCCTGTCATCACAATGCTCCATGCGCTTGTCATCAAAATGCTCCAGAACTCTTGTCATCATAATGCTCCATGCCAATGTCATCAAAATGCCCCATGACACTTGTCATCACAATGCTCCACGTCATTTGTCATCACAATGCTCTATGACCCTTGTCATAACAATGGTCCATGGCCTTGTCATCACAATGTTCCATGGCCTCTGACATCACTATGCTCTATGGTTTTTCTCATCACAATGCTCTTTGACCCCTGTCATCACAATGCTTGATGACCATTGTCATCACAATGCTCCAAGAACCCTGTCATCACAATGCTCCATGCCGTTGACATCACAATGCTCCATGGCCCTTGTAATTAGAATGCTCCATGCCCTTGTCATCACAATGCTCCAGAACACTTGTGATCATAATACGCCTTTCCTGTGTCATCCCATTGCTCAATGACCCTTGTCATCAAAATATTCCTTGTCCTTTGTCATCACAGTGCTCCATGATACCTTTAATCAAAATTCTACATGACAACTGTCATCACAATGCAAGATGACCAATGTCATCACAAGGCCCCATGACACGTGTCATCACAATTCGCCTTGGCCCTGGACATCTCAATGCTGTATGAACCGTGTCATCACTAGGTTCCAGGACACTTGTCATCACAATGCTCCATGAACTCTGTTATCTCAATGTTCCATGGCCTTTGTATTCACAATGCTCCATTGTCCTGATAATCGCATTGCTCCATGAACACTTTCATCACAATGCTCCTTGACCACTGTCACCCTAATTCCCCATGACGTCTCGCCTCACTGTCTTCCAAGGCCACTCTCATCAAAATGCTCCATGATCTGTGTCAGCACAATATTGCATGACACTTGTCATCACAATGCTCCATGATGCCTGTCATCACAATGCTCCATGAATTTGTTATCACAATGCTCCAGGACCAGTTTCATCACAATACTCCATCCCCCTTTTCATCACAGTGCACAATGAAACCTTTCATTACAATGCTCCATGACACTTGTCATCACAATGCTCAATGGCCTTTATCGTCACAATGCTCCCAGGCACTTTTCATCACGATATTCCATGAAAACTTACATCACTTTGCTCCACGACCATTGTCATCACAATAGTCCATACCCTTGTCAACACAATGCTGCATAATCCCTGTCATCACAATTCTCCTTGACTGCTGTCATCACGATAATCCAGGACAATTTTCAGAACAATGGTTCATTCCCCCAGTCATCTCAGTGCTCCATGATACCTTTCATCACAATTCCTAGATGATCAATGTCATCACAAGGCCCCATGACACCTGTCATCACAATTTGCTATGACCCTTGTCATCACAATACTCGATGAACCGTGTCATCACAGTGTTCCAGGGCACATGTCATCACAATGATCCATGACGACTTTCATCACAATGCTCCAATACACCTGCCATCACAATGCTCCATGGCCCCTGTTATCATATTGCTCCATGATCACTTTCATCACAATGATCCATGACCAATGTCATCACCATTCCTAATGACGCCTGTCATCTCAATGCTCCATGGCACCTTCATCACAATGCTCCATGAACCCATTCATCACATTGTTCCCTGTCCTTTTCATCACAATGTTCCATGGGCCCTGTCATCACAATGCTCCATGCGCTTGTCATCAAAATGCTCCAGAACTCTTGTCATCATAATGCTCCATGCCAATGTCATCAAAATGCCCCATGACACTTGTCATCACAATGCTCCACGTCATTTGTCATCACAATGCTCCATGACCCTTGTCATAACAATGGTCCATGGCCTTGTCATCACAATGTTCCATGGCCTCTGACATCACTATGCTCTATGGTTTTTCTCATCACAATGCTCTTTGACCCCTGTCATCACAATGCTTCATGACCATTGTCATCACAATGCTCCAAGAACCCTGTCATCACAATGCTCCATGCCGTTGACATCACAATGCTCCATGGCCCTTGTAATTATAATGCTCCATGCCCTTGTCATCACAATGCTCCAGAACACTTGTGATCATAATACGCCTTTCCTGTGTCATCCCATTGCTCAATGACCCTTGTCATCAAAATATTCCTTGTCCTTTGTCATCACAGTGCTCCATGATACCTTTAATCAAAATTCTACATGACAACTGTCATCACAATGCAAGATGACCAATGTCATCACAAGGCCCCATGACACGTGTCATCACAATTCGCCTTGGCCCTTGACATCTCAATGCTGTATGAAACGTGTCATCACTAGGTTCCAGGACACTTGTCATCACAATGCTCCATGAACTCTGTTATCTCAATGTTCCATGGCCTTTGTATTCACAATGCTCCATTGTCCTGATAATCGCATTGCTCCATGAACACTTTCATCACAATGCTCCTTGACCACTGTCACCCTAATTCCCCATGACGTCTCGCCTCACTGTCTTCCAAGGCCACTCTCATCAAAATGCTCCATGATCTGTGTCAGCACAATATTGCATGACACTTGTCATCACAATGCTCCATGATGCCTGTCATCACAATGCTCCATGAATTTGTTATCACAATGCTCCAGGACCAGTTTCATCACAATACTCCATCCCCCTTTTCATCACAGTGTACAATGAAACCTTTCATTACAATGCTCCATGACACTTGTCATCACAATGCTCAACGGCCTTTATCGTCACAATGCTCCCAGGCACTTTTCATCACGATGTTCCATGAAAACTTACATCACTTTGCTCCACGACCATTGTCATCACAATAGTCCATACCCTTGTCAACACAATGCTGCATAATCTCTGTCATCACAATTCTCCTTGACTGCTGTCATCACGATAATCCAGGACAATTTTCATAACAATGGTTCATTCCCCCAGTCATCTCAGTGCTCCATGATACCTTTCATCACAATTCCTAGATGATCAATGTCATCACAAGGCCCCATGACACCTGTCATCACAATTTGCTATGACCCTTGTCATCACAATACTCGATGAACCGTGTCATCACAGTGTTCCAGGGCACATGTCATCACAATGATCCATGACGACTTTCATCACAATGCTCCAATACACCTGTCATCACAATGCTCCATGGCCCCTGTTATCATATTGCTCCATGATCACTTTCATCACAATGATCCATGACCAATGTCATCACCATTCCTAATGACGCCTGTCATCTCAATGCTCCATGGCACCTTCATCACAATGCTCCATGAACCCATTCATCACAATGTTCCCTGTCCTTTTCATCACAATGTTCCATGGGCCCTGTCATCACAATGCTCCATGCGCTTGTCATCAAAATGCTCCAGAACTCTTGTCATCATAATGCTCCATGCCAATGTCATCAAAATGCCCCATGACACTTGTCATCACAATGCTCCACGTCATTTGTCATCACAATGCTCCATGACCCTTGTCATAACAATGGTCCATGGCCTTGTCATCACAATGTTCCATGGCCTCTGACATCACTATGCTCTATGGTTTTTCTCATCACAATGCTCTTTGACCCCTGTCATCACAATGCTTCATGACCATTGTCATCACAATGCTCCAAGAACCCTGTCATCACAATGCTCCATGCCGTTGACATCACAATGCTCCATGGCCCTTGTAATTAGAATGCTCCATGCCCTTGTCATCACAATGCTCCAGAACACTTGTGATCATAATACGCCTTTCCTGTGTCATCCCATTGCTCAATGACCCTTGTCATCAAAATATTCCTTGTCCTTTGTCATCACAGTGCTCCATGATACCTTTAATCAAAATTCTACATGACAACTGTCATCACAATGCAAGATGACCAATGTCATCACAAGGCCCCATGACACGTGTCATCACAATTCGCCTTGGCCCTTGACATCTCAATGCTGTATGAAACGTGTCATCACTAGGTTCCAGGACACTTGTCATCACAATGCTCCATGAACTCTGTTATCTCAATGTTCCATGGCCTTTGTATTCACAATGCTCCATTGTCCTGATAATCGCATTGCTCCATGAACACTTTCATCACAATGCTCCTTGACCACTGTCACCCTAATTCCCCATGACGTCTCGCCTCACTGTCTTCCAAGGCCACTCTCATCAAAATGCTCCATGATCTGTGTCAGCACAATATTGCATGACACTTGTCATCACAATGCTCCATGATGCCTGTCATCACAATGCTCCATGAATTTGTTATCACAATGCTCCAGGACCAGTTTCATCACAATACTCCATCCCCCTTTTCATCACAGTGTACAATGAAACCTTTCATTACAATGCTCCATGACACTTGTCATCACAATGCTCAACGGCCTTTATCGTCACAATGCTCCCAGGCACTTTTCATCACGATGTTCCATGAAAACTTACATCACTTTGCTCCACGACCATTGTCATCACAATAGTCCATACCCTTGTCAACACAATGCTGCATAATCTCTGTCATCACAATTCTCCTTGACTGCTGTCATCACGATAATCCAGGACAATTTTCATAACAATGGTTCATTCCCCCAGTCATCTCAGTGCTCCATGATACCTTTCATCACAATTCCTAGATGATCAATGTCATCACAAGGCCCCATGACACCTGTCATCACAATTTGCTATGACCCTTGTCATCACAATACTCGATGAACCGTGTCATCACAGTGTTCCAGGGCACATGTCATCACAATGATCCATGACGACTTTCATCACAATGCTCCAATACACCTGTCATCACAATGCTCCATGGCCCCTGTTATCATATTGCTCCATGATCACTTTCATCACAATGATCCATGACCAATGTCATCACCATTCCTAATGACGCCTGTCATCTCAATGCTCCATGGCACCTTCATCACAATGCTCCATGAACCCATTCATCACAATGTTCCCTGTCCTTTTCATCACAATGTTCCATGGGCCCTGTCATCACAATGCTCCATGCGCTTGTCATCAAAATGCTCCAGAACTCTTGTCATCATAATGCTCCATGCCAATGTCATCAAAATGCCCCATGACACTTGTCATCACAATGCTCCACGTCATTTGTCATCACAATGCTCCATGACCCTTGTCATAACAATGGTCCATGGCCTTGTCATCACAATGTTCCATGGCCTCTGACATCACTATGCTCTATGGTTTTTCTCATCACAATGCTCTTTGACCCCTGTCATCACAATGCTTGATGACCATTGTCATCACAATGCTCCAAGAACCCTGTCATCACAATGCTCCATGCCGTTGACATCACAATGCTCCATGGCCCTTGTAATTAGAATGCTCCATGCCCTTGTCATCACAATGCTCCAGAACACTTGTGATCATAATACGCCTTTCCTGTGTCATCCCATTGCTCAATGACCCTTGTCATCAAAATATTCCTTGTCCTTTGTCATCACAGTGCTCCATGATACCTTTAATCAAAATTCTACATGACAACTGTCATCACAATGCAAGATGACCAATGTCATCACAAGGCCCCATGACACGTGTCATCACAATTCGCCTTGGCCCTGGACATCTCAATGCTGTATGAACCGTGTCATCACTAGGTTCCAGGACACTTGTCATCACAATGCTCCATGAACTCTGTTATCTCAATGTTCCATGGCCTTTGTATTCACAATGCTCCATTGTCCTGATAATCGCATTGCTCCATGAACACTTTCATCACAATGCTCCTTGACCACTGTCACCCTAATTCCCCATGACGTCTCGCCTCACTGTCTTCCAAGGCCACTCTCATCAAAATGCTCCATGATCTGTGTCAGCACAATATTGCATGACACTTGTCATCACAATGCTCCATGATGCCTGTCATCACAATGCTCCATGAATTTGTTATCACAATGCTCCAGGACCAGTTTCATCACAATACTCCATCCCCCTTTTCATCACAGTGCACAATGAAACCTTTCATTACAATGCTCCATGACACTTGTCATCACAATGCTCAATGGCCTTTATCGTCACAATGCTCCCAGGCACTTTTCATCACGATATTCCATGAAAACTTACATCACTTTGCTCCACGACCATTGTCATCACAATAGTCCATACCCTTGTCAACACAATGCTGCATAATCCCTGTCATCACAATTCTCCTTGACTGCTGTCATCACGATAATCCAGGACAATTTTCATAACAATGGTTCATTCCCCCAGTCATCTCAGTGCTCCATGATACCTTTCATCACAATTCCTAGATGATCAATGTCATCACAAGGCCCCATGACACCTGTCATCACAATTTGCTATGACCCTTGTCATCACAATACTCGATGAACCGTGTCATCACAGTGTTCCAGGGCACATGTCATCACAATGATCCATGACGACTTTCATCACAATGCTCCAATACACCTGTCATCACAATGCTCCATGGCCCCTGTTATCATATTGCTCCATGATCACTTTCATCACAATGATCCATGACCAATGTCATCACCATTCCTAATGACGCCTGTCATCTCAATGCTCCATGGCACCTTCATCACAATGCTCCATGAACCCATTCATCACAATGTTCCCTGTCCTTTTCATCACAATGTTCCATGGGCCCTGTCATCACAATGCTCCATGCGCTTGTCATCAAAATGCTCCAGAACTCTTGTCATCATAATGCTCCATGCCAATGTCATCAAAATGCCCCATGACACTTGTCATCACAATGCTCTACGTCATTTGTCATCACAATGCTCCATGACCCTTGTCATAACAATGGTCCATGGCCTTGTCATCACAATGTTCCATGGCCTCTGACATCACTATGCTCTATGGTTTTTCTCATCACAATGCTCTTTGACCCCTGTCATCACAATGCTTGATGACCATTGTCATCACAATGCTCCAAGAACCCTGTCATCACAATGCTCCATGCCGTTGACATCACAATGCTCCATGGCCCTTGTAATTAGAATGCTCCATGCCCTTGTCATCACAATGCTCCAGAACACTTGTGATCATAATACGCCTTTCCTGTGTCATCCCATTGCTCAATGACCCTTGTCATCAAAATATTCCTTGTCCTTTGTCATCACAGTGCTCCATGATACCTTTAATCAAAATTCTACATGACAACTGTCATCACAATGCAAGATGACCAATGTCATCACAAGGCCCCATGACACGTGTCATCACAATTCGCCTTGGCCTTTGACATCTCAATGCTGTATGAACCGTGTCATCACTAGGTTCCAGGACACTTGTCATCACAATGCTCCATGAACTCTGTTATCTCAATGTTCCATGGCCTTTGTATTCACAATGCTCCATTGTCCTGATAATCGCATTGCTCCATGAACACTTTCATCACAATGCTCCTTGACCACTGTCACCCTAATTCCCCATGACGTCTCGCCTCACTGTCTTCCAAGGCCACTCTCATCAAAATGCTCCATGATCTGTGTCAGCACAATATTGCATGACACTTGTCATCACAATGCTCCATGATGCCTGTCATCACAATGCTCCATGAATTTGTTATCACAATGCTCCAGGACCAGTTTCATCACAATACTCCATCCCCCTTTTCATCACAGTGTACAATGAAACCTTTCATTACAATGCTCCATGACACTTGTCATCACAATGCTCAACGGCCTTTATCGTCACAATGCTCCCAGGCACTTTTCATCACGATGTTCCATGAAAACTTACATCACTTTGCTCCACGACCATTGTCATCACAATAGTCCATACCCTTGTCAACACAATGCTGCATAATCCCTGTCCTCACAATTCTCCTTGACTGCTGTCATCACGATAATCCAGGACAATTTTCATAACAATGGTTCATTCCCCCAGTCATCTCAGTGCTCCATGATACCTTTCATCACAATTCCTAGATGATCAATGTCATCACAAGGCCCCATGACACCTGTCATCACAATTTGCTATGACCCTTGTCATCACAATACTCGATGAACCGTGTCATCACAGTGTTCCAGGGCACATGTCATCACAATGATCCATGACGACTTTCATCACAATGCTCCAATACACCTGTCATCACAATGCTCCATAGCCCCTGTTATCATATTGCTCCATGATCACTTTCATCACAATGATCCATGACCAATGTCATCACCATTCCTAATGACGCCTGTCATCTCAATGCTCCATGGCACCTTCATCACAATGCTCCATGAACCCATTCATCACAATGTTCCCTGTCCTTTTCATCACAATGTTCCATGGGCCCTGTCATCACAATGCTCCATGCGCTTGTCATCAAAATGCTCCAGAACTCTTGTCATCATAATGCTTCATGCCAATGTCATCAAAATGCCCCATGACACTTGTCATCACAATGCTCCACGTCATTTGTCATCACAATGCTCCATGACCCTTGTCATAACAATGGTCCATGGCCTTGTCATCACAATGTTCCATGTCCTCTGACATCACTATGCTCTATGGTTTTTCTCATCACAATGCTCTTTGACCCCTGTCATCACAATGCTTGATGACCATTGTCATCACAATGCTCCAAGAACCCTGTCATCACAATGCTCCATGCCGTTGACATCACAATGCTCCATGGCCCTTGTAATTAGAATGCTCCATGCCCTTGTCATCACAATGCTCCAGAACACTTGTGATCATAATACGCCTTTCCTGTGTCATTCCATTGCTCAATGACCGTTGTCATCAAAATATTCCTTGTCCTTTGTCATCACAGTGCTCCATGATACCTTTAATCAAAATTCTACATGACAACTGTCATCACAATGCAAGATGACCAATGTCATCACAAGGCCCCATGACACGTGTCATCACAATTCGCCTTGGCCTTTGACATCTCAATGCTGTATGAACCGTGTCATCACTAGGTTCCAGGACACTTGTCATCACAATGCTCCATGAACTCTGTTATCTCAATGTTCCATGGCCTTTGTATTCACAATGCTCCATTGTCCTGATAATCGCATTGCTCCATGAACACTTTCATCACAATGCTCCTTGACCACTGTCACCCTAATTCCCCATGACGTCTCGCCTCACTGTCTTCCAAGGCCACTCTCATCAAAATGCTCCATGATCTGTGTCAGCACAATATTGCATGACACTTGTCATCACAATGCTCCATGATGCCTGTCATCACAATGCTCCATGAATTTGTTATCACAATGCTCCAGGACCAGTTTCATCACAATACTCCATCCCCCTTTTCATCACAGTGTACAATGAAACCTTTCATTACAATGCTCCATGACACTTGTCATCACAATGCTCAACGGCCTTTATCGTCACAATGCTCCCAGGCACTTTTCATCACGATGTTCCATGAAAACTTACATCACTTTGCTCCACGACCATTGTCATCACAATAGTCCATACCCTTGTCAACACAATGCTGCATAATCCCTGTCCTCACAATTCTCCTTGACTGCTGTCATCACGATAATCCAGGACAATTTTCATAACAATGGTTCATTCCCCCAGTCATCTCAGTGCTCCATGATACCTTTCATCACAATTCCTAGATGATCAATGTCATCACAAGGCCCCATGACACCTGTCATCACAATTTGCTATGACCCTTGTCATCACAATACTCGATGAACCGTGTCATCACAGTGTTCCAGGGCACATGTCATCACAATGATCCATGACGACTTTCATCACAATGCTCCAATACACCTGTCATCACAATGCTCCATGGCCCCTGTTATCATATTGCTCCATGATCACTTTCATCACAATGATCCATGACCAATGTCATCACCATTCCTAATGACGCCTGTCATCTCAATGCTCCATGGCACCTTCATCACAATGCTCCATGAACCCATTCATCACAATGTTCCCTGTCCTTTTCATCACAATGTTCCATGGGCCCTGTCATCACAATGCTCCATGCGCTTGTCATCAAAATGCTCCAGAACTCTTGTCATCATAATGCTTCATGCCAATGTCATCAAAATGCCCCATGACACTTGTCATCACAATGCTCCACGTCATTTGTCATCACAATGCTCCATGACCCTTGTCATAACAATGGTCCATGGCCTTGTCATCACAATGTTCCATGTCCTCTGACATCACTATGCTCTATGGTTTTTCTCATCACAATGCTCTTTGACCCCTGTCATCACAATGCTTGATGACCATTGTCATCACAATGCTCCAAGAACCCTGTCATCACAATGCTCCATGCCGTTGACATCACAATGCTCCATGGCCCTTGTAATTAGAATGCTCCATGCCCTTGTCATCACAATGCTCCAGAACACTTGTGATCATAATACGCCTTTCCTGTGTCATTCCATTGCTCAATGACCGTTGTCATCAAAATATTCCTTGTCCTTTGTCATCACAGTGCTCCATGATACCTTTAATCAAAATTCTACATGACAACTGTCATCACAATGCAAGATGACCAATGTCATCACAAGGCCCCATGACACGTGTCATCACAATTCGCCTTGGCCCTTGACATCTCAATGCTGTATGAACCGTGTCATCACTAGGTTCCAGGACACTTGTCATCACAATGCTCCATGAACTCTGTTATCTCAATGTTCCATGGCCTTTGTATTCACAATGCTCCATTGTCCTGATAATCGCATTGCTCCATGAACACTTTCATCACAATGCTCCTTGACCACTGTCACCCTAATTCCCCATGACGTCTCGCCTCACTGTCTTCCAAGGCCACTCTCATCAAAATGCTCCATGATCTGTGTCAGCACAATATTGCATGACACTTGTCATCACAATGCTCCATGATGCCTGTCATCACAATGCTCCATGAATTTGTTATCACAATGCTCCAGGACCAGTTTCATCACAATACTCCATCCCCCTCTTCATCACAGTGCACAATGAAACCTTTCATTACAATGCTCCATGACACTTGTCATCACAATGCTCAACGGCCTTTATCGTCACAATGCTCCCAGGCACTTTTCATCACGATGTTCCATGAAAACTTACATCACTTTGCTCCACGACCATTGTCATCACAATAGTCCATACCCTTGTCAACACAATGCTGCATAATCCCTGTCATCACAATTCTCCTTGACTGCTGTCATCACGATAATCCAGGACAATTTTCATAACAATGGTTCATTCCCCCAGTCATCTCAGTGCTCCATGATACCTTTCATCACAATTCCTAGATGATCAATGTCATCACAAGGCCCCATGACACCTGTCATCACAATTTGCTATGACCCTTGTCATCACAATACTCGATGAACCGTGTCATCACAGTGTTCCAGGGCACATGTCATCACAATGATCCATGACGACTTTCATCACAATGCTCCAATACACCTGTCATCACAATGCTCCATGGCCCCTGTTATCATATTGCTCCATGATCACTTTCATCACAATGATCCATGACCAATGTCATCACCATTCCTAATGACGCCTGTCATCTCAATGCTCCATGGCACCTTCATCACAATGCTCCATGAACCCATTCATCACAATGTTCCCTGTCCTTTTCATCACAATGTTCCATGGGCCCTGTCATCACAATGCTCCATGCGCTTGTCATCAAAATGCTCCAGAACTCTTGTCATCATAATGCTCCATGCCAATGTCATCAAAATGCCCCATGACACTTGTCATCACAATGCTCCACGTCATTTTTCATCACAATGCTCCATGACCCTTGTCATAACAATGGTCCATGGCCTTGTCATCACAATGTTCCATGGCCTCTGACATCACTATGCTCTATGGTTTTTCTCATCACAATGCTCTTTGACCCCTGTCATCACACTGCTTGATGACCATTGTCATCACAATGCTCCAAGAACCCTGTCATCACAATGCTCCATGCCGTTGACATCACAATGCTCCATGGCCCTTGTAATTAGAATGCTCCATGCCCTTGTCATCACAATGCTCCAGAACACTTGTGATCATAATACGCCTTTCCTGTGTCATCCCATTGCTCAATGACCCTTGTCATCAAAATATTCCTTGTCCTTTGTCATCACAGTGCTCCATGATACCTTTAATCAAAATTCTACATGACAACTGTCATCACAATGCAAGATGACCAATGTCATCACAAGGCCCCATGACACGTGTCATCACAATTCGCCTTGGCCCTGGACATCTCAATGCTGTATGAACCGTGTCATCACTAGGTTCCAGGACACTTGTCATCACAATGCTCCATGAACTCTGTTATCTCAATGTTCCATGGCCTTTGTATTCACAATGCTCCATTGTCCTGATAATCGCATTGCTCCATGAACACTTTCATCACAATGCTCCTTGACCACTGTCACCCTAATTCCCCATGACGTCTCGCCTCACTGTCTTCCAAGGCCACTCTCATCAAAATGCTCCATGATCTGTGTCAGCACAATATTGCATGACACTTGTCATCACAATGCTCCATGATGCCTGTCATCACAATGCTCCATGAATTTGTTATCACAATGCTCCAGGACCAGTTTCATCACAATACTCCATCCCCCTTTTCATCACAGTGCACAATGAAACCTTTCATTACAATGCTCCATGACACTTGTCATCACAATGCTCAACGGCCTTTATCGTCACAATGCTCCCAGGCACTTTTCATCACGATGTTCCATGAAAACTTACATCACTTTGCTCCACGACCATTGTCATCACAATAGTCCATACCCTTGTCAACACAATGCTGCATAATCCCTGTCATCACAATTCTCCTTGACTGCTGTCATCACGATAATCCAGGACAATTTTCATAACAATGGTTCATTCCCCCAGTCATCTCAGTGCTCCATGATACCTTTCATCACAATTCCTAGATGATCAATGTCATCACAAGGCCCCATGACACCTGTCATCACAATTTGCTATGACCCTTGTCATCACAATACTCGATGAACCGTGTCATCACAGTGTTCCAGGGCACATGTCATCACAATGATCCATGACGACTTTCATCACAATGCTCCAATACACCTGTCATCACAATGCTCCATGGCCCCTGTTATCATATTGCTCCATGATCACTTTCATCACAATGATCCATGACCAATGTCATCACCATTCCTAATGACGCCTGTCATCTCAATGCTCCATGGCACCTTCATCACAATGCTCCATGAACCTATTCATCACAATGTTCCCTGTCCTTTTCATCACAATGTTCCATGGGCCCTGTCATCACAATGCTCCATGCGCTTGTCAACAAAATGCTCCAGAACTCTTGTCATCATAATGCTCCATGCCAATGTCATCAAAATGCCCCATGACACTTGTCATCACAATGCTCCACGTCATTTGTCATCACAATGCTCCATGACCCTTGTCATAACAATGGTCCATGGCCTTGTCATCACAATGTTCCATGGCCTCTGACATCACTATGCTCTATGGTTTTTCTCATCACAATGCTCTTTGACCCCTGTCATCACAATGCTTGATGACCATTGTCATCACAATGCTCCAAGAACCCTGTCATCACAATGCTCCATGCCGTTGACATCACAATGCTCCATGGCCCTTGTAATTAGAATGCTCCATGCCCTTGTCATCACAATGCTCCAGAACACTTGTGATCATAATACGCCTTTCCTGTGTCATCCCATTGCTCAATGACCCTTGTCATCAAAATATTCCTTGTCCTTTGTCATCACAGTGCTCCATGATACCTTTAATCAAAATTCTACATGACAACTGTCATCACAATGCAAGATGACCAATGTCATCACAAGGCCCCATGACACGTGTCATCACAATTCGCCTTGGCCCTTGACATCTCAATGCTGTATGAACCGTGTCATCACTAGGTTCCAGGACACTTGTCATCACAATGCTCCATGAACTCTGTTATCTCAATGTTCCATGGCCTTTGTATTCACAATGCTCCATTGTCCTGATAATCGCATTGCTCCATGAACACTTTCATCACAATGCTCCTTGACCACTGTCACCCTAATTCCCCATGACGTCTCGCCTCACTGTCTTCCAAGGCCACTCTCATCAAAATGCTCCATGATCTGTGTCAGCACAATATTGCATGACACTTGTCATCACAATGCTCCATGATGCCTGTCATCACAATGCTCCATGAATTTGTTATCACAATGCTCCAGGACCAGTTTCATCACAATACTCCATCCCCCTTTTCATCACAGTGCACAATGAAACCTTTCATTACAATGCTCCATGACACTTGTCATCACAATGCTCAACGGCCTTTATCGTCACAATGCTCCCAGGCACTTTTCATCACGATGTTCCATGAAAACTTACATCACTTTGCTCCACGACCATTGTCATCACAATAGTCCATACCCTTGTCAACACAATGCTGCATAATCCCTGTCATCACAATTCTCCTTGACTGCTGTCATCACGATAATCCAGGGCAATTTTCATAACAATGGTTCATTCCCCCAGTCATCTCAGTGCTCCATGATACCTTTCATCACAATTCCTAGATGATCAATGTCATCACAAGGCCCCATGACACCTGTCATCACAATTTGCTATGACCCTTGTCATCACAATACTCGATGAACCGTGTCATCACAGTGTTCCAGGGCACATGTCATCACAATGATCCATGACGACTTTCATCACAATGCTCCAATACACCTGTCATCACAATGCTCCATGGCCCCTGTTATCATATTGCTCCATGATCACTTTCATCACAATGATCCATGACCAATGTCATCACCATTCCTAATGACGCCTGTCATCTCAATGCTCCATGGCACCTTCATCACAATGCTCCATGAACCCATTCATCACAATGTTCCCTGTCCTTTTCATCACAATGTTCCATGGGCCCTGTCATCACAATGCTCCATGCGCTTGTCATCAAAATGCTCCAGAACTCTTGTCATCATAATGCTCCATGCCAATGTCATCAAAATGCCCCATGACACTTGTCATCACAATGCTCCACGTCATTTGTCATCACAATGCTCCATGACCCTTGTCATAACAATGGTCCATGGCCTTGTCATCACAATGTTCCATGTCCTCTGACATCACTATGCTCTATGGTTTTTCTCATCACAATGCTCTTTGACCCCTGTCATCACAATGCTTGATGACCATTGTCATCACAATGCTCCAAGAACCCTGTCATCACAATGCTCCATGCCGTTGACATCACAATGCTCCATGGCCCTTGTAATTAGAATGCTCCATGCCCTTGTCATCACAATGCTCCAGAACACTTGTGATCATAATACGCCTTTCCTGTGTCATCCCATTGCTCAATGACCCTTGTCATCAAAATATTCCTTGTCCTTTGTCATCACAGTGCTCCATGATACCTTTAATCAAAATTCTACATGACAACTGTCATCACAATGCAAGATGACCAATGTCATCACAAGGCCCCATGACACGTGTCATCACAATTCGCCTTGGCCCTTGACATCTCAATGCTGTATGAACCGTGTCATCACTAGGTTCCAGGACACTTGTCATCACAATGCTCCATGAACTCTGTTATCTCAATGTTCCATGGCCTTTGTATTCACAATGCTCCATTGTCCTGATAATCGCATTGCTCCATGAACACTTTCATCACAATGCTCCTTGACCACTGTCACCCTAATTCCCCATGACGTCTCGCCTCACTGTCTTCCAAGGCCACTCTCATCAAAATGCTCCATGATCTGTGTCAGCACAATATTGCATGACACTTGTCATCACAATGCTCCATGATGCCTGTCATCACAATGCTCCATGAATTTGTTATCACAATGCTCCAGGACCAGTTTCATCACAATACTCCATCCCCCTTTTCATCACAGTGCACAATGAAACCTTTCATTACAATGCTCCATGACACTTGTCATCACAATGCTCAACGGCCTTTATCGTCACAATGCTCCCAGGCACTTTTCATCACGATGTTCCATGAAAACTTACATCACTTTGCTCCACGACCATTGTCATCACAATAGTCCATACCCTTGTCAACACAATGCTGCATAATCCCTGTCATCACAATTCTCCTTGACTGCTGTCATCACGATAATCCAGGGCAATTTTCATAACAATGGTTCATTCCCCCAGTCATCTCAGTGCTCCATGATACCTTTCATCACAATTCCTAGATGATCAATGTCATCACAAGGCCCCATGACACCTGTCATCACAATTTGCTATGACCCTTGTCATCACAATACTCGATGAACCGTGTCATCACAGTGTTCCAGGGCACATGTCATCACAATGATCCATGACGACTTTCATCACAATGCTCCAATACACCTGTCATCACAATGCTCCATGGCCCCTGTTATCATATTGCTCCATGATCACTTTCATCACAATGATCCATGACCAATGTCATCACCATTCCTAATGACGCCTGTCATCTCAATGCTCCATGGCACCTTCATCACAATGCTCCATGAACCCATTCATCACAATGTTCCCTGTCCTTTTCATCACAATGTTCCATGGGCCCTGTCATCACAATGCTCCATGCGCTTGTCATCAAAATGCTCCAGAACTCTTGTCATCATAATGCTCCATGCCAATGTCATCAAAATGCCCCATGACACTTGTCATCACAATGCTCCACGTCATTTGTCATCACAATGCTCCATGACCCTTGTCATAACAATGGTCCATGGCCTTGTCATCACAATGTTCCATGTCCTCTGACATCACTATGCTCTATGGTTTTTCTCATCACAATGCTCTTTGACCCCTGTCATCACAATGCTTGATGACCATTGTCATCACAATGCTCCAAGAACCCTGTCATCACAATGCTCCATGCCGTTGACATCACAATGCTCCATGGCCCTTGTAATTAGAATGCTCCATGCCCTTGTCATCACAATGCTCCAGAACACTTGTGATCATAATACGCCTTTCCTGTGTCATCCCATTGCTCAATGACCCTTGTCATCAAAATATTCCTTGTCCTTTGTCATCACAGTGCTCCATGATACCTTTAATCAAAATTCTACATGACAACTGTCATCACAATGCAAGATGACCAATGTCATCACAAGGCCCCATGACACGTGTCATCACAATTCGCCTTGGCCCTTGACATCTCAATGCTGTATGAACCGTGTCATCACTAGGTTCCAGGACACTTGTCATCACAATGCTCCATGAACTCTGTTATCTCAATGTTCCATGGCCTTTGTATTCACAATGCTCCATTGTCCTGATAATCGCATTGCTCCATGAACACTTTCATCACAATGCTCCTTGACCACTGTCACCCTAATTCCCCATGACATCTCGCCTCACTGTCTTCCAAGGCCACTCTCATCAAAATGCTCCATGATCTGTGTCAGTACAATATTGCATGACACTTGTCATCACAATGCTCCATGATGCCTGTCATCACAATGCTCCATGAATTTGTTATCACAATGCTCCAGGACCAGTTTCATCACAATACTCCATCCCCCTTTTCATCACAGTGCACAATGAAACCTTTCATTACAATGCTCCATGACACTTGTCATCACAATGCTCAATGGCCTTTATCGTCACAATGCTCCCAGGCACTTTTCATCACGATGTTCCATGAAAACTTACATCACTTTGCTCCACGACCATTGTCATCACAATAGTCCATACCCTTGTCAACACAATGCTGCATAATCCCTGTCATCACAATTCTCCTTGACTGCTGTCATCACGATAATCCAGGACAATTTTCAGAACAATGGTTCATTCCCCCAGTCATCTCAGTGCTCCATGATACCTTTCATCACAATTCCTAGATGATCAATGTCATCACAAGGCCCCATGACACCTGTCATCACAATTTGCTATGACCCTTGTCATCACAATACTCGATGAACCGTGTCATCACAGTGTTCCAGGGCACATGTCATCACAATGATCCATGACGACTTTCATCACAATGCTCCAATACACCTGTCATCACAATGCTCCATGGCCCCTGTTATCATATTGCTCCATGATCACTTTCATCACAATGATCCATGACCAATGTCATCACCATTCCTAATGACGCCTGTCATCTCAATGCTCCATGGCCTCTTTCATCACAATGCTCCATGAACCCATTCATCACAATGTTCCCTGTCCTTTTCATCACAATGTTCCATGGGCCCTGTCATCACAATGCTCCATGCGCTTGTCATCAAAATGCTCCAGAACTCTTGTTATCATAATGCTCCATGCCAATGTCATCAAAATGCCCCATGACACTTGTCATCACAATGCTCCACGTCATTTGTCATCACAATGCTCCATGACCCTTGTCATAACAATGGTCCATGGCCTTGTCATCACAATGTTCCATGGCCTCTGACATCACTATGCTCTATGGTTTTTCTCATCACAATGCTCTTTGACCCCTGTCATCACAATGCTTGATGACCATTGTCATCACAATGCTCCAAGAACCCTGTCATCACAATGCTCCATGCCGTTGACATCACAATGCTCCATGGCCCTTGTAATTAGAATGCTCCATGCCCTTGTCATCACAATGCTCCAGAACACTTGTGATCATAATACGCCTTTCCTGTGTCATCCCATTGCTCAATGACCCTTGTCATCAAAATATTCCTTGTCCTTTGTCATCACAGTGCTCCATGATACCTTTAATCAAAATTCTACATGACAACTGTCATCACAATGCAAGATGACCAATGTCATCACAAGGCCCCATGACACGTGTCATCACAATTCGCCTTGGCCCTTGACATCTCAATGCTGTATGAACCGTGTCATCACTAGGTTCCAGGACACTTGTCATCACAATGCTCCATGAACTCTGTTATCTCAATGTTCCATGGCCTTTGTATTCACAATGCTCCATTGTCCTGATAATCGCATTGCTCCATGAACACTTTCATCACAATGCTCCTTGACCACTGTCACCCTAATTCCCCATGACGTCTCGCCTCACTGTCTTCCAAGGCCACTCTCATCAAAATGCTCCATGATCTGTGTCAGCACAATATTGCATGACACTTGTCATCACAATGCTCCATGATGCCTGTCATCACAATGCTCCATGAATTTGTTATCACAATGCTCCAGGACCAGTTTCATCACAATACTCCATCCCCCTTTTCATCACAGTGCACAATGAAACCTTTCATTACAATGCTCCATGACACTTGTCATCACAATGCTCAACGGCCTTTATCGTCACAATGCTCCCAGGCACTTTTCATCACGATGTTCCATGAAAACTTACATCACTTTGCTCCACGACCATTGTCATCACAATAGTCCATACCCTTGTCAACACAATGCTGCATAATCCCTGTCATCACAATTCTCCTTGACTGCTGTCATCACGATAATCCAGGACAATTTTCATAACAATGGTTCATTCCCCCAGTCATCTCAGTGCTCCATGATACCTTTCATCACAATTCCTAGATGATCAATGTCATCACAAGGCCCCATGACACCTGTCATCACAATTTGCTATGACCCTTGTCATCACAATACTCGATGAACCGTGTCATCACAGTGTTCCAGGGCACATGTCATCACAATGATCCATGACGACTTTCATCACAATGCTCCAATACACCTGTCATCACAATGCTCCATGGCCCCTGTTATCATATTGCTCCATGATCACTTTCATCACAATGATCCATGACCAATGTCATCACCATTCCTAATGACGCCTGTCATCTCAATGCTCCATGGCACCTTCATCACAATGCTCCATGAACCCATTCATCACAATGTTCCCTGTCCTTTTCATCACAATGTTCCATGGGCCCTGTCATCACAATGCTCCATGCGCTTGTCATCAAAATGCTCCAGAACTCTTGTCATCATAATGCTCCATGCCAATGTCATCAAAATGCCCCATGACACTTGTCATCACAATGCTCCACGTCATTTGTCATCACAATGCTCCATGACCCTTGTCATAACAATGGTCCATGGCCTTGTCATCACAATGTTCCATGGCCTCTGACATCACTATGCTCTATGGTTTTTCTCATCACAATGCTCTTTGACCCCTGTCATCACAATGCTTGATGACCATTGTCATCACAATGCTCCAAGAACCCTGTCATCACAATGCTCCATGCCGTTGACATCACAATGCTCCATGGCCCTTGTAATTAGAATGCTCCATGCCCTTGTCATCACAATGCTCCAGAACACTTGTGATCATAATACGCCTTTCCTGTGTCATCCCATTGCTCAATGACCCTTGTCATCAAAATATTCCTTGTCCTTTGTCATCACAGTGCTCCATGATACCTTTAATCAAAATTCTACATGACAACTGTCATCACAATGCAAGATGACCAATGTCATCACAAGGCCCCATGACACGTGTCATCACAATTCGCCTTGGCCCTTGACATCTCAATGCTGTATGAACCGTGTCATCACTAGGTTCCAGGACACTTGTCATCACAATGCTCCATGAACTCTGTTATCTCAATGTTCCATGGCCTTTGTATTCACAATGCTCCATTGTCCTGATAATCGCATTGCTCCATGAACACTTTCATCACAATGCTCCTTGACCACTGTCACCCTAATTCCCCATGACGTCTCGCCTCACTGTCTTCCAAGGCCACTCTCATCAAAATGCTCCATGATCTGTGTCAGCACAATATTGCATGACACTTGTCATCACAATGCTCCATGATGCCTGTCATCACAATGCTCCATGAATTTGTTATCACAATGCTCCAGGACCAGTTTCATCACAATACTCCATCCCCCTTTTCATCACAGTGCACAATGAAACCTTTCATTACAATGCTCCATGACACTTGTCATCACAATGCTCAACGGCCTTTATCGTCACAATGCTCCCAGGCACTTTTCATCACGATGTTCCATGAAAACTTACATCACTTTGCTCCACGACCATTGTCATCACAATAGTCCATACCCTTGTCAACACAATGCTGCATAATCCCTGTCATCACAATTCTCCTTGACTGCTGTCATCACGATAATCCAGGACAATTTTCAGAACAATGGTTCATTCCCCCAGTCATCTCAGTGCTCCATGATACCTTTCATCACAATTCCTAGATGATCAATGTCATCACAAGGCCCCATGACACCTGTCATCACAATTTGCTATGACCCTTGTCATCACAATACTCGATGAACCGTGTCATCACAGTGTTCCAGGGCACATGTCATCACAATGATCCATGACGACTTTCATCACAATGCTCCAATACACCTGTCATCACAATGCTCCATGGCCCCTGTTATCATATTGCTCCATGATCACTTTCATCACAATGATCCATGACCAATGTCATCACCATTCCTAATGACGCCTGTCATCTCAATGCTCCATGGCACCTTCATCACAATGCTCCATGAACCCATTCATCACAATGTTCCCTGTCCTTTTCATCACAATGTTCCATGGGCCCTGTCATCACAATGCTCCATGCGCTTGTCATCAAAATGCTCCAGAACTCTTGTCATCATAATGCTCCATGCCAATGTCATCAAAATGCCCCATGACACTTGTCATCACAATGCTCCACGTCATTTGTCATCACAATGCTCCATGACCCTTGTCATAACAATGGTCCATGGCCTTGTCATCACAATGTTCCATGGCCTCTGACATCACTATGCTCTATGGTTTTTCTCATCACAATGCTCTTTGACCCCTGTCATCACAATGCTTGATGACCATTGTCATCACAATGCTCCAAGAACCCTGTCATCACAATGCTCCATGCCGTTGACATCACAATGCTCCATGGCCCTTGTAATTAGAATGCTCCATGCCCTTGTCATCACAATGCTCCAGAACACTTGTGATCATAATACGCCTTTCCTGTGTCATCCCATTGCTCAATGACCCTTGTCATCAAAATATTCCTTGTCCTTTGTCATCACAGTGCTCCATGATACCTTTAATCAAAATTCTACATGACAACTGTCATCACAATGCAAGATGACCAATGTCATCACAAGGCCCCATGACACGTGTCATCACAATTCGCCTTGGCCCTTGACATCTCAATGCTGTATGAACCGTGTCATCACTAGGTTCCAGGACACTTGTCATCACAATGCTCCATGAACTCTGTTATCTCAATGTTCCATGGCCTTTGTATTCACAATGCTCCATTGTCCTGATAATCGCATTGCTCCATGAACACTTTCATCACAATGCTCCTTGACCACTGTCACCCTAATTCCCCATGACGTCTCGCCTCACTGTCTTCCAAGGCCACTCTCATCAAAATGCTCCATGATCTGTGTCAGCACAATATTGCATGACACTTGTCATCACAATGCTCCATGATGCCTGTCATCACAATGCTCCATGAATTTGTTATCACAATGCTCCAGGACCAGTTTCATCACAATACTCCATCCCCCTTTTCATCACAGTGCACAATGAAACCTTTCATTACAATGCTCCATGACACTTGTCATCACAATGCTCAATGGCCTTTATCGTCACAATGCTCCCAGGCACTTTTCATCACGATGTTCCATGAAAACTTACATCACTTTGCTCCACGACCATTGTCATCACAATAGTCCATACCCTTGTCAACACAATGCTGCATAATCCCTGTCATCACAATTCTCCTTGACTGCTGTCATCACGATAATCCAGGACAATTTTCAGAACAATGGTTCATTCCCCCAGTCATCTCAGTGCTCCATGATACCTTTCATCACAATTCCTAGATGATCAATGTCATCACAAGGCCCCATGACACCTGTCATCACAATTTGCTATGACCCTTGTCATCACAATACTCGATGAACCGTGTCATCACAGTGTTCCAGGGCACATGTCATCACAATGATCCATGACGACTTTCATCACAATGCTCCAATACACCTGTCATCACAATGCTCCATGGCCCCTGTTATCATATTGCTCCATGATCACTTTCATCACAATGATCCATGACCAATGTCATCACCATTCCTAATGACGCCTGTCATCTCAATGCTCCATGGCACCTTCATCACAATGCTCGATGAACCCATTCATCACAATGTTCCCTGTCCTTTTCATCACAATGTTCCATGGGCCCTGTCATCACAATGCTCCATGCGCTTGTCATCAAAATGCTCCAGAACTCTTGTTATCATAATGCTCCATGCCAATGTCATCAAAATGCCCCATGACACTTGTCATCACAATGCTCCACGTCATTTGTCATCACAATGCTCCATGACCCTTGTCATAACAATGGTCCATGGCCTTGTCATCACAATGTTCCATGGCCTCTGACATCACTATGCTCTATGGTTTTTCTCATCACAATGCTCTTTGACCCCTGTCATCACAATGCTTGATGACCATTGTCATCACAATGCTCCAAGAACCCTGTCATCACAATGCTCCATGCCGTTGACATCACAATGCTCCATGGCCCTTGTAATTAGAATGCTCCATGCCCTTGTCATCACAATGCTCCAGAACACTTGTGATCATAATACGCCTTTCCTGTGTCATCCCATTGCTCAATGACCCTTGTCATCAAAATATTCCTTGTCCTTTGTCATCACAGTGCTCCATGATACCTTTAATCAAAATTCTACATGACAACTGTCATCACAATGCAAGATGACCAATGTCATCACAAGGCCCCATGACACGTGTCATCACAATTCGCCTTGGCCCTTGACATCTCAATGCTGTATGAACCGTGTCATCACTAGGTTCCAGGACACTTGTCATCACAATGCTCCATGAACTCTGTTATCTCAATGTTCCATGGCCTTTGTATTCACAATGCTCCATTGTCCTGATAATCGCATTGCTCCATGAACACTTTCATCACAATGCTCCTTGACCACTGTCACCCTAATTCCCCATGACGTCTCGCCTCACTGTCTTCCAAGGCCACTCTCATCAAAATGCTCCATGATCTGTGTCAGCACAATATTGCATGACACTTGTCATCACAATGCTCCATGATGCCTGTCATCACAATGCTCCATGAATTTGTTATCACAATGCTCCAGGACCAGTTTCATCACAATACTCCATCCCCCTTTTCATCACAGTGCACAATGAAACCTTTCATTACAATGCTCCATGACACTTGTCATCACAATGCTCAACGGCCTTTATCGTCACAATGCTCCCAGGCACTTTTCATCACGATGTTCCATGAAAACTTACATCACTTTGCTCCACGACCATTGTCATCACAATAGTCCATACCCTTGTCAACACAATGCTGCATAATCCCTGTCATCACAATTCTCCTTGACTGCTGTCATCACGATAATCCAGGACAATTTTCAGAACAATGGTTCATTCCCCCAGTCATCTCAGTGCTCCATGATACCTTTCATCACAATTCCTAGATGATCAATGTCATCACAAGGCCCCATGACACCTGTCATCACAATTTGCTATGACCCTTGTCATCACAATACTCGATGAACCGTGTCATCACAGTGTTCCAGGGCACATGTCATCACAATGATCCATGACGACTTTCATCACAATGCTCCAATACACCTGTCATCACAATGCTCCATGGCCCCTGTTATCATATTGCTCCATGATCACTTTCATCACAATGATCCATGACCAATGTCATCACCATTCCTAATGACGCCTGTCATCTCAATGCTCCATGGCACCTTCATCACAATGCTCCATGAACCCATTCATCACAATGTTCCCTGTCCTTTTCATCACAATGTTCCATGGGCCCTGTCATCACAATGCTCCATGCGCTTGTCATCAAAATGCTCCAGAACTCTTGTCATCATAATGCTCCATGCCAATGTCATCAAAATGCCCCATGACACTTGTCATCACAATGCTCCACGTCATTTGTCATCACAATGCTCCATGACCCTTGTCATAACAATGGTCCATGGCCTTGTCATCACAATGTTCCATGGCCTCTGACATCACTATGCTCTATGGTTTTTCTCATCACAATGCTCTTTGACCCCTGTCATCACAATGCTTGATGACCATTGTCATCACAATGCTCCAAGAACCCTGTCATCACAATGCTCCATGCCGTTGACATCACAATGCTCCATGGCCCTTGTAATTAGAATGCTCCATGCCCTTGTCATCACAATGCTCCAGAACACTTGTGATCATAATACACCTTTCCTGTGTCATCCCATTGCTCAATGACCCTTGTCATCAAAATATTCCTTGTCCTTTGTCATCACAGTGCTCCATGATACCTTTAATCAAAATTCTACATGACAACTGTCATCACAATGCAAGATGACCAATGTCATCACAAGGCCCCATGACACGTGTCATCACAATTCGCCTTGGCCCTTGACATCTCAATGCTGTATGAAACGTGTCATCACTAGGTTCCAGGACACTTGTCATCACAATGCTCCATGAACTCTGTTATCTCAATGTTCCATGGCCTTTGTATTCACAATGCTCCATTGTCCTGATAATCGCATTGCTCCATGAACACTTTCATCACAATGCTCCTTGACCACTGTCACCCTAATTCCCCATGACGTCTCGCCTCACTGTCTTCCAAGGCCACTCTCATCAAAATGCTCCATGATCTGTGTCAGCACAATATTGCATGACACTTGTCATCACAATGCTCCATGATGCCTGTCATCACAATGCTCCATGAATTTGTTATCACAATGCTCCAGGACCTGTTTCATCACAATACTCCATCCCCCTTTTCATCACAGTGTACAATGAAACCTTTCATTACAATGCTCCATGACACTTGTCATCACAATGCTCAACGGCCTTTATCGTCACAATGCTCCCAGGCACTTTTCATCACGATGTTCCATGAAAACTTACATCACTTTGCTCCACGACCATTGTCATCACAATAGTCCATACCCTTGTCAACACAATGCTGCATAATCTCTGTCATCACAATTCTCCTTGACTGCTGTCATCACGATAATCCAGGACAATTTTCATAACAATGGTTCATTCCCCCAGTCATCTCAGTGCTCCATGATACCTTTCATCACAATTCCTAGATGATCAATGTCATCACAAGGCCCCATGACACCTGTCATCACAATTTGCTATGACCCTTGTCATCACAATACTCGATGAACCGTGTCATCACAGTGTTCCAGGGCACATGTCATCACAATGATCCATGACGACTTTCATCACAATGCTCCAATACACCTGTCATCACAATGCTCCATGGCCCCTGTTATCATATTGCTCCATGATCACTTTCATCACAATGATCCATGACCAATGTCATCACCATTCCTAATGACGCCTGTCATCTCAATGCTCCATGGCACCTTCATCACAATGCTCGATGAACCCATTCATCACAATGTTCCCTGTCCTTTTCATCACAATGTTCCATGGGCCCTGTCATCACAATGCTCCATGCGCTTGTCATCAAAATGCTCCAGAACTCTTGTTATCATAATGCTCCATGCCAATGTCATCAAAATGCCCCATGACACTTGTCATCACAATGCTCCACGTCATTTGTCATCACAATGCTCCATGACCCTTGTCATAACAATGGTCCATGGCCTTGTCATCACAATGTTCCATGGCCTCTGACATCACTATGCTCTATGGTTTTTCTCATCACAATGCTCTTTGACCCCTGTCATCACAATGCTTGATGACCATTGTCATCACAATGCTCCAAGAACCCTGTCATCACAATGCTCCATGCCGTTGACATCACAATGCTCCATGGCCCTTGTAATTAGAATGCTCCATGCCCTTGTCATCACAATGCTCCAGAACACTTGTGATCATAATACGCCTTTCCTGTGTCATCCCATTGCTCAATGACCCTTGTCATCAAAATATTCCTTGTCCTTTGTCATCACAGTGCTCCATGATACCTTTAATCAAAATTCTACATGACAACTGTCATCACAATGCAAGATGACCAATGTCATCACAAGGCCCCATGACACGTGTCATCACAATTCGCCTTGGCCCTTGACATCTCAATGCTGTATGAACCGTGTCATCACTAGGTTCCAGGACACTTGTCATCACAATGCTCCATGAACTCTGTTATCTCAATGTTCCATGGCCTTTGTATTCACAATGCTCCATTGTCCTGATAATCGCATTGCTCCATGAACACTTTCATCACAATGCTCCTTGACCACTGTCACCCTAATTCCCCATGACGTCTCGCCTCACTGTCTTCCAAGGCCACTCTCATCAAAATGCTCCATGATCTGTGTCAGCACAATATTGCATGACACTTGTCATCACAATGCTCCATGATGCCTGTCATCACAATGCTCCATGAATTTGTTATCACAATGCTCCAGGACCAGTTTCATCACAATACTCCATCCCCCTTTTCATCACAGTGCACAATGAAACCTTTCATTACAATGCTCCATGACACTTGTCATCACAATGCTCAACGGCCTTTATCGTCACAATGCTCCCAGGCACTTTTCATCACGATGTTCCATGAAAACTTACATCACTTTGCTCCACGACCATTGTCATCACAATAGTCCATACCCTTGTCAACACAATGCTGCATAATCCCTGTCATCACAATTCTCCTTGACTGCTGTCATCACGATAATCCAGGACAATTTTCAGAACAATGGTTCATTCCCCCAGTCATCTCAGTGCTCCATGATACCTTTCATCACAATTCCTAGATGATCAATGTCATCACAAGGCCCCATGACACCTGTCATCACAATTTGCTATGACCCTTGTCATCACAATACTCGATGAACCGTGTCATCACAGTGTTCCAGGGCACATGTCATCACAATGATCCATGACGACTTTCATCACAATGCTCCAATACACCTGTCATCACAATGCTCCATGGCCCCTGTTATCATATTGCTCCATGATCACTTTCATCACAATGATCCATGACCAATGTCATCACCATTCCTAATGACGCCTGTCATCTCAATGCTCCATGGCACCTTCATCACAATGCTCCATGAACCCATTCATCACAATGTTCCCTGTCCTTTTCATCACAATGTTCCATGGGCCCTGTCATCACAATGCTCCATGCGCTTGTCATCAAAATGCTCCAGAACTCTTGTCATCATAATGCTCCATGCCAATGTCATCAAAATGCCCCATGACACTTGTCATCACAATGCTCCACGTCATTTGTCATCACAATGCTCCATGACCCTTGTCATAACAATGGTCCATGGCCTTGTCATCACAATGTTCCATGGCCTCTGACATCACTATGCTCTATGGTTTTTCTCATCACAATGCTCTTTGACCCCTGTCATCACAATGCTTGATGACCATTGTCATCACAATGCTCCAAGAACCCTGTCATCACAATGCTCCATGCCGTTGACATCACAATGCTCCATGGCCCTTGTAATTAGAATGCTCCATGCCCTTGTCATCACAATGCTCCAGAACACTTGTGATCATAATACACCTTTCCTGTGTCATCCCATTGCTCAATGACCCTTGTCATCAAAATATTCCTTGTCCTTTGTCATCACAGTGCTCCATGATACCTTTAATCAAAATTCTACATGACAACTGTCATCACAATGCAAGATGACCAATGTCATCACAAGGCCCCATGACACGTGTCATCACAATTCGCCTTGGCCCTTGACATCTCAATGCTGTATGAAACGTGTCATCACTAGGTTCCAGGACACTTGTCATCACAATGCTCCATGAACTCTGTTATCTCAATGTTCCATGGCCTTTGTATTCACAATGCTCCATTGTCCTGATAATCGCATTGCTCCATGAACACTTTCATCACAATGCTCCTTGACCACTGTCACCCTAATTCCCCATGACGTCTCGCCTCACTGTCTTCCAAGGCCACTCTCATCAAAATGCTCCATGATCTGTGTCAGCACAATATTGCATGACACTTGTCATCACAATGCTCCATGATGCCTGTCATCACAATGCTCCATGAATTTGTTATCACAATGCTCCAGGACCTGTTTCATCACAATACTCCATCCCCCTTTTCATCACAGTGTACAATGAAACCTTTCATTACAATGCTCCATGACACTTGTCATCACAATGCTCAACGGCCTTTATCGTCACAATGCTCCCAGGCACTTTTCATCACGATGTTCCATGAAAACTTACATCACTTTGCTCCACGACCATTGTCATCACAATAGTCCATACCCTTGTCAACACAATGCTGCATAATCTCTGTCATCACAATTCTCCTTGACTGCTGTCATCACGATAATCCAGGACAATTTTCATAACAATGGTTCATTCCCCCAGTCATCTCAGTGCTCCATGATACCTTTCATCACAATTCCTAGATGATCAATGTCATCACAAGGCCCCATGACACCTGTCATCACAATTTGCTATGACCCTTGTCATCACAATACTCGATGAACCGTGTCATCACAGTGTTCCAGGGCACATGTCATCACAATGATCCATGACGACTTTCATCACAATGCTCCAATACACCTGTCATCACAATGCTCCATGGCCCCTGTTATCATATTGCTCCATGATCACTTTCATCACAATGATCCATGACCAATGTCATCACCATTCCTAATGACGCCTGTCATCTCAATGCTCCATGGCACCTTCATCACAATGCTCCATGAACCCATTCATCACAATGTTCCCTGTCTGTTTCATCACAATGTTCCATGGGCCCTGTCATCACAATGCTCCATGCGCTTGTCATCAAAATGCTCCAGAACTCTTGTCATCATAATGCTCCATGCCAATGTCATCAAAATGCCCCATGACACTTGTCATCACAATGCTCCACGTCATTTGTCATCACAATGCTCCATGACCCTTGTCATAACAATGGTCCATGGCCTTGTCATCACAATGTTCCATGGCCTCTGACATCACTATGCTCTATGGTTTTTCTCATCACAATGCTCTTTGACCCCTGTCATCACAATGCTTGATGACCATTGTCATCACAATGCTCCAAGAACCCTGTCATCACAATGCTCCATGCCGTTGACATCACAATGCTCCATGGCCCTTGTAATTAGAATGCTCCATGCCCTTGTCATCACAATGCTCCAGAACACTTGTGATCATAATACGCCTTTCCTGTGTCATTCCATTGCTCAATGACCGTTGTCATCAAAATATTCCTTGTCCTTTGTCATCACAGTGCTCCATGATACCTTTAATCAAAATTCTACATGACAACTGTCATCACAATGCAAGATGACCAATGTCATCACAAGGCCCCATGACACGTGTCATCACAATTCGCCTTGGCCCTTGACATCTCAATGCTGTATGAACCGTGTCATCACTAGGTTCCAGGACACTTGTCATTACAATGCTCCATGAACTCTGTTATCTCAATGTTCCATGGCCTTTGTATTCACAATGCTCCATTGTCCTGATAATCGCATTGCTCCATGAACACTTTCATCACAATGCTCCTTGACCACTGTCACCCTAATTCCCCATGACGTCTCGCCTCACTGTCTTCCAAGGCCACTCTCATCAAAATGCTCCATGATCTGTGTCAGCACAATATTGCATGACACTTGTCATCACAATGCTCCATGATGCCTGTCATCACAATGCTCCATGAATTTGTTATCACAATGCTCCAGGACCAGTTTCATCACAATACTCCATCCCCCTTTTCATCACAGTGCACAATGAAACCTTTCATTACAATGCTCCATGACACTTGTCATCACAATGCTCAATGGCCTTTATCGTCACAATGCTCCCAGGCACTTTTCATCACGATGTTCCATGAAAACTTACATCACTTTGCTCCACGACCATTGTCATCACAATAGTCCATACCCTTGTCAACACAATGCTGCATAATCCCTGTCATCACAATTCTCCTTGACTGCTGTCATCACGATAATCCAGGACAATTTTCAGAACAATGGTTCATTCCCCCAGTCATCTCAGTGCTCCATGATACCTTTCATCACAATTCCTAGATGATCAATGTCATCACAAGGCCCCATGACACCTGTCATCACAATTTGCTATGACCCTTGTCATCACAATACTCGATGAACCGTGTCATCACAGTGTTCCAGGGCACATGTCATCACAATGATCCATGACGACTTTCATCACAATGCTCCAATACACCTGTCATCACAATGCTCCATGGCCCCTGTTATCATATTGCTCCATGATCACTTTCATCACAATGATCCATGACCAATGTCATCACCATTCCTAATGACGCCTGTCATCTCAATGCTCCATGGCACCTTCATCACAATGCTCCATGAACCCATTCATCACAATGTTCCCTGTCCTTTTCATCACAATGTTCCATGGGCCCTGTCATCACAATGCTCCATGCGCTTGTCATCAAAATGCTCCAGAACTCTTGTCATCATAATGCTCCATGCCAATGTCATCAAAATGCCCCATGACACTTGTCATCACAATGCTCCACGTCATTTGTCATCACAATGCTCCATGACCCTTGTCATAACAATGGTCCATGGCCTTGTCATCACAATGTTCCATGGCCTCTGACATCACTATGCTCTATGGTTTTTCTCATCACAATGCTCTTTGACCCCTGTCATCACAATGCTTGATGACCATTGTCATCACAATGCTCCAAGAACCCTGTCATCACAATGCTCCATGCCGTTGACATCACAATGCTCCATGGCCCTTGTAATTAGAATGCTCCATGCCCTTGTCATCACAATGCTCCAGAACACTTGTGATCATAATACGCCTTTCCTGTGTCATCCCATTGCTCAATGACCCTTGTCATCAAAATATTCCTTGTCCTTTGTCATCACAGTGCTCCATGATACCTTTAATCAAAATTCTACATGACAACTGTCATCACAATGCAAGATGACCAATGTCATCACAAGGCCCCATGACACGTGTCATCACAATTCGCCTTGGCCCTTGACATCTCAATGCTGTATGAACCGTGTCATCACTAGGTTCCAGGACACTTGTCATCACAATGCTCCATGAACTCTGTTATCTCAATGTTCCATGGCCTTTGTATTCACAATGCTCCATTGTCCTGATAATCACATTGCTCCATGAACACTTTCATCACAATGCTCCTTGACCACTGTCACCCTAATTCCCCATGACGTCTCGCCTCACTGTCTTCCAAGGCCACTCTCATCAAAATGCTCCATGATCTGTGTCAGCACAATATTGCATGACACTTGTCATCACAATGCTCCATGATGCCTGTCATCACAATGCTCCATGAATTTGTTATCACAATGCTCCAGGACCAGTTTCATCACAATACTCCATCCCCCTTTTCATCACAGTGCACAATGAAACCTTTCATTACAATGCTCCATGACACTTGTCATCACAATGCTCAACGGCCTTTATCGTCACAATGCTCCCAGGCACTTTTCATCACGATGTTCCATGAAAACTTACATCACTTTGCTCCACGACCATTGTCATCACAATAGTCCATACCCTTGTCAACACAATGCTGCATAATCCCTGTCATCACAATTCTCCTTGACTGCTGTCATCACGATAATCCAGGACAATTTTCATAACAATGGTTCATTCCCCCAGTCATCTCAGTGCTCCATGATACCTTTCATCACAATTCCTAGATGATCAATGTCATCACAAGGCCCCATGACACCTGTCATCACAATTTGCTATGACCCTTGTCATCACAATACTCGATGAACCGTGTCATCACAGTGTTCCAGGGCACATGTCATCACAATGATCCATGACGACTTTCATCACAATGCTCCAATACACCTGTCATCACAATGCTCCATGGCCCCTGTTATCATATTGCTCCATGATCACTTTCATCACAATGATCCATGACCAATGTCATCACCATTCCTAATGACGCCTGTCATCTCAATGCTCCATGGCACCTTCATCACAATGCTCCATGAACCCATTCATCACAATGTTCCCTGTCCTTTTCATCACAATGTTCCATGGGCCCTGTCATCACAATGCTCCATGCGCTTGTCATCAAAATGCTCCAGAACTCTTGTCATCATAATGCTCCATGCCAATGTCATCAAAATGCCCCATGACACTTGTCATCACAATGCTCCACGTCATTTGTCATCACAATGCTCCATGACCCTTGTCATAACAATGGTCCATGGCCTTGTCATCACAATGTTCCATGGCCTCTGACATCACTATGCTCTATGGTTTTTCTCATCACAATGCTCTTTGACCCCTGTCATCACAATGCTTGATGACCATTGTCATCACAATGCTCCAAGAACCCTGTCATCACAATGCTCCATGCCGTTGACATCACAATGCTCCATGGCCCTTGTAATTAGAATGCTCCATGCCCTTGTCATCACAATGCTCCAGAACACTTGTGATCATAATACGCCTTTCCTGTGTCATTCCATTGCTCAATGACCGTTGTCATCAAAATATTCCTTGTCCTTTGTCATCACAGTGCTCCATGATACCTTTAATCAAAATTCTACATGACAACTGTCATCACAATGCAAGATGACCAATGTCATCACAAGGCCCCATGACACGTGTCATCACAATTCGCCTTGGCCCTTGACATCTCAATGCTGTATGAACCGTGTCATCACTAGGTTCCAGGACACTTGTCATCACAATGCTCCATGAACTCTGTTATCTCAATGTTCCATGGCCTTTGTATTCACAATGCTCCATTGTCCTGATAATCGCATTGCTCCATGAACACTTTCATCACAATGCTCCTTGACCACTGTCACCCTAATTCCCCATGACGTCTCGCCTCACTGTCTTCCAAGGCCACTCTCATCAAAATGCTCCATGATCTGTGTCAGCACAATATTGCATGACACTTGTCATCACAATGCTCCATGATGCCTGTCATCACAATGCTCCATGAATTTGTTATCACAATGCTCCAGGACCAGTTTCATCACAATACTCCATCCCCCTTTTCATCACAGTGCACAATGAAACCTTTCATTACAATGCTCCATGACACTTGTCATCACAATGCTCAATGGCCTTTATCGTCACAATGCTCCCAGGCACTTTTCATCACGATGTTCCATGAAAACTTACATCACTTTGCTCCACGACCATTGTCATCACAATAGTCCATACCCTTGTCAACACAATGCTGCATAATCCCTGTCATCACAATTCTCCTTGACTGCTGTCATCACGATAATCCAGGACAATTTTCAGAACAATGGTTCATTCCCCCAGTCATCTCAGTGCTCCATGATACCTTTCATCACAATTCCTAGATGATCAATGTCATCACAAGGCCCCATGACACCTGTCATCACAATTTGCTATGACCCTTGTCATCACAATACTCGATGAACCGTGTCATCACAGTGTTCCAGGGCACATGTCATCACAATGATCCATGACGACTTTCATCACAATGCTCCAATACACCTGTCATCACAATGCTCCATGGCCCCTGTTATCATATTGCTCCATGATCACTTTCATCACAATGATCCATGACCAATGTCATCACCATTCCTAATGACGCCTGTCATCTCAATGCTCCATGGCACCTTCATCACAATGCTCCATGAACCCATTCATCACAATGTTCCCTGTCCTTTTCATCACAATGTTCCATGGGCCCTGTCATCACAATGCTCCATGCGCTTGTCATCAAAATGCTCCAGAACTCTTGTCATCATAATGCTCCATGCCAATGTCATCAAAATGCCCCATGACACTTGTCATCACAATGCTCCACGTCATTTGTCATCACAATGCTCCATGACCCTTGTCATAACAATGGTCCATGGCCTTGTCATCACAATGTTCCATGGCCTCTGACATCACTATGCTCTATGGTTTTTCTCATCACAATGCTCTTTGACCCCTGTCATCACAATGCTTGATGACCATTGTCATCACAATGCTCCAAGAACCCTGTCATCACAATGCTCCATGCCGTTGACATCACAATGCTCCATGGCCCTTGTAATTAGAATGCTCCATGCCCTTGTCATCACAATGCTCCAGAACACTTGTGATCATAATACGCCTTTCCTGTGTCATCCCATTGCTCAATGACCCTTGTCATCAAAATATTCCTTGTCCTTTGTCATCACAGTGCTCCATGATACCTTTAATCAAAATTCTACATGACAACTGTCATCACAATGCAAGATGACCAATGTCATCACAAGGCCCCATGACACGTGTCATCACAATTCGCCTTGGCCCTTGACATCTCAATGCTGTATGAACCGTGTCATCACTAGGTTCCAGGACACTTGTCATCACAATGCTCCATGAACTCTGTTATCTCAATGTTCCATGGCCTTTGTATTCACAATGCTCCATTGTCCTGATAATCGCATTGCTCCATGAACACTTTCATCACAATGCTCCTTGACCACTGTCACCCTAATTCCCCATGACGTCTCGCCTCACTGTCTTCCAAGGCCACTCTCATCAAAATGCTCCATGATCTGTGTCAGCACAATATTGCATGACACTTGTCATCACAATGCTCCATGATGCCTGTCATCACAATGCTCCATGAATTTGTTATCACAATGCTCCAGGACCAGTTTCATCACAATATTCCATCCCCCTTTTCATCACAGTGTACAATGAAACCTTTCATTACAATGCTCCATGACACTTGTCATCACAATGCTCAACGGCCTTTATCGTCACAATGCTCCCAGGCACTTTTCATCACGATGTTCCATGAAAACTTACATCACTTTGCTCCACGACCATTGTCATCACAATAGTCCATACCCTTGTCAACACAATGCTGCATAATCCCTGTCATCACAATTCTCCTTGACTGCTGTCATCACGATAATCCAGGACAATTTTCATAACAATGGTTCATTCCCCCAGTCATCTCAGTGCTCCATGATACCTTTCATCACAATTCCTAGATGATCAATGTCATCACAAGGCCCCATGACACCTGTCATCACAATTTGCTATGACCCTTGTCATCACAATACTCGATGAACCGTGTCATCACAGTGTTCCAGGGCACATGTCATCACAATGATCCATGACGACTTTCATCACAATGCTCCAATACACCTGTCATCACAATGCTCCATGGCCCCTGTTATCATATTGCTCCATGATCACTTTCATCACAATGATCCATGACCAATGTCATCACCATTCCTAATGACGCCTGTCATCTCAATGCTCCATGGCACCTTCATCACAATGCTCCATGAACCCATTCATCACAATGTTCCCTGTCCTTTTCATCACAATGTTCCATGGGCCCTGTCATCACAATGCTCCATGCGCTTGTCATCAAAATGCTCCAGAACTCTTGTCATCATAATGCTCCATGCCAATGTCATCAAAATGCCCCATGACACTTGTCATCACAATGCTCCACGTCATTTGTCATCACAATGCTCCATGACCCTTGTCATAACAATGGTCCATGGCCTTGTCATCACAATGTTCCATGGCCTCTGACATCACTATGCTCTATGGTTTTTCTCATCACAATGCTCTTTGACCCCTGTCATCACAATGCTTGATGACCATTGTCATCACAATGCTCCAAGAACCCTGTCATCACAATGCTCCATGCCGTTGACATCACAATGCTCCATGGCCCTTGTAATTAGAATGCTCCATGCCCTTGTCATCACAATGCTCCAGAACACTTGTGATCATAATACGCCTTTCCTGTGTCATCCCATTGCTCAATGACCCTTGTCATCAAAATATTCCTTGTCCTTTGTCATCACAGTGCTCCATGATACCTTTAATCAAAATTCTACATGACAACTGTCATCACAATGCAAGATGACCAATGTCATCACAAGGCCCCATGACACGTGTCATCACAATTCGCCTTGGCCCTGGACATCTCAATGCTGTATGAACCGTGTCATCACTAGGTTCCAGGACACTTGTCATCACAATGCTCCATGAACTCTGTTATCTCAATGTTCCATGGCCTTTGTATTCACAATGCTCCATTGTCCTGATAATCGCATTGCTCCATGAACACTTTCATCACAATGCTCCTTGACCACTGTCACCCTAATTCCCCATGACGTCTCGCCTCACTGTCTTCCAAAGCCACTCTCATCAAAATGCTCCATGATCTGTGTCAGCACAATATTGCATGACACTTGTCATCACAATGCTCCATGATGCCTGTCATCACAATGCTCCATGAATTTGTAATCACAATGCTCCAGGACCAGTTTCATCACAATACTCCATCCCCCTTTTCATCACAGTGCACAATGAAACCTTTCATTACAATGCTCCATGACACTTGTCATCACAATGCTCAACGGCCTTTATCGTCACAATGCTCCCAGGCACTTTTCATCACGATGTTCCATGAAAACTTACATCACTTTGCTCCACGACCATTGTCATCACAATAGTCCATACCCTTGTCAACACAATGCTGCATAATCCCTGTCATCACAATTCTCCTTGACTGCTGTCATCACGATAATCCAGGACAATTTTCAGAACAATGGTTCATTCCCCCAGTCATCTCAGTGCTCCATGATACCTTTCATCACAATTCCTAGATGATCAATGTCATCACAAGGCCCCATGACACCTGTCATCACAATTTGCTATGACCCTTGTCATCACAATACTCGATGAACCGTGTCATCACAGTGTTCCAGGGCACATGTCATCACAATGATTCATGACGACTTTCATCACAATGCTCCAATACACCTGTCATCACAATGCTCCATGGCCCCTGTTATCATATTGCTCCATGATCACTTTCATCACAATGATCCATGACCAATGTCATCACCATTCCTAATGACGCCTGTCATCTCAATGCTCCATGGCACCTTCATCACAATGCTCCATGAACCCATTCGTCACAATGTTCCCTGTCCTTTTCATCACAATGTTCCATGGGCCCTGTCATCACAATGCTCCATGCGCTTGTCATCAAAATGCTCCAGAACTCTTGTCATCATAATGCTCCATGCCAGTGTCATCAAAATGCCCCATGACACTTGTCATCACAATGCTCCACGTCATTTGTCATCACAATGCTCCATGACCCTTGTCATAACAATGGTCCATGGCCTTGTCATCACAATGTTCCATGGCCTCTGACATCACTATGCTCTATGGTTTTTCTCATCACAATGCTCTTTGACCCCTGTCATCACAATGCTTGATGACCATTGTCATCACAATGCTCCAAGAACCCTGTCATCACAATGCTCCTTGCCGTTGACATCACAATGCTCCATGGCCCTTGTAATTAGAATGCTCCATGCCCTTGTCATCACAATGCTCCAGAACACTTGTGATCATAATACGCCTTTCCTGTGTCATCCCATTGCTCAATGACCCTTGTCATCAAAATATTCCTTGTCCTTTGTCATCACAGTGCTCCATGATACCTTTAATCAAAATTCTACATGACAACTGTCATCACAATGCAAGATGACCAATGTCATCACAAGGCCCCATGACACGTGTCATCACAATTCGCCTTGGCCCTTGACATCTCAATGCTGTATGAACCGTGTCATCACTAGGTTCCAGGACACTTGTCATCACAATGCTCCATGAACTCTGTTATCTCAATGTTCCATGGCCTTTGCATTCACAATGCTCCATTGTCCTGATAATCGCATTGCTCCATGAACACTTTCATCACAATGCTCCTTGACCACTGTCACCCTAATTCCCCATGACGTCTCGCCTCACTGTCTTCCAAGGCCACTCTCATCAAAATGCTCCATGATCTGTGTCAGCACAATATTGCATGACACTTGTCATCACAATGCTCCATGATGCCTGTCATCACAATGCTCCATGAATTTGTTATCACAATGCTCCAGGACCAGTTTCATCACAATACTCCATCCCCCTTTTCATCACAGTGCACAATGAAACCTTTCATTACAATGCTCCATGACACTTGTCATCACAATGCTCAACGGCCTTTATCGTCACAATGCTCCCAGGCACTTTTCATCACGATGTTCCATGAAAACTTACATCACTTTGCTCCACGACCATTGTCATCACAATAGTCCATACCCTTGTCAACACAATGCTGCATAATCCCTGTCATCACAATTTTCCTTGACTGCTGTCATCACGATAATCCAGGACAATTTTCATAACAATGGTTCATTCCCCCAGTCATCTCAGTGCTCCATGATACCTTTCATCACAATTCCTAGATGATCAATGTCATCACAAGGCCCCATGACACCTGTCATCACAATTCGCTATGACCCTTGTCATCACAATACTCGATGAACCGTGTCATCACAGTGTTCCAGGGCACATGTCATCACAATGATCCATGACGACTTTCATCACAATGCTCCAATACACCTGTCATCACAATGCTCCATGGCCCCTGTTATCATATTGCTCCATGATCACTTTCATCACAATGATCCATGACCAATGTCATCACCATTCCTAATGACGCCTGTCATCTCAATGCTCCATGGCACCTTCATCACAATGCTCCATGAACCCATTCATCACAATGTTCCCTGTCCTTTTCATCACAATGTTCCATGGGCCCTGTCATCACAATGCTCCATGCGCTTGTCATCAAAATGCTCCAGAACTCTTGTCATCATAATGCTCCATGCCAGTGTCATCAAAATGCCCCATGACACTTGTCATCACAATGCTCCACGTCATTTGTCATCACAATGCTCCATGACCCTTGTCATAACAATGGTCCATGGCCTTGTCATCACAATGTTCCATGGCCTCTGACATCACTATGCTCTATGGTTTTTCTCATCACAATGCTCTTTGACCCCTGTCATCACAATGCTTGATGACCATTGTCATCACAATGCTCCAAGAACCCTGTCATCACAATGCTCCATGCCGTTGACATCACAATGCTCCATGGCCCTTGTAATTAGAATGCTCCATGCCCTTGTCATCACAATGCTCCAGAACACTTGTGATCATAATAAGCCTTTCCTCTGTCATCCCATTGCTCAATGACCCTTGTCATCAAAATATTCCTTGTCCTTTGTCATCACAGTGGTCCATGATACCTTTAATCAAAATTCTACATGACAACTGTCATCACAATGCAAGATGACCAATGTCATCACAAGGCCCCATGACACGTGTCATCACAATTCGCCTTGGCCCTTGACATCTCAATGCTGTATGAACCGTGTCATCACTAGGTTCCAGGACACTTGTCATCACAATGCTCCATGAACTCTGTTATCTCAATGTTCCATGGCCTTTGCATTCACAATGCTCCATTGTCCTGATAATCGCATTGCTCCATGAACACTTTCATCACAATGCTCCTTGACCACTGTCACCCTAATTCCCCATGACGTCTCGCCTCACTGTCTTCCAAGGCCACTCTCATCAAAATGCTCCATGATCTGTGTCAGCACAATATTGCATGACACTTGTCATCACAATGCTCCATGATGCCTGTCATCACAATGCTCCATGAATTTGTTATCACAATGCTCCAGGACCAGTTTCATCACAATACTCCATCCCCCTTGTCATCACAGTGCACAATGAAACCTTTCATTACAATGCTCCATGACACTTGTCATCACAATGCTCAACGGCCTTTATCGTCACAATGCTCCCAGGCACTTTTCATCACGATGTTCCATGAAAACTTACATCACTTTGCTCCACGACCATTGTCATCACAATAGTCCATACCCTTGTCAACACAATGCTGCATAATCCCTGTCATCACAATTCTCCTTGACTGCTGTCATCACGATAATCCAGGACAATTTTCAGAACAATGGTTCATTCCCCCAGTCATCTCAGTGCTCCATGATACCTTTCATCACAATTCCTAGATGATCAATGTCATCACAAGGCCCCATGACACCTGTCATCACAATTTGCTATGACCCTTGTCATCACAATACTCGATGAACCGTGTCATCACAGTGTTCCAGGGCACATGTCATCACAATGATCCATGACGACTTTCATCACAATGCTCCAATACACCTGTCATCACAATGCTCCATGGCCCCTGTTATCATATTGCTCCATGATCACTTTCATCACAATGATCCATGACCAATGTCATCACCATTCCTAATGACGCCTGTCATCTCAATGCTCCATGGCACCTTCATCACAATGCTCCATGAACCCATTCATCACAATGTTCCCTGTCCTTTTCATCACAATGTTCCATGGGCCCTGTCATCACAATGCTCCATGCGCTTGTCATCAAAATGCTCCAGAACTCTTGTCATCATAATGCTCCATGCCAGTGTCATCAAAATGCCCCATGACACTTGTCATCACAATGCTCCACGTCATTTGTCATCACAATGCTCCATGACCCTTGTCATAGCAATGGTCCATGGCCTTGTCATCACAATGTTCCATGGCCTCTGACATCACTATGCTCTATGGTTTTTCTCATCACAATGCTCTTTGACCCCTGTCATCACAATGCTTGATGACCATTGTCATCACAATGCTCCAAGAACCCTGTCATCACAATGCTCCATGCCGTTGACATCACAATGCTCCATGGCCCTTGTAATTAGAATGCTCCATGCCCTTGTCATCACAATGCTCCAGAACACTTGTGATCATAATACGCCTTTCCTGTGTCATCCCATTGCTCAATGACCCTTGTCATCAAAATATTCCTTGTCCTTTGTCATCACAGTGCTCCATGATACCTTTAATCAAAATTCTACATGACAACTGTCATCACAATGCAAGATGACCAATGTCATCACAAGGCCCCATGACACGTGTCATCACAATTCGCCTTGGCCCTTGACATCTCAATGCTGTATGAACCGTGTCATCACTAGGTTCCAGGACACTTGTCATCACAATGCTCCATGAACTCTGTTATCTCAATGTTCCATGGCCTTTGTATTCACAATGCTCCATTGTCCTGATAATCGCATTGCTCCATGAACACTTTCATCACAATGCTCCTTGACCACTGTCACCCTAATTCCCCATGACGTCTCGCCTCACTGTCTTCCAAGGCCACTCTCATCAAAATGCTCCATGATCTGTGTCAGCACAATATTGCATGACACTTGTCATCACAATGCTCCATGATGCCTGTCATCACAATGCTCCATGAATTTGTTATCACAATGCTCCAGGACCAGTTTCATCACAATACTCCATCCCCCTTGTCATCACAGTGCACAATGAAACCTTTCATTACAATGCTCCATGACACTTGTCATCACAATGCTCAACGGCCTTTATCGTCACAATGCTCCCAGGCACTTTTCATCACGATGTTCCATGAAAACTTACATCACTTTGCTCCACGACCATTGTCATCACAATAGTCCATACCCTTGTCAACACAATGCTGCATAATCCCTGTCATCACAATTCTCCTTGACTGCTGTCATCACGATAATCCAGGACAATTTTCAGAACAATGGTTCATTCCCCCAGTCATCTCAGTGCTCCATGATACCTTTCATCACAATTCCTAGATGATCAATGTCATCACAAGGCCCCATGACACCTGTCATCACAATTTGCTATGACCCTTGTCATCACAATACTCGATGAACCGTGTCATCACAGTGTTCCAGGGCACATGTCATCACAATGATCCATGACGACTTTCATCACAATGCTCCAATACACCTGTCATCACAATGCTCCATGGCCCCTGTTATCATATTGCTCCATGATCACTTTCATCACAATGATCCATGACCAATGTCATCACCATTCCTAATGACGCCTGTCATCTCAATGCTCCATGGCACCTTCATCACAATGCTCCATGAACCCATTCATCACAATGTTCCCTGTCCTTTTCATCACAATGTTCCATGGGCCCTGTCATCACAATGCTCCATGCGCTTGTCATCAAAATGCTCCAGAACTCTTGTCATCATAATGCTCCATGCCAGTGTCATCAAAATGCCCCATGACACTTGTCATCACAATGCTCCACGTCATTTGTCATCACAATGCTCCATGACCCTTGTCATAGCAATGGTCCATGGCCTTGTCATCACAATGTTCCATGGCCTCTGACATCACTATGCTCTATGGTTTTTCTCATCACAATGCTCTTTGACCCCTGTCATCACAATGCTTGATGACCATTGTCATCACAATGCTCCAAGAACCCTGTCATCACAATGCTCCATGCCGTTGACATCACAATGCTCCATGGCCCTTGTAATTAGAATGCTCCATGCCCTTGTCATCACAATGCTCCAGAACACTTGTGATCATAATACGCCTTTCCTGTGTCATCCCATTGCTCAATGACCCTTGTCATCAAAATATTCCTTGTCCTTTGTCATCACAGTGCTCCATGATACCTTTAATCAAAATTCTACATGACAACTGTCATCACAATGCAAGATGACCAATGTCATCACAAGGCCCCATGACACGTGTCATCACAATTCGCCTTGGCCCTGGACATCTCAATGCTGTATGAACCGTGTCATCACTAGGTTCCAGGACACTTGTCATCACAATGCTCCATGAACTCTGTTATCTCAAAGTTCCATGGCCTTTGTATTCACAATGCTCCATTGTCCTGATAATCGCATTGCTCCATGAACACTTTCATCACAATGCTCCTTGACCACTGTCACCCTAATTCCCCATGACGTCTCGCCTCACTGTCTTCCAAGGCCACTCTCATCAAAATGCTCCATGATCTGTGTCAGCACAATATTGCATGACACTTGTCATCACAATGCTCCATGATGCCTGTCATCACCATGCTCCATGAATTTGTTATCACAATGCTCCAGGATCAGTTTCATCACAATACTCCATCCCCCTTTTCATCACAGTGCACAATGAAACCTTTCATTACAATGCTCCATGACACTTGTCATCACAATGCTCAACGGCCTTTATCGTCACAATGCTCCCAGGCACTTTTCATCACGATGTTCCATGAAAACTTACATCACTTTGCTCCACGACCATTGTCATCACAATAGTCCATACCCTTGTCAACACAATGCTGCATAATCCCTGTCATCACAATTCTCCTTGACTGCTGTCATCACGATAATCCAGGACAATTTTCATAACAATGGTTCATTCCCCCAGTCATCTCAGTGCTCCATGATACCTTTCATCACAATTCCTAGATGATCAATGTCATCACAAGGCCCCATGACACCTGTCATCACAATTCGCTATGACCCTTGTCATCACAATACTCGATGAACCGTGTCATCACAGTGTTCCAGGGCACATGTCATCACAATGATCCATGACGACTTTCATCACAATGCTCCAATACACCTGTCATCACAATGCTCCATGGCCCCTGTTATCATATTGCTCCATGATCACTTTCATCACAATGATCCATGACCAATGTCATCACCATTCCTAATGACGCCTGTCATCTCAATGCTCCATGGCACCTTCATCACAATGCTCCATGAACCCATTCATCACAATGTTCCCTGTCCTTTTCATCACAATGTTCCATGGGCCCTGTCATCACAATGCTCCATGCGCTTGTCATCAAAATGCTCCAGAGCACTTGTCATCATAATGCTCCATGCCAGTGTCATCAAAATGCCCCATGACACTTGTCATCACAATGCTCCACGTCATTTGTCATCACAATGCTCCATGACCCTTGTCATAACAATGGTCCATGGCCTTGTCATCACAATGTTCCATGGCCTCTGACATCACTATGCTCTATGGTTTTTCTCATCACAATGCTCTTTGACCCCTGTCATCACAATGCTTGATGACCATTGTCATCACAATGCTCCAAGAACCCGGTCATCACAATGCTCCATGCCGTTGACATCACAATGCTCCATGGCCCTTGTAATTAGAATGCTCCATGCCCTTGTCATCACAATGCTCCAGAACACTTGTGATCATAATACGCCTTTCCTGTGTCATCCCATTGCTCAATGACCCTTGTCATCAAAATATTCCTTGTCCTTTGTCATCACAGTGCTCCATGATACCTTTAATCAAAATTCTACATGACAACTGTCATCACAATGCAAGATGACCAATGTCATCACAAGGCCCCATGACACGTGTCATCACAATTCGCCTTGGCCCTGGACATCTCAATGCTGTATGAACCGTGTCATCACTAGGTTCCAGGACACTTGTCATCACAATGCTCCATGAACTCTGTTATCTCAATGTTCCATGGCCTTTGTATTCACAATGCTCCATTGTCCTGATAATCGCATTGCTCCATGAACACTTTCATCACAATGCTCCTTGACCACTGTCACCCTAATTCCCCATGACGTCTCGCCTCACTGTCTTCCAAGGCCACTCTCATCAAAATGCTCCATGATCTGTGTCAGCACAATATTGCATGACACTTGTCATCACAATGCTCCATGATGCCTGTCATCACAATGCTCCATGAATTTGTTATCACAATGCTCCAGGACCAGTTTCATCACAATACTCCATCCCCCTTGTCATCACAGTGCACAATGAAACCTTTCATTACAATGCTCCATGACACTTGTCATCACAATGCTCAACGGCCTTTATCGTCACAATGCTCCCAGGCACTTTTCATCACGATGTTCCATGAAAACTTACATCACTTTGCTCCACGACCATTGTCATCACAATAGTCCATACCCTTGTCAACACAATGCTGCATAATCCCTGTCATCACAATTCTCCTTGACTGCTGTCATCACGATAATCCAGGACAATTTTCATAACAATGGTTCATTCCCCCAGTCATCTCAGTGCTCCATGATACCTTTCATCACAATTCCTAGAAGATCAATGTCATCACAAGGCCCCATGACACCTGTCATCACAATTCGCTATGACCCTTGTCATCACAATACTCGATGAACCGTGTCATCACAGTGTTCCAGGGCACATGTCATCACAATGATCCATGACGACTTTCATCACAATGCTCCAATACACCTGTCATCACAATGCTCCATGGCCCCTGTTATCATATTGCTCCATGATCACTTTCATCACAATGATCCATGACCAATGTCATCACCATTCCTAATGACGCCTGTCATCTCAATGCTCCATGGCACCTTCATCACAATGCTCCATGAACCCATTCATCACAATGTTCCCTGTCCTTTTCATCACAATGTTCCATGGGCCCTGTCATCACAATGCTCCATGCGCTTGTCATCAAAATGCTCCAGAGCTCTTGTCATCATAATGCTCCATGCCAGTGTCATCAAAATGCCCCATGACACTTGTCATCACAATGCTCCACGTCATTTGTCATCACAATGCTCCATGACCCTTGTCATAACAATGGTCCATGGCCTTGTCATCACAATGTTCCATGGCCTCTGACATCACTATGCTCTATGCTTTTTCTCATCACAATGCTCTTTGACCCCTGTCATCACAATGCTTGATGACCATTGTCATCACAATGCTCCAAGAACCCTGTCATCACAATGCTCCATGCCGTTGACATCACAATGCTCCATGGCCCTTGTAATTAGAATGCTCCATGCCCTTGTCATCACAATGCTCCAGAACACTTGTGATCATAATACGCCTTTCCTGTGTCATCCCATTGCTCAATGACCCTTGTCATCAAAATATTCCTTGTCCTTTGTCATCACAGTGCTCCATGATACCTTTAATCAAAATTCTACATGACAACTGTCATCACAATGCAAGATGACCAATGTCATCACAAGGCCCCATGACACGTGTCATCACAATTCGCCTTGGCCCTGGACATCTCAATGCTGTATGAACCGTGTCATCACTAGGTTCCAGGACACTTGTCATCACAATGCTCCATGAACTCTGTTATCTCAATGTTCCATGGCCTTTGTATTCACAATGCTCCATTGTCCTGATAATCGCATTGCTCCATGAACACTTTCATCACAATGCTCCTTGACCACTGTCACCCTAATTCCCCATGACGTCTCACCTCACTGTCTTCCAAGGCCACTCTCATCAAAATGCTCCATGATCTGTGTCAGCACAATATTGCATGACACTTGTCATCACAATGCTCCATGATGCCTGTCATCACAATGCTCCATGAATTTGTTATCACAATGCTCCAGGACCAGTTTCATCACAATACTCCATCCCCCTTTTCATCACAGTGCACAATGAAACCTTTCATTACAATGCTCCATGACACTTGTCATCACAATGCTCAACGGCGTTTATCGTCACAATGCTCCCAGGCACTTTTCATCACGATGTTCCATGAAAACTTACATCACTTTGCTCCACGACCATTGTCATCACAATAGTCCATACCCTTGTCAACACAATGCTGCATAATCCCTGTCATCACAATTCTCCTTGACTGCTGTCATCACGATAATCCAGGACAATTTTCAGAACAATGGTTCATTCCCCCAGTCATCTCAGTGCTCCATGATACCTTTCATCACAATTCCTAGATGATCAATGTCATCACAAGGCCCCATGACACCTGTCATCACAATTCGCTATGACCCTTGTCATCACAATACTCGATGAACCGTGTCATCACAGTGTTCCAGGGCACATGTCATCACAATGATCCATGACGACTTTCATCACAATGCTCCAATACACCTGTCATCACAATGCTCCATGGCCCCTGTTATCATATTGCTCCATGATCACTTTCATCACAATGATCCATGACCAATGTCATCACCATTCCTAATGACACCTGTCATCTCAATGCTCCATGGCACCTTCATCACAATGCTCCATGAACCCATTCATCACAATGTTCCCTGTCCTTTTCATCACAATGTTCCATGGGCCCTGTCATCACAATGCTCCATGCGCTTGTCATCAAAATGCTCCAGAACTCTTGTCATCATAATGCTCCATGCCAGTGTCATCAAAATGCCCCATGACACTTGTCATCACAATGCTCCACGTCATTTGTCATCACAATGCTCCATGACCCTTGTCATAACAATGGTCCATGGCCTTGTCATCACAATGTTCCATGGCCTCTGACATCACTATGCTCTATGGTTTTTCTCATCACAATGCTCTTTGACCCCTGTCATCACAATGCTTGATGACCATTGTCATCACAATGCTCCAAGAACCCTGTCATCACAATGCTCCATGCCGTTGACATCACAATGCTCCATGGCCCTTGTAATTAGAATGCTCCATGCCCTTGTCATCACAATGCTCCAGAACACTTGTGATCATAATACGCCTTTCCTGTGTCATCCCATTGCTCAATGACCCTTGTCATCAAAATATTCCTTGTCCTTTGTCATCACAGTGCTCCATGATACCTTGAATCAAAATTCTACATGACAACTGTCATCACAATGCAAGATGACCAATGTCATCACAAGGCCCCATGACACGTGTCATCACAATTCGCCTTGGCCCTGGACATCTCAATGCTGTATGAACCGTGTCATCACTAGGTTCCAGGACACTTGTCATCACAATGCTCCATGAACTCTGTTATCTCAATGTTCCATGGCCTTTGTATTCACAATGCTCCATTGTCCTGATAATCGCATTGCTCCATGAACACTTTCATCACAATGCTCCTTGACCACTGTCACCCTAATTCCCCATGACGTCTCGCCTCACTGTCTTCCAAGGCCACTCTCATCAAAATGCTCCATGATCTGTGTCAGCACAATATTGCATGACACTTGTCATCACAATGCTCCATGATGCCTGTCATCACAATGCTCCATGAATTTGTTATCACAATGCTCCAGGACCAGTTTCATCACAATACTCCATCCCCCTTGTCATCACAGTGCACAATGAAACCTTTCATTACAATGCTCCATGACACTTGTCATCACAATGCTCAACGGCCTTTATCGTCACAATGCTCCCAGGCACTTTTCATCACGATGTTCCATGAAAACTTACATCACTTTGCTCCACGACCATTGTCATCACAATAGTCCATACCCTTGTCAACACAATGCTGCATAATCCCTGTCATCACAATTCTCCTTGACTGCTGTCATCACGATAATCCAGGACAATTTTCATAACAATGGTTCATTCCCCCAGTCATCTCAGTGCTCCATGATACCTTTCATCACAATTCCTAGATGATCAATGTCATCACAAGGCCCCATGACACCTGTCATCACAATTCGCTATGACCCTTGTCATCACAATACTCGATGAACCGTGTCATCACAGTGTTCCAGGGCACATGTCATCACAATGATCCATGACGACTTTCATCACAATGCTCCAATACACCTGTCATCACAATGCTCCATGGCCCCTGTTATCATATTGCTCCATGATCACTTTCATCACAATGATCCATGACCAATGTCATCACCATTCCTAATGACGCCTGTCATCTCAATGCTCCATGGCACCTTCATCACAATGCTCCATGAACCCATTCATCACAATGTTCCCTGTCCTTTTCATCACAATGTTCCATGGGCCCTGTCATCACAATGCTCCATGCGCTTGTCATCAAAATGCTCCAGAACTCTTGTCATCATAATGCTCCATGCCAGTGTCATCAAAATGCCCCATGACACTTGTCATCACAATGCTCCACGTCATTTGTCATCACAATGCTCCATGACCCTTGTCATAACAAAGGTCCATGGCCTTGTCATCACAATGTTCCATGGCCTCTGACATCACTATGCTCTATGGTTTTTCTCATCACAATGCTCTTTGACCCCTGTCATCACAATGCTTGATGACCATTGTCATCACAATGCTCCAAGAACCCTGTCATCACAATGCTCCATGCCGTTGACATCACAATGCTCCATGGCCCTTGTAATTAGAATGCTCCATGCCCTTGTCATCACAATGCTCCAGAACACTTGTGATCATAATACGCCTTTCCTGCGTCATCCCATTGCTCAATGACCCTTGTCATCAAAATATTCCTTGTCCTTTGTCATCACAGTGCTCCATGATACCTTGAATCAAAATTCTACATGACAACTGTCATCACAATGCAAGATGACCAATGTCATCACAAGGCCCCATGACACGTGTCATCACAATTCGCCTTGGCCCTGGACATCTCAATGCTGTATGAACCGTGTCATCACTAGGTTCCAGGACACTTGTCATCACAATGCTCCATGAACTCTGTTATCTCAATGTTCCATGGCCTTTGTATTCACAATGCTCCATTGTCCTGATAATCGCATTGCTCCATGAACACTTTCATCACAATGCTCCTTGACCACTGTCACCCTAATTCCCCATGACGTCTCGCCTCACTGTCTTCCAAGGCCACTCTCATCAAAATGCTCCATGATCTGTGTCAGCACAATATTGCATGACACTTGTCATCACAATGCTCCATGATGCCTGTCATCACAATGCTCCATGAATTTGTTATCACAATGCTCCAGGACCAGTTTCATCACAATACTCCATCCCCCTTTTCATCACAGTGCACAATGAAACCTTTCATTACAATGCTCCATGACACTTGTCATCACAATGCTCAACGGCCTTTATCGTCACAATGCTCCCAGGCACTTTTCATCACGATGTTCCATGAAAACTTACATCACTTTGCTCCACGACCATTGTCATCACAATAGTCCATACCCTTGTCAACACAATGCTGCATAATCCCTGTCATCACAATTCTCCTTGACTGCTGTCATCACGATAATCCAGGACAATTTTCATAACAATGGTTCATTCCCCCAGTCATCTCAGTGCTCCATGATACCTTTCATCACAATTCCTAGATGATCAATGTCATCACAAGGCCCCATGACACCTGTCATCACAATTCGCTATGACCCTTGTCATCACAATACTCGATGAACCGTGTCATCACAGTGTTCCAGGGCACATGTCATCACAATGATCCATGACGACTTTCATCACAATGCTCCAATACACCTGTCATCACAATGCTCCATGGCCCCTGTTATCATATTGCTCCATGATCACTTTCATCACAATGATCCATGACCAATGTCATCACCATTCCTAATGACGCCTGTCATCTCAATGCTCCATGGCACCTTCATCACAATGCTCCATGAACCCATTCATCACAATGATCCCTGTCCTTTTCATCACAATGTTCCATGGGCCCTGTCATCACAATGCTCCATGCGCTTGTCATCAAAATGCTCCAGAACTCTTGTCATCATAATGCTCCATGCCAGTGTCATCAAAATGCCCCATGACACTTGTCATCACAATGCTCCACGTCATTTGTCATCACAATGCTCCATGACCCTTGTCATAACAATGGTCCATGGCCTTGTCATCACAATGTTCCATGGCCTCTGACATCACTATGCTCTATGCTTTTTCTCATCACAATGCTCTTTGACCCCTGTCATCACAATGCTTGATGACCATTGTCATCACAATGCTCCAAGAACCCTGTCATCACAATGCTCCATGCCGTTGACATCACAATGCTCCATGGCCCTTGTAATTAGAATGCTCCATGCCCTTGTCATCACAATGCTCCAGAACACTTGTGATCATAATACGCCTTTCCTGTGTCATCCCATTGCTCAATGACCCTTGTCATCAAAATATTCCTTGTCCTTTGTCATCACAGTGCTCCATGATACCTTGAATCAAAATTCTACATGACAACTGTCATCACAATGCAAGATGACCAATGTCATCACAAGGCCCCATGACACGTGTCATCACAATTCGCCTTGGCCCTGGACATCTCAATGCTGTATGAACCGTGTCATCACTAGGTTCCAGGACACTTGTCATCACAATGCTCCATGAACTCTGTTATCTCAATGTTCCATGGCCTTTGTATTCACAATGCTCCATTGTCCTGATAATCGCATTGCTCCATGAACACTTTCATCACAATGCTCCTTGACCACTGTCACCCTAATTCCCCATGACGTCTCGCCTCACTGTCTTCCAAGGCCACTCTCATCAAAATGCTCCATGATCTGTGTCAGCACAATATAGCATGACACTTGTCATCACAATGCTCCATGATGCCTGTCATCACAATGCTCCATGAATTTGTTATCACAATGCTCCAGGACCAGTTTCATCACAATACTCCATCCCCCTTTTCATCACAGTGCACAATGAAACCTTTCATTACAATGCTCCATGACACTTGTCATCACAATGCTCAACGGCCTTTATCGTCACAATGCTCCCAGGCACTTTTCATCACGATGTTCCATGAAAACTTACATCACTTTGCTCCACGACCATTGTCATCACAATAGTCCATACCCTTGTCAACACAATGCTGCATAATCCCTGTCATCACAATTCTCCTTGACTGCTGTCATCACGATAATCCAGGACAATTTTCAGAACAATGGTTCATTCCCCCAGTCATCTCAGTGCTCCATGATACCTTTCATCACAATTCCTAGATGATCAATGTCATCACAAGGCCCCATGACACCTGTCATCACAATTCGCTATGACCCTTGTCATCACAATACTCGATGAACCGTGTCATCACAGTGTTCCAGGGCACATGTCATCACAATGATCCATGACGACTTTCATCACAATGCTCCAATACACCTGTCATCACAATGCTCCATGGCCCCTGTTATCATATTGCTCCATGATCACTTTCATCACAATGATCCATGACCAATGTCATCACCATTCCTAATGACGCCTGTCATCTCAATGCTCCATGGCACCTTCATCACAATGCTCCATGAACCCATTCATCACAATGTTCCCTGTCCTTTTCATCACAATGTTCCATGGGCCCTGTCATCACAATGCTCCATGCGCTTGTCATCAAAATGCTCCAGAACTCTTGTCATCATAATGCTCCATGCCAGTGTCATCAAAATGCCCCATGACACTTGTCATCACAATGCTCCACGTCATTTGTCATCACAATGCTCCATGACCCTTGTCATAACAATGGTCCATGGCCTTGTCATCACAATGTTCCATGGCCTCTGACATCACTATGCTCTATGGTTTTTCTCATCACAATGCTCTTTGACCCCTGTCATCACAATGCTTGATGACCATTGTCATCACAATGCTCCAAGAACCCTGTCATCACAATGCTCCATGCCGTTGACATCACAATGCTCCATGGCCCTTGTAATTAGAATGCTCCATGCCCTTGTCATCACAATGCTCCAGAACACTTGTGATCATAATACGCCTTTCCTGTGTCATCCCATTGCTCAATGACCCTTGTCATCAAAATATTCCTTGTCCTTTGTCATCACAGTGCTCCATGATACCTTTAATCAAAATTCTACATGACAACTGTCATCACAATGCAAGATGACCAATGTCATCACAAGGCCCCATGACACGTGTCATCACAATTCGCCTTGGCCCTGGACATCTCAATGCTGTATGAACCGTGTCATCACTAGGTTCCAGGACACTTGTCATCACAATGCTCCATGAACTCTGTTATCTCAATGTTCCATGGCCTTTGTATTCACAATGCTCCATTGTCCTGATAATCGCATTGCTCCATGAACACTTTCATCACAATGCTCCTTGACCACTGTCACCCTAATTCCCCATGACGTCTCGCCTCACTGTCTTCCAAGGCCACTCTCATCAAAATGCTCCATGATCTGTGTCAGCACAATATTGCATGACACTTGTCATCACAATGCTCCATGATGCCTGTCATCACAATGCTCCATGAATTTGTTATCACAATGCTCCAGGACCAGTTTCATCACAATACTCCATCCCCCTTTTCATCACAGTGCACAATGAAACCTTTCATTACAATGCTCCATGACACTTGTCATCACAATGCTCAACGGCCTTTATCGTCACAATGCTCCCAGGCACTTTTCATCACGATGTTCCATGAAAACTTACATCACTTTGCTCCACGACCATTGTCATCACAATAGTCCATACCCTTGTCAACACAATGCTGCATAATCCCTGTCATCACAATTCTCCTTGACTGCTGTCATCACGATAATCCAGGACAATTTTCATAACAATGGTTCATTCCCCCAGTCATCTCAGTGCTCCATGATACCTTTCATCACAATTCCTAGATGATCAATGTCATCACAAGGCCCCATGACACCTGTCATCACAATTCGCTATGACCCTTGTCATCACAATACTCGATGAACCGTGTCATCACAGTGTTCCAGGGCACATGTCATCACAATGATCCATGACGACTTTCATCACAATGCTCCAATACACCTGTCATCACAATGCTCCATGGCCCCTGTTATCATATTGCTCCATGATCACTTTCATCACAATGATCCATGACCAATGTCATCACCATTCCTAATGACGCCTGTCATCTCAATGCTCCATGGCACCTTCATCACAATGCTCCATGAACCCATTCATCACAATGTTCCCTGTCCTTTTCATCACAATGTTCCATGGGCCCTGTCATCACAATGCTCCATGCGCTTGTCATCAAAATGCTCCAGAACTCTTGTCATCATAATGCTCCATGCCAGTGTCATCAAAATGCCCCATGACACTTGTCATCACAATGCTCCACGTCATTTGTCATCACAATGCTCCATGACCCTTGTCATAACAATGGTCCATGGCCTTGTCATCACAATGTTCCATGGCCTCTGACATCACTATGCTCTATGGTTTTTCTCATCACAATGCTCTTTGACCCCTGTCATCACAATGCTTGATGACCATTGTCATCACAATGCTCCAAGAACCCTGTCATCACAATGCTCCATGCCGTTGACATCACAATGCTCCATGGCCCTTGTAATTAGAATGCTCCATGCCCTTGTCATCACAATGCTCCAGAACACTTGTGATCATAATACGCCTTTCCTGTGTCATCCCATTGCTCAATGACCCTTGTCATCAAAATATTCCTTGTCCTTTGTCATCACAGTGCTCCATGATACCTTGAATCAAAATTCTACATGACAACTGTCATCACAATGCAAGATGACCAATGTCATCACAAGGCCCCATGACACGTGTCATCACAATTCGCCTTGGCCCTGGACATCTCAATGCTGTATGAACCGTGTCATCACTAGGTTCCAGGACACTTGTCATCACAATGCTCCATGAACTCTGTTATCTCAATGTTCCATGGCCTTTGTATTCACAATGCTCCATTGTCCTGATAATCGCATTGCTCCATGAACACTTTCATCACAATGCTCCTTGACCACTGTCACCCTAATTCCCCATGACGTCTCGCCTCACTGTCTTCCAAGGCCACTCTCATCAAAATGCTCCATGATCTGTGTCAGCACAATATTGCATGACACTTGTCATCACAATGCTCCATGATGCCTGTCATCACAATGCTCCATGAATTTGTTATCACAATGCTCCAGGACCAGTTTCATCACAATACTCCATCCCCCTTGTCATCACAGTGCACAATGAAACCTTTCATTACAATGCTCCATGACACTTGTCATCACAATGCTCAACGGCCTTTATCGTCACAATGCTCCCAGGCACTTTTCATCACGATGTTCCATGAAAACTTACATCACTTTGCTCCACGACCATTGTCATCACAATAGTCCATACCCTTGTCAACACAATGCTGCATAATCCCTGTCATCACAATTCTCCTTGACTGCTGTCATCACGATAATCCAGGACAATTTTCAGAACAATGGTTCATTCCCCCAGTCATCTCAGTGCTCCATGATACCTTTCATCACAATTCCTAGATGATCAATGTCATCACAAGGCCCCATGACACCTGTCATCACAATTCGCTATGACCCTTGTCATCACAATACTCGATGAACCGTGTCATCACAGTGTTCCAGGGCACATGTCATCACAATGATCCATGACGACTTTCATCACAATGCTCCAATACACCTGTCATCACAATGCTCCATGGCCCCTGTTATCATATTGCTCCATGATCACTTTCATCACAATGATCCATGACCAATGTCATCACCATTCCTAATGACGCCTGTCATCTCAATGCTCCATGGCACCTTCATCACAATGCTCCATGAACCCATTCATCACAATGTTCCCTGTCCTTTTCATCACAATGTTCCATGGGCCCTGTCATCACAATGCTCCATGCGCTTGTCATCAAAATGCTCCAGAACTCTTGTCATCATAATGCTCCATGCCAGTGTCATCAAAATGCCCCATGACACTTGTCATCACAATGCTCCACGTCATTTGTCATCACAATGCTCCATGACCCTTGTCATAACAATGGTCCATGGCCTTGTCATCACAATGTTCCATGGCCTCTGACATCACTATGCTCTATGGTTTTTCTCATCACAATGCTCTTTGACCCCTGTCATCACAATGCTTGATGACCATTGTCATCACAATGCTCCAAGAACCCTGTCATCACAATGCTCCATGCCGTTGACATCACAATGCTCCATGGCCCTTGTAATTAGAATGCTCCATGCCCTTGTCATCACAATGCTCCAGAACACTTGTGATCATAATACGCCTTTCCTGTGTCATCCCATTGCTCAATGACCCTTGTCATCAAAATATTCCTTGTCCTTTGTCATCACAGTGCTCCATGATACCTTTAATCAAAATTCTACATGACAACTGTCATCACAATGCAAGATGACCAATGTCATCACAAGGCCCCATGACACGTGTCATCACAATTCGCCTTGGCCCTGGACATCTCAATGCTGTATGAACCGTGTCATCACTAGGTTCCAGGACACTTGTCATCACAATGCTCCATGAACTCTGTTATCTCAATGTTCCATGGCCTTTGTATTCACAATGCTCCATTGTCCTGATAATCGCATTGCTCCATGAACACTTTCATCACAATGCTCCTTGACCACTGTCACCCTAATTCCCCATGACGTCTCGCCTCACTGTCTTCCAAGGCCACTCTCATCAAAATGCTCCATGATCTGTGTCAGCACAATATTGCATGACACTTGTCATCACAATGCTTCATGATGCCTGTCATCACAATGCTCCATGAATTTGTTATCACAATGCTCCAGGACCAGTTTCATCACAATACTCCATCCCCCTTTTCATCACAGTGCACAATGAAACCTTTCATTACAATGCTCCATGACACTTGTCATCACAATGCTCAACGGCCTTTATCGTCACAATGCTCCCAGGCACTTTTCATCACGATGTTCCATGAAAACTTACATCACTTTGCTCCACGACCATTGTCATCACAATAGTCCATACCCTTGTCAACACAATGCTGCATAATCCCTGTCATCACAATTCTCCTTGACTGCTGTCATCACGATAATCCAGGACAATTTTCATAACAATGGTTCATTCCCCCAGTCATCTCAGTGCTCCATGATACCTTTCATCACAATTCCTAGATGATCAATGTCATCACAAGGCCCCATGACACCTGTCATCACAATTCGCTATGACCCTTGTCATCACAATACTCGATGAACCGTGTCATCACAGTGTTCCAGGGCACATGTCATCACAATGATCCATGACGACTTTCATCACAATGCTCCAATACACCTGTCATCACAATGCTCCATGGCCCCTGTTATCATATTGCTCCATGATCACTTTCATCACAATGATCCATGACCAATGTCATCACCATTCCTAATGACGCCTGTCATCTCAATGCTCCATGGCACCTTCATCACAATGCTCCATGAACCCATTCATCACAATGTTCCCTGTCCTTTTCATCACAATGTTCCATGGGCCCTGTCATCACAATGCTCCATGCGCTTGTCATCAAAATGCTCCAGAACTCTTGTCATCATAATGCTCCATGCCAGTGTCATCAAAATGCCCCATGACACTTGTCATCACAATGCTCCACGTCATTTGTCATCACAATGCTCCATGACCCTTGTCATAACAATGGTCCATGGCCTTGTCATCACAATGTTCCATGGCCTCTGACATCACTATGCTCTATGGTTTTTCTCATCACAATGCTCTTTGACCCCTGTCATCACAATGCTTGATGACCATTGTCATCACAATGCTCCAAGAACCCTGTCATCACAATGCTCCATGCCGTTGACATCACAATGCTCCATGGCCCTTGTAATTAGAATGCTCCAT